>NC_141914.1:51129342-51432373 GCF_057802395.1 Ceratotherium simum simum
CTATTTTTTTAAACCCTTAAACTTGTTTGTATCAACCATTTCCCCCAATGTACAAATTACAATTCAGGGTCACTTGAATCTATTAAACATAAAAATCTTTTCTAAACATGAAACATCAAGGAACAAACAACAGGAAACTCAGTTGATATTACAGACCTTTTTGCCCAAACGTCTTACAATAGAATCTTTTCTGTAACTTAAACTCTGAACTTTGTCATTACATTTGATCTTTTTGTTTAAAATGATGCCAATATTATAGTTTCTGATTCTCGGGGGGGGGGGGACACAAGGAATTTTATAGGATATTGTATAGTTTTATTAATTTGTTAAGACTGTATAATAGTACTCCAAGCAGCTCTCCCAAGATCTCTACAACATTCTAGCACAACTACATAAAAAACTTCAAGGATGGGAAAAATAAGTGTTATTTCTTTTCTTTTCTTTTTTTTTTTTTTTTTATTGACGTACAATTGACTTGATTTCATTTAGCAGTATGCCAGGTTGATTTTTAACAATGGATCCTCACATATTTATTTGTTCCTCAAATAAGCAATAGTAAGTAAATGGCTATACTTTACAGAACTCACAGTCTAATGGTTTATTTACTGAATAGATAGCTGTTAATCTTTCTTCAGCATATCAGAGTGCTTAACAAAAACCAAAACAAATCATCCCAAACCCTTCATCCTTGGGGAGGGGGGAAGAGAAAGGAGTCATGTGCCAAGAACTCTTTTAAAACCTTTAATAACAGGTCATCGACTCACCTATTTTTCGAAACAACCTTACAACTCTATCAGGTTCTTTCTTTCTTTTTTTTTTTTTTTGAGGTCAATATCCCTTCTTACAGATTTGGAAATTGAGGTAAAAAGTTAAGTAACTTGCCCAAAGTTACACAGCTAATAATTAGTGAAACAGGGTACAAACAGGCACAATCTGGCTCAAATTTTAGCTCCCAGCCACTACCACTACTACACAGCTTCTTAATCTACCTTTCTCTTCAATATAAGATCACAACTGAAACAAAAGCAGCTATTCAAAAAATCAATCAGGATCATCTTTACAACAATATTAAAGAGCAGCTGAAATTGTAAAAACACTGTGTATTAAGGGGCATAAAATGTACTGCACATGTAAATAAGTGTACATTAAGTATAATTTGACGAGTAACTTTAATATAAATTCTAATAAAAGTATTACACATTCACACTTGTAACACTACATTTTGAAAGACTAGGAAAAGTACAACTAGAAACTTCTTCCATAATAACCTTAAGCCCTGGTTTTAGGACCTGTCTGACTTTGGGGGAATTTGTCTCTTTCTTATCCCCTTCTGTACTCTGCTAGTTAACTACTTGCTTATTTCTGCCCAGTTCCAAAATTCCAAATTTACTGATCACTGGCATCTTCTTTTGTAGTAGTTCAAAGTTTTCAGGAGAATTTTAACTTGCATAGCACAAATCACCTGTGGTGTAAGCCAACTTAACTGATGAATGTTTTTTTAAATGGAGAAATAAAACATTAGATAGACAAAGTCATTCTAGGCAGTGAAATAGTAAGGAACAGAAAGACAATGAGAAGTGTAACAATTAGTGATGATTATATTAACTTACAACATGTTATCAATCTATGGTGACATGAAGGTTTCTAGGCACATGAGCTGAGGAGACAACGGACTAATCAACATCCCGAGTTTAAGATGTTCCACATATTTAACCCTCGTGGCAAAGAGCAAGAACAACAGGGGAAACTGTAGGGCAGAAATGCATAGATATGACATGCATGTGGAATGAGGGAGGGATGTTATGTAGGTTATAAGGATGACACAGTGGCACAGGAAAGGTTTCTGGGCGCGACCAGCTCGTTGCAGTACCAACACGGTTGTGTTTATTTACACTTGTAGCCTGAAAGAAAGCCAGAAAGCTCCAAGTGGACTATGAAGTTAATAACACCGAGGACACAGGAGAGTACACGCAGCTGAACATCTGGACAGGCAGATCGCTGCCTGGGCCCCCGGGGCAGCTGACCAGACCCAGGTTACTCCCCCTCCTACGGTCCTATTTGCGCACAAAGAACCGGCTGCTTTAGGTCAGTCCTCCGCCTCCTTCTACCCTAATTACCATAGCCTTAATTTCGGGATCGCTAAGGCGAGAGGATGGGGTCGAGAAGGGAGGGAGGAGCCCGGGGAGGTCGGAGTCTGCGCTGGGGAGGAGGCTGACCTCCCAGCGGAGGCGCCGGCCGGAGCGGCCACAGGAACCCCAGGCCGGCGTCCGCGCATCCGCGGCGGCTTCCGAGCGTGGCGCCTCTTGCCTTCCGCCGCTGCCCCACCACCTCCGCCTCGATCTCCGCCTCGGCCAACACCGCCCCCCCTCAGGCCCCTCACAACGACGCAGCCTGCAGCCGGAGCCTCGCGGCGGAACCCCACCCCGCCTCGCCCTCGGTTTCGTTCGCCCTTCCAGGGGCCTTTCTCCCCTTCTTCCCCTCCCGAGCGCCCTGAAGCCCCTACCCCAGAGCTCGGCTTTACTACCTGGATCCGCTTCTTGTGTCGCCTGCGTTCCGCCATGTTGGCCGCTCCGCCCGCTTCCCTCTGACGTGGAGCGAGGAGGGGGCGGTGGAAACCTCGCGAGAGCGCGCCGCGGGCCCGTTATGTAACCTGGCGGCTAGCGCCCGGGACTGGGGGTGCTGCCGAGCGGCTGGGGGCCGGTCGGTCCTGGGGGCTTTGGCGGCGCCTTGTCTGCCCTCTTCGCTCGGCTCCGTTTGTTGCGGTAACTGGAAGTCGCTGGGACCAGAAGGATGTTGAGAAGTGGATCAGAGAGCAGGAGGGCTGGAAAGAGTCCTTCGTTCTGAAACCTGACTGAGCATCTGAATCACCTGGGAAGCTACTAAAATACAGATTCCCGGCCCCACCCCCCTCAGGGTTAGTACCTTTGCGGTGGGGTCTTTCCTAGAGGGATTTACTGAGATCTACGGAACTCTAGACGTCCCTAACTGTGGCACTTCCAATATTCTCAACGAGCCTCGCCCACTTCCCACGTGTAAATTCTTTTAACCCCATTTAAAAGATGAGAAAACCGAGATAACTGAGGGGCAGAGATACGAACTGATTTATCTAAGGTCCCACAGTTGGTAAACGGCAGAGCCGAGATCTGGGCCAATTATCTTTTTCCACACAATGAACCAGGTAGTACGGCTCATTTAAAACAAACTTCGGCTTCTCCATTCCAGTTTTCACATTGCTTCTCCAAACTCACCTTTAGAATCCGAGAGTCCGAGAGAACCCAAGGAAGTACAAGCAACTAGTAAGATGAGTAGGAGAAAGTTTCCAAGAAGTTGGGCGTGAAGAAGACTGCAGGCTACTTCAAGGAATTGCTATTATAACTATTGTTATTTTAGAGCCACCTAGGACAAAGAGAATGGGCTTAAATTGCTAGTAAGTGTTTAGATAGGAAGTCCCATGACTTTATGGAGATTTTAAAGCATTTTTAATTGTGGAAAATACAGAAAAATAAGATGAAGAAAATAAAATTTTGTAATTCTACCACCCAGAGATGTTATCAGTTTATTGTCTAGTACTTAGTCCTACTTTGTATGTATATGTGTGTATAAATATGTATATATATTTGTATTTATATATTTTCCCCTTACCCAAATTGAGATCATACTGCATATGCAATATGGTAGCCTTTTTTTCACTTAATGCTTATGTCATAAGCATTATTATATCATTAAAAGACTCCAAGTTTTCAATATTATATATGTAACCTAATAGCAATTAAATATGTAATTAAGGCAACTCGTGGCAACTTGATGCCTAATCTTTTATAAAATAAGATAATGAAAGTTCTTTTTGGGGCTATGCAATTCTGCACTCCGGGGACAGGATCAGCAAGCCATTTAGCTCCTTTCCCGTCTATATAATTAGGGGGTGTCTGGTCAGAAGGAGGGTGAGAAAAAAGTGATAATTCTTACCAATTAACCTAAAACATAATATAGAATATGAAATATCTTTATTTCCTCAGTCCCTCTCCCTGTCCAAAATGATGGCTCTGTTTTGTACTGTTTTATTTGGAGAACACTGGATTCTTTTCATAGGAGATCTGGTCAATAAATGAAAATATTATTGCATTTAATAGATACTGACTGCCTGCTAGATGCAAAATGTTAGGCTAGGACTATGATGGGGAACAAAAATCTTTTGTGGACAATGACTCCCTCTCAAGCTCCTGCCCTACCACCTTTTTCCTCAGAAGAGCTTTAATTTACTGTATCCATGTTCTCACTGACAATCACTCCTTAGACTACGACAATTTGGTTTCTACCTCCACTGTTCATTAATAATTCTGGTCAAATCCAATAGCTTCTTTTCAGCTAGCATTTTATTCAGCATATGAAAATATTGACCATTCACTTCTTGATTTATTGTCCTTTGGCATTTATGATATCAGTTCTTCCTTCTGATTTCTCTTTGGTTCTTCTCTCTTTACCCAGCTCTTGAATGTTCCTGGCCGCCATGCTTCCATGCTCAGCTTCTTCCCTTCTCTTTGCATTATGCAGTCTGAGAATTCTCATTCATGCTTTCAGCTTAAATCCAAAATATAGCATAAAAGTTATTTCCAGCTGTCCTCTGAATATCTCCACTGAATGTCCAACTAGAATTACCATTTCCCCAACAAAACCTGCCCCTTTTACTGTATTTTAAAACTGATAACTGCATCATTGTTCACTCAGTTACTCATGCTAGAAATCTTGGAGGTATCCTAACCATGCCTCTCTGCCAGTCACCAATCTGATTGATTCTACAACTGAGATGTTTGGAATTCTTCCCTTCCTCATCATTCCTACTGCCATTGCTTTGATCAGGTCTTTATCATTCCTACCTGAACTATTGTTGCAAGAGCCTGCTAATAGTTGTCCCCAGCTCTACCCTCCCTACACTGCAGACTGTCTTCTACTCCCTTGTTTACTTCCACCCCATGGCTCCCCAATTGTGTACAGCAGCGTTAATGATGGCTGATGTTCACACACATATAAGCCAAGTGTCAAATTTCTCGGTCTTCCTTCCGTTTAATATTTATACAAAAATAGCTCAAACACTCTTCCCAGCACCCCATTTATATCATTGGTGGTGGTTGTGGGGAGTTTCTCCTAGCCACTTCTTGCTCTGATTTCGCTTTGAATTTGCAATCTCACTCCTGACATTTGACTGTTACTTTCCCGAATGAGGAGCATTTGCCCCTTCTTTTCTTTTGCCAAAGCAAAACTTCACTTTGCCCCTGGGCTCTGTCACTTTTGCTTTCTAGGGCTCCCTCTGAAACCCAGATTCTCCTGCGATACCGAGGAGAGAAATTGAAGTCTTCACTTTTTACTGGATTCCTTAGGGCATATAAATTTAAAAACTCATTACCATGCTCTGCTAAACAAAGGGTTCTTCAATCTGGAGGCCCTCTCTGGAGGACTGATGAATAGGTGGGGACTTGAAAAATTCCGTTTCCTGGGGCCTACCATCCCAGTAAGTGGAAGGGAATAGTAGACAGAAATGTATTCCCATTAATCAGACTTATGCAAACTGGAAACTGGTACATTCAGTTTTTTTTGTTTTAAATAACATTTTTTCTGGGTCCATTTTATTTTATTTATTTATTTATTTTTTGCTGAAGAAGATTCTCCCTGAGCTAACATCTGTTGCCAGTCTTCCTGTTTTTGTATGTGAGCGACAGCCACTGACAGGTGAGTGGTGTGGGTCCATGCCCAGGAACCGAGCCTAGGCTGCTGAAGTGGAGCATGCCACACTTAACCACTACGCCACCAGGGCTGGCCCCATTTTGTATATTTGTTTATATAAACAAATATATGTGACTAAATCAAAAAGAAAAAATTACAGGGAAGTATAGCAAATCATGGCCTGGCTGTTTTTGGAAATGGTTTTTATAAAAGCATTTAAAAATATGTAGTTAAAGCTGTGGTCTCAAAGAAAAATAAATAAATTTAATATAAATGTATTTAATGTAAAATTAAATACAGGATTCCTAATTTTATTTGAAAATTGATTTAATATTTTAAAATGAGTTGATTCTTTAGACTTCCGCCCAAGAAATAGCATAAATAAGACAATTGAGTATGTATCATTGAAAAACAAGCATGGATATTTTGTTTTGAAAAAGAAAATTTTTTAGCATGCTAAAATTTTTAGCTTAAAAATATTAAATATTTTTATGTTTAACATAGTATAAAAATCACTTTGTCTTTTTAACTGAAAGGGTAGTTGTTTTGTCATTTCAAACAGAAATGTTAGCAGTATCATTCTCATTCACATACCGGGTACTCAGGGTTTCCTTATCTTTGCCTAGGCGCAGGAACAGTTTCAGTTTTGTGTGATACGGCTATGGAACCATCAGCCCCTGAGGCTGTGAAAGCCTAGTTGAGTTTACCAGAATGGCAAATAATGGCCATGAGTGACTCATGGGCACATGTGAGATTCCTGAGGATTCTAGAAAATTTCCAGAAATAGGGACACTGTTAAAAACTGGGCCTCCTACATATAGTTGAGCAAGTGGGAGTGAGGTACTACTGAGATTTAGATATTATATCAACTGGGCTTCATTTGTACCTATTAAGACAGTGAGACACCAGGATTCTACAGTTAAAACAATAATTTGTCCTCGCCTACTTTGTCTCCAGAGCACACACGTTAGTTATTTTCAACCTGTAAAACAAGCAGATCTTCATGAAATGTCTTCCTGTTGCAAATGAGTAATAAAAATTGCTTCCTCCTCATTCAGATCTTTTTCTTCCATATGACTGTAACTGTGCTAATCGAAAATCCAGATGATGAACTTTAAAAAGTTCATGAATAACCCAGAGGCAATTATGGCTACTATGCAGCTGAGTGCCCATCTACCAGAAAAATCTTATGTGAGGGGAATCATGCACAGTCATGACTGAAAACCTTAGAGCTGTTAGCCTTTGTCTTCTAGGAGCTTGGAGGATTCAAGAGGCAAAGTAAAGAATCTGAGGGAATGTGTTCCAAAGGAACATGGGATTTGCTATCTTGTGAGCATGCTGGGTGTCTTCTGTTTGCCTTTCTAGATCCCCTCTCCACCCTCCTCCATTACTTTGTGATCCAGAGGCTACATGAGTGGTCTCCCTCCTCCTCTGACTTCGGGTTAGATTCAGCAGATGGAGAGCGCTGACAGGAGATCGGAGGGTGGGAGGAGAGCTCAAGTTATTTACTCTGCTGGTTTGCTTCCCTGCTGGGAGGCGGTGGTCTGGCTATGTCCTTGCTTGAAGATCACAGCTCTTGGTAGGTGGCCCTCTCTGTTCAGATCTCTCACTTGGGGTTCTGGAAACAATTCCCTCCCCTTGGCCCTTCAGGTTGAGGCATGGAGTAGGCTCCCGCTGCTACTGTGTCCACAGGCAAAGAGCTTTCTAGGAAGAAGAGTATCAGGAGAAGCTGGTTGGAGTGTGCAGTCACATGTAGTTACTCAGAGTTAGCGAGATTCTCAGCCAAATCCCAGGACAAGGGGAACTGGATGCACATCGGCTCCCGGACTCCCCGCCTCATGAGGGACAGGACCCACCGGGAGCTGAGGCCACGCTGGATGCTGGTGGGCTGGATGGATGAAGGAAACGCTCGGGTCAGTTCTCTCCTCTTCCAGGAGTAGAGACTGAACAGGTAACTCCAGCAGGCATTTTTGCTGCTTCCTACAGGAGAAGTATTACAAATGAAAACTATGCTGATATTTTTCGCCTATCAGACCAGCAAAGATCAAAAGTTTAGATAAAACTGTGTTGAAGAGAGTGTGGGGCAGCAGGCACTCATTCATTGCTGGCAACAGTGTCATATTTTGTTACATTAAAAAAAGTGTAATATGTAATACATTAAAACAAGTGTAATACGTTAACAATTGCATAAAAAGGGGGTAAGAAAAGAAAACATAGATATTTTTGTTTGTTATGGGAGGGCAGTTAGTGGCTGGAGGACAGGATTGGAGCTGAGGTTTTTCACTGTATACCTTCTTGAGCCATGTGACCACACGCACTAATTTTTTTTAGCTATAAAATTTAAAGTTAGAGAACAAAAGAATTAGAAGGAGCAGCAGAGACTGCAGCTGAAGACAGAAGGCTGCTGTACTAGCCAAGGTGGAAGCAGCGTTGTCTCCCCGCCACCGTAGGAGCAGGAGGGCCCAGGTGGTGAGCGGACATCCCGTTTGGCGGCCACAGCAGTGATAACCCGGTCAGCAAGGCCCAGCCTAGACCCCAGGAATCCAAGACAACACTTCCAACCAGGCCCAGCACAGTGGTGCTACAAGCATAGCGGCAAAATGTCCAAAGCTAGACAAAATAAGTAAGAATTGAGTGCATTTCACCCATATTAGGAATGAACAAACCTGTTCTGATTGATCATTTGGAAAAAGCAAACACTGTGGAGGTGGGGAGCTCCAAAGCTTTGGTACCCTGGAGTGGGCAAACTTCCAGGAGCTGGGTTTCCCAAGCATGGTTCCTTCTGCTCCCCCTCAATCATGCTTAACCTACCTTCTGCCTAGGCAGGGTGAAGAGGCACGTGCAGGAAGGAGACCTCAGCATAACCCAGATCATCTTGGAAACATCTCATTTCTTAAACGCTCTTAAGGAGTTGGTATGGGGTTTAAAAATGGCTCTGAGCTTGATGGGAAGGAAGGGGTAGGCAGTGATGGTTCATACTCCCTTTCCGCCCAGACACTTGAGTTACTGATCATTTTCCTGTCTCAACCTGTTTTAATACTAGGATTTCTTTTGCTTCAGTTGTTAAGTTCCCTTATCAAACAGAATTCATCATTCACAGATCAGTGAAGAGCTGTTCTCCACTTGTAACCTTGGAAATGGGGGATATAGGGCCGGCCCCGTGGCTTGGCGGTTAAGTGCGTGTGCTCTGATGCTGGCGGCCCGAGTTCGGATCCCGGGCGCGCACAGACGCGCCGTTTCTCTGGCCATTCTGAGGCCGCGTCCCGCATGCAGCGGCTGGAAGGATGTGCAGCTGTGATGTACAACTATCTACTGGGGCTTTGGGGGAAAAAAATAAATAAATGAAATTGGGGATATATTTCAGAAACGACACAACAAAGTGTGAAGCCGTGAAACAAGAAAGGGAGCCTCAGACAGAATTACAACAATCATCTGAGAATATGAGAATTAATAAAAGCCACACGTAGAGAGATGGTTTTATTATTTTCTGTTTTTCTTTGTTGGTTTTCATGCATTCAACTTTCCCAACTTAGCTGCAGAAAGTGTTTGTAGGCATGAAAAACACGTTGGCTAGATTTCCTACAAGACTTTCAGTTTTTAGAAAACAAACAAACCAAACCAGATTTTGTCATACGAGCACCTCAAATCATAGTTCATGGCACCTTGAATCACTAAAAAAATAAAATAAATATTTACATACATGTATGGATAGATAGATAGATATATACCATAGACTACTAACTGCTGGGGATCCTACAGGTCATAGGTCAATGCCTTCATTTCACAGATTAGAGGAGGGAGGCTTGAAGAAGTAAAATGAGAAAAAAAATGACCGGGTTGGAATTCAAACTTAGATGTCCTAGCTCCAAGTTAAAGCCTCCTTCACTTGTGAAGCACTCCTTTTAAAGAGGGGTTTTCTGGTGGAGTCAGTAAATACTGTACTTTCCTGATGGTTTCAGGTAAGTCTCAATACATGGTATTCCTTTGGCAGGCACAGGGGAACAGAGTGTAGCCACCGTTATATTATCTCCAGCAGCATATGAGAAAAAGTAGTTGGTGTGGACATTCAATTATTGATCCTTTTACTGAATACCTACTCATGCAGGACTATGTTAGGGTCTGTGAGGAGTCAAAGATAAATAAAATTAATGATGTGTAAAGGTACTCAAAATAATATTTACAATAAGATCCCAGAGAGAGAGGAGAGAAGGAGTGAGCGAGCTTTGACTATGCACCAAAATGTTTACAATGGTCATTTCTTTTTTCTTTTCTTTTTTGGTGAGGAAGATTGGCCCTAGGCTAACATCCGTGCCCATCTTCCTCTATTTTATATGTGGGACGCCTGCCACAGCATGGCTTGATACACAGCGTGTAGGTCTGCACCTGGGATCTGAACCCTGGGCTGTGGAAGCGGAGCTCATGGCCTTAACCATTATGCCACTGGGCTTGCCCCCATGGTCATTTCTTTTTTTTTTTTTTTTTTTGTGAGGAAGATCAGCCCTGAGCTAACATCTGCCAATCCTCCTCTTTTTGCTGAGAAAGACTGGCCGTGGGCCGACATCCGTGCCCATCTTCCTCCACTCTACATGGGACTCCACTACAGCATGGCTTGACAAGCGATGCGTCGGTGTGTGGTGGGATCCGAACCGTTGAACCCTGGGCCGCCACAGCAGAGTGTGCACACTTAACTGCTTGCCCCACAGGGCTGGCCTCGCCCCATGGTCATTTCTTAGTGGAGGAATTAAGGGCTACTTCCTCCCACCTCCTTTTTTTTTTGTTGTTAATCCTAAATTTCTACATTCTGCGTAATAAATATGCATTGTTTGGAATAAGAAAAAAAGTTATTTTTAATTTAAAAAATTGACTAAGGCATGCTGTGTGGGTTCTTCAGAGAGCCAAGTGAGCTATGCTCAGCTGTCCCTGAGCCCAAGGCCAAAGTGTTGTTGGTGGTCTCCAGTCTCCCCCAAAGCTGTGGCTTCTAGAAAGCTCTGGCTGGGTGAGAGCACGGAGGAGGACGGGATTGCTCCTGTATTCAGGTGGCCCTAACTTACCCCATCTGCCTCCTCTAGGCAGTGAGCACTTTGAGCTAATTCTCATGGTCACCTTACTCTCTTGCTTGTTACACCTGTCCATGCTAAATGAGGGACGAGCTGCTGTCATGGGATAGCATGGAACAACAGAGACACACTCATCTGTTACCCTAGGAAGAGATAAATGAGAGAGTCAAAAACATTTAAAAAATCTTTTTCTAACTTAGAAAGTGTGAAAGATGATTTTTTTTTGAGGGAAAGTCAGCTGTGTTAAATCTCATAAAAGTGTTTCAGTTTAATGGGGCAATTGTCCATTGTTCATGGGGAAAAACAATTCAAAGTACTTGAAACAATGGGAAACTTTTAAGCACACTTTATCTTGTTTTTTAACTTTGATATTATAGTGTCATTAGAAACATTGTGTACATAGTGAAAGTCTTTAAATTTCAAAAAATCAAAACTGTTGTATGTTTTGCTGTCTTTGGTTACTATAAATCATTTACTGGTAGTGCCCTTGGTCTTCCTCAGTCTATTATACGAATTCGGCAGGTGGAGCCAGCAAGCATCTGGGAACAGAGAGGCACAGCAGTTGCTATACCATCTCCAGCATCACATGAAAGAAGAGCTAGTTTGGACTTTCCATCATCCATCAATTTACTGAACACCCACTCTGTAAGGATTGTGTTAGATACTCTAAGGAGTAAAAGATGAAAAAAGTTAATGATGTGCAAAGATGTAAATGATGAACCAATTGTTCATTTTCCCTTTAGGTTCCATCTACTTCTGTGGAGTTAGTTTTTGCTTTTGGCCTCTGAAGCTCTCCTTTATTTATCTCAAACGTTAACAGAGTGCTAAGATAGGATTCAGAACGACTGGGCCAGGAAACCACTTTCCTCATTCTTTGGTGTTCTTAACAGCAAAACGGAGCAAGAAAACTTCCTCTCATCCCTCCTGCACACAGATTTAATTATATTATAATCAAGGTAACAATTTGATTAATAAAGTCCCTTCCAGTTCTAATAGCCTTGATGCCATCATTTGAGTCACTGCAGGAGCCTGAAGCCAGATATCTATATTTTTCAGTTACATGATTCAATAAATTCCATTGATGATTTAAATCCATTTGAGTTGGGTTTTCTAATAGTGTGTGTGTGAGTCAGGATCCTGGCAGGACACAAATGGCACACTTGAACAAGGTTATTGGGGAGGATTTATGAAGGACCGTTTACACTGGTGTGGCTGGGGTTAAGGGACCAACAAGAACTAGCAACAGCCAAGAATCTTCTCATCCCTAGGCCTGAAACAACAAGGGGAGGGGCTGGTTTCCCAGAATCCAGAACTTAGGAAGAGCCACAGCTGTAGCTGCTGGAGAGGGCTGCCTGACAGGAGCTGCAGCCTTCATGAGGAAAGCAGCCTGGCAGGGAAGGAACCCAAGGAATAAATACTCTGACCTCTCTTTCCTACCACTCCTTGCTCTCCTGTTGGTGGTTCCCATTGGCCAAACTCAAGTGGAAGCCAGAGGGAGAGGAGGGCATCTGATGCAGTCTATTGAAGCCAGCTTCATAAGACTATTATCACATCTAAAAAAAAGACAACGATTCTTTAATAGCATTGAATATTCTCAACTGTGTTCAAATTTCCCCAATTGTTTAATTTTTTTTACAGTGTATTCAGCAGGGATCCAAATAATTGTATTGAGTGATTTGAATCTTTAAAATTTTTTTATTCTGGTAAAATATACATAACATAAAAAAATTTACTATTTTAACCATTTTTAAGTCTACAATTCAGTGGCATTAATTACATTTACAATGTCATGCAACCATCGTTACTACCCGTTTCCAAAACTTTGATGTCTGGGTGATTTGAATCTTTAATATCTTTTAACCTATTGGTTTTCTTTTTCATTCTCTCTGTTTTTCCTTGTAATTTGTTTGTTGAAGAATATCAGGTCATTTCTACTATACAGTTTCCCAAAATCTGGATTTTGCTATTTTCATATCTGTGGTGATGTTTAACATGTTTCTCTATCCTCTGAATTTCCTGTATACTGGTTTTTGGATCTAGAGATTTAATTAGATTCGGGTTAAATTTTTTTTTTTAGAAAGACTGCTTCATATGGAGTGTCATGGACTTCGATCAGGAGGCATATAATGTCTGGTTGTTTTTCTTTTTGTGCAGCTATTTATGATCGTTGTCTAGATCCTTTATTTTTTAGGGGTGCAAAATAGTGATAATCGAATTCTATTATTATGTTTTAATAGCTGTAATACTTCCATAGAGGAATAAATATGGATATTTATTCAATTTCTCTAAACAGACTATTTCATAAGTCAGAAGACCCTATTTAACAAACACAATTTTATTGTGACTGGTTTTCAAACATAAGAGAGGATTTTTGGTTGCTATTGTGTGTTTTATTCTCACAAAGGGTACAGAGTATGCTCAAGAGTAAAGTAGCATTTAGAGAAATGTTAAAAGTTTAGAGAAAAGTTAAAAAACTATTTCTATATGATAACATAAGTAAAATTTTCAGCCTCCAAAATAATTTCTGTTACTCAAGTGAGTCTTCTGTTAAAAGGTATCCTGGAGTCATTAACCTGGAAAGAAAGCAATCTTAGTATGGACAAGCAATTTTGGTCTCCTTGTCTTCCAGTGAAGCGTGCTGAGAGCTGAGGAGAACCTCCTTTACATATGTCCTCTGGTTCTTTTTTTATGCGTGGATCTAAAATTAAGCACAGCGCTTTTCTTGGTGATAGTAGGTGCCAGGATGGTATATCAGAACATTTTCCTTACAGCAACATTGAGACACATCTGTTCAGGTGAATCAGGTTCCAATGCAATTGACTCTTTTAACAGGAATAAGAAGCTCGAAAGTCAGCATATGGATTGAAGCACAGGATTCCTTTGTCACTAAAAATATCAATTAGCTTTTCTTTTTATCCCCCACCATAACATCTGCTAACTCACACCTGGTGTCTTATGAAACTTCTGCATGCTGAAAATTATAGCAGGTGAAAGGTCACGTGACAAAACTTCTTGAAATTTTGAAAATTGGGGGAATTATTTCTCTCTCTCTCTCTGTCTCTCCAAAGAGAGTAAACTAGCAAGTTACAAGCATATTTGATAGTATAATATAATTTTATGTCAGAAAAAACCCTCTGCTGTTTTCATGTTAAAAATGAAAGAAAGCAAAGCTCAACTAAATTAGCTTGGTTTGTGGAGAAATGACATCAAAACTCACCTCCCAAATCAAAAAGTGAAGGTGGGTAGCATGCTCCATATGTTTATTGCTGCAATTTATTTGTTTGTTTTAGCTATCTATTGCTGTGAAACAAATTACTCCAAGATTTAGTGGCTGAAGACAACACATATTTCTTATCTCACAGTTTCTGAGGGCCAGGAATCCAGGAGGGGCTTAGCTGAGGGCCTCTGGCTCGGGCCCAACAAGCTGTGGACAGGAGTGTATAGTCATCTCAAGGCTTGATTCAGGGAGGAGTTCCTTCAACTCAAGTTCCCTCATGTGGCTGTTGGCAGACCTCAGAAAACTCATTTCCAAGTTCATTCGTGCAGGCCTCTCCACAGGGCTGCCTGGAGACATAGGAGCTGGCTTCTTCCAGAGTGAGGATTCCAGAGAGAGTGAGAGAGAGCACCCCAGATAGAAACCACAGAAGTCACATCCCGTCACGTCTTTCACATCTTATTCATTAGAGAAGAGTCAGCTCACCCAAAAGGGGAGGGGATGACACAAGGGCACGGACACCAGGAAGCAGGGATCATTGGGGGCCATGTTAGAGGCTGCTTACTACAGTTTCTTTATTTTAAACATAAATTTTAAAAATAGAAAATACCTTCTCGTAGATAGAAATTCAAAATGTACAAGAGGGTATGTAGTAAGTCTTGCTCACACCCCTGTCACACACTCCCCACCTTGAGCAAACTCTTTTCAGTTTCTTTTGTATCTTTTCAGAGGCCTTCTGTTAAATGTGAAGTTGAAAGTGTGGGACTCCACAGGGTACGAGCAGAAACCCACTTTAATCTTCTCTCCTCCGTCTTGCCAATTCAAGCCTGCTTTGCAGAGATAACTCTACCCCAGGCCTCGGGTGAAATCTGAGGTGGGGACTATGACTTTTCATCTCCCTCTCAGATAATAAGGAGTCCTCCAGTTGTTTTTAGTCATAACATAGTGTCATGTAGGAAAGAAAATGCTGAGTAATAGTCAGACGCTCAATTTTAAGGTTAAAGCTTCTGCCCCTCCCTAGCATGGGCCTGCATCAGCCTGGAAGCCTGCAATGAGAAAAGGTGGAGGCCTGGTGGTCAGCTTCTTTATTTCTCTATTTTGTACTTTTCCCCTTTCTCTTCATCCTTCTTCTGACTCCACTGGGTTGGCTCTGTCTCTTTCTGGGGTGAGGGATGGGAAATGAGTGAAAAGAGGTAAGGAGCTCTTTTTTTCAGTATTGGCTCTTTTGTCTTCTTCATAGATTTCCTCGTGGAAACATCCAACTGTAGCTTTTTTGATGTTTGCAAATTCTCTCCTTCATTTAGTAGTTGTTTCCAAGGATACGCCTCCAACCACTTTGTGCTGAGGTCACTTCAGGAAGCCTCTTGGGCAAGGCCTCCTCCAAGACAGCTCCAGGAGGGCTGGCTTTCTCTCCCTCTCAGCCTCCATCTGGTCCTGCGAAACTCACACACCCTTCAGAGTATCCTAGACTCTTTGGAAAATTGATTAAGACTGTTCGTGCTTTTCAAGGGTTTTAATTTCTCATGGTATCTTGCTGGATTCCTTTAGGAATTAGTATATCCTGGGAACAAGGAATGTCCAATGTATCACCCCAGGAATTAGAATCCAAAACAGGGAATGTCTCTGCAGGTTGATCAAATGCTTGTTTTGTATGGGTAGGAAGTGAAAGACTTTTCTTGTAGAACATACTTTCCACATGCTGAGATACCTTTGAAGACAGAATAATTATAGTAATCAAGTCTGTGAATTCTTTCAATAACCCAGGGTACTCTGCTTAGCCACAGATGGCAAGGAGGCTGAGGTAATTTCAGGCATGGGGCATCTATATAGTTGTAGGGGACATGTTTCTAGGACATGGTGGGCTTTTTCTTTCTCTTGGAATCATACAGCGTTTACTGCTGTAAAACTAGATATCAAAGTGGGAGTAACTTTGCAATTCCCGTTCCTGGTTCTACTGTGTTTCGTCTGCACATGCATCTATTTCCCTCTGAGTTCACTCCACCTTGCCCTTTTCCAATGGTCCCCCAAAAGGTCCCACAGACAACCCCACTCCACCTCCACCAACACCCAGCCAGGCCTTCTCCCGGCTGAGGCTGGAATTCTTTAGGCAGCCTCAGCACACAGCTAGCCTTCAGTTGGCTCAGTGCTGAGACATAAACGAGGCTGCTCTGGGTCTTGGTGTCCCTGTGCTAACCACTGGACTCCTCCACAAACCTGACCCTGAATGGGACCCAGGAGATTTCTATGTGGTTCACATTGTCACAGCTCAAAGCCAGCTTTCTCCATTCTGGGAGTTCTCAAATTCCAGTAACTTTTTCTTCTCCTACCCCTTTTCCTGTATGCACAGTTCTGGCCCACCTTCTAAGTTTCTGTTCTGGAGGGTGGGTTTCCTTCTTCTTAGCAGGGCTCACTGACAGGGAATTTTGCCCTTGATTCCCATTTTGGAGATTGCGACTTTGTTATCTTATCCACTGATGAACTCCTGCCTGCTCACCTCCTGGGTCTTCCAGATGTTACTCAGAACCTTCCAATTCTACTGCTTCAATTGGATCCCTGGACATTCCCAATCCCAAGGACTTTACAACTGTTCTTTTTGGTTGAACATCTGGCATCAGCTGGACCTTCCCTCCCAGGTTCTGTGGGAGTCCTGTCCTGTTATGCTGGCAGATGGAGCCTGGGATATAACAGCTCAGTTGGGCTTCCTGGAGGCACTTATACATATCAGGTGGGAGTACAGGAAATGACTACAGCCTCGTGAAAATGATGTAGGGGGGTAATGCTAACAGCAAGTGAGGAGAAGATTAAGAATGACTTGGAGTTGGCCATGTTATAAGGACCAAAAAAAAAAAAAAGCCAAAGTGATAAATCAAAGCCAAGGAAAATTTGATTTGAGAAAAAAACCATGCAGTGTCATTGTAAGTATGCCAAGAGATATAGTATCCTCACTAAAAAAATAAACAAATTATTTAAAAGTGAATACCATATTGTACCAATGTTAATTTCTTAGTTTTGACAAATGTGCCACATTATGTAAGATGTTAACATTAGGAAAAGCTGGATGAACTCTCTGTACTATCTTTGCAACTTTTCTATATCTAAAGTTATTCCAAAATAAAAAGTTGAAAAAAAGAATGCCAATGGAAACATTAAAGTATTTGCACTAGAAATAAAGAACTACTTTATCCTAAACATTTTAGGCAAATAAAAATGGTTTTTGAAGGGCATTCTGAAATCTCAGCTCCTGGCATAAACATGCATTGAGGTAGATAGAGTCCTGTATAAATTCTGGGAAGAATTAGTTGATGCTTCTAGGTTTCACTTTTAGGAAACTCATTCTTGGAACAAATAATTACTAACTACTATGGATCTTGCATTTCTAAGGATACATCAGGCAATAAAACACAAAGACCTCTGCTCTCATGGAGCTTACATTCTCGTTGGGGCATGGGAAATCAACAATAAACATGAATATAACAAATAAGTAAACTATATGGTATGATTGCAGGTGATGGGTGCTACGGGGAAAAAGAGAAGAGCAGAAACAAGGACAGCAGGAAAATACGTGGGGGCCAGGCACGTGCAATTTTAAATAGGGCGCACCGTGAAGCTTCATTGGAAAGATAGAGTGGAGCACAGATGAAGGAGATGAGGGAGCAGAGCAGGAGGATATCAGGGGCAAGAGCATCCCAGGCAGAGGGAACGGCCCTGTGGCGGAGCATGCCTAGATGTTCAAGCAGCTTCCAGGGGCTAGCGGGCGGGCAAAAGCAGTAATTGAAGGGGAGAGAAGTAGAAGATGAGGTCAGGAAGTTAAGGGTGGTGGTGGGTGGGGAGGAGTGCAAATAATACAGGACTTTGACTTTTACTCTGAAGGCAATAGGGAGCTCTTGCAGACTTTTGAGCAGAAGAGTGACATGATTTGTCTTATGTATTCAAAGGATCCTTCTTTCCTGCTTTGTGAATAGGCTCTGGATGGGCAAGGGCAGAGCAGGGGGAAGAGTTAGAAGGCTAATGCAGTAACCTAATGAGAGACGACGGTGCCTTAGTCCAGAAGGAAGCAGTGGAGGTGGTGAGAAGTGGTGTGCTGGAGCTGGCTTGTTCCCGCCCTCAAGAGCCAGTTATTAAATTTTTAGGAAATCTGCAATCCAGTTGTTAAATACGCCATTCTTTTTTTTTTTTAATTAATTAATTAATTAATTTATTTATTTATTTTTCCCCCAAAGCCCCAGTAGATAGTTGCATGTCATAGCTGCACATCCCTCCAGCTGCTGCATGTGGGACATGGCCCCAGCATGGCCGGAGAAGCGGTGCGTCGGTGCGCGCCGGGGATCCGAACCCGGGCCGCCAGCATTGGAGCGCACGCACTTAACCGCTAAGCCACGGGGCCGGCCCTTTTAATTTTTTTTTGTGAGGAAGATCAGCCCTGAACTAACATCCGATGCCAATCTTCCTCTTTTTTTTTTTTTTTTTTTTTTTGCTGAGGAAGATTGGCCCTGAGCTAACATCCATGCCCATCTTCCTCTACTTTATATGGGACACCTCCACAGCATGGCTTGACAAGCGGTGCATCGGTGCGCACCTGGGATCCGAACCTGCGAACCCGTGGCCACCGCAGTGCAGTGCATGCACTTAACCACTTGCCCCACCGGGCAGCCCCTAAACATGTCATTCTTAAAAATTAAATTATATGAATTCACAATTAAATGAATTATATTGAAAACTAAAGTAATACCCAAAACATCACTTCTTAATTGTTTTTACCTAATTATTTTACTATTATTATTTATTATTATCTTGCTCTTGAGGTTGTTTACACCTGTTTTATCCGTATGGTGAAAATACTCTCAAATGGGGTGCTGCTGTGTGTCTCTTCCCAATTCTGTATCAGTGACATTACACTAGGAGTTTGTCAGTCACTCTGGGAGTATTTACACTACAGAAATTGACAAATGCTACAAATCAGCGTTCAGTTTTGTTTTTAAAGAGAGCTAGTTGTTAAACATTTACCAGCACACTGGTGCCTTCCCAGAAACGTGTACCACCACGCCATCCAATGTTTTCAGGTTCCCTCCCTTCTATCATGTCCCCACCCACAGAGGGGAAGTGCTTAATAAAGAGGTTCAATAGGTATTAATAATATTGCAACAAAATAAAAGTAACATATTTCTCTTAAGCTTCATACCATTAATACATATTTAGTTATGCAAAATCACCTACTTGGGATTGGATCTTTAGTGCCGGCCCTAGCTTTAATCCCATCGTGCTTCGAAGATGCTCCTCTGTGAGTAATGGTAATGTTTCTCCGTCAATTGCGTGATCTTTAAATACCTGATTAAATACGAAAGGTGTTAACTTTGTCTACATGTCTTTTTTAAAAAAAATTCTTGTTTTATATATAGATATTTTAGTTTTGGAGGAAACATTAAGACTGCTTGAGGATGACACAAAAATTCATAAAATTTCTTATTTTCAGTTACTCTCTCTTCTGTGCTCCAGTATCACGTTGTTTGTGCTCTTTAACAACCTTTGGAGTGGTAAGTCTCTGTTTATAGGACTCAGTTGCAACCTGGAATAGCTATCTGAGGTCAGGGCCGTGCCGCCTTTGCCCACGTACCCGTAACGCTGTGGCTGGCACACAGCAGAAGACGTGCAATAAACATTGCTGGACAAATCAATGAGCGGGCAGATAGTCTCAGAAAAGGGATGCAGGTAAAAGACATCGCAGCAAATTTCATCTCTCACATTTACAGGTGCAGTGCCTTCCGTCCACTGCCTCCCCCTCACAAGAACAGTAAAGGGAGGACAGGAAATGCAGGTGAGAGCTGTGATGCTGGAACTTTCCAGCAGGGCCTGTTTGCTCCGACTGTGCAGTGGATGTGACCATGCCTTCCTTTCTTCCAGAAACGAGGAAGGCTGCTGGTGGACAAAGGTTCCAGGCAGATAAAGAGATGGGTAGAAAAGACTGGGCAGATGGGTAGTACCGTCATCTCACGTTCGCCCACTTCACCCTGCCTGGCAGTCCTAATCTGCCGAGCTTTCTCTGCCTTCTAGCTCAAGCTTTCTTCACACTCCTCAAACTTTAGACCCCACAGAATCCTCCCTCATTTTCAGCAGATCATATAACTTCCTGATTAAAAAAAAAAGAAACCAGTAGATAAGAACTTCCTCTAATTCTGCCCAACAAACCTAAAAACCAACATTTTCTCTCTCTGTCCTGATACGGTGGAAAAGGGGTCCCTCATTGTTTAAAAACAATCTCTCCACCTAGGCTGTGGGTCCTCACTCCTCCCACCTTGGGGCTCCACTCAATAGACAATCCCCTCTCTTCCCCTCGGCTGGCTCTTTCCCATTGGCATTTAAGTCGGTCTCCACGATCATTCAACAAGCAATAATAATGAAAATACGCAAATGCTTCCTCACTCCATCTCTAGATACTGCTCCATGTCTCTCGGCCCCTTCCCAGCCCAGTTTCTCAAAAGAGTTTTCATGCTCCCTGTTTCCATGTTCTTACTGCCCAGTCATTCCTGTCTCAAGGAGTCTGACTTCTACCCTCACCAGCCCATTAAACCTACTCTCCTCTGGGTCTCTGGTCTCTGTTGTTACCAAGCACATGGATATTTTTCGGTCCTCATATTTCTTATGCTCCTGACTGCATTTGACGTTATTGACTACTCCTTCACGAAAAATGCTCTTCCCTTGCCTTCGTGAGGCTTCTCCATCCTGGGAACCCTCTGCCCTTTCCTTTGCAGTCACTTTTGTGGCTACTGTTTCTTTGTTCACCCTTATGTGTTAGGGTTCTCTGGGCTTCTGACCCAGGTCCTCTTTGGTCTTCCTGATTCATCTCAGTCTCTCTCTTGGCTTCAGTGAGTGTCTCTCTATGTACTGAAGGCTCCCTAATGTATACCTTTAACTTAGAAGCTGAATTGTGCCAATTCTATCTCTCAGATAGTGTTCTTATCTGCCCATCCGATTGCTCCTATCCTAGATCAAACTCCATTATTGCTCATCTGAGGAATCTTCCCCATTAGTCTTGTCTCCTTCAACCTATTTTCATAAAAGCAACCTGAGTGACCTTTCTGAATTATAAACCCAATCATGCCACTCCTGCTTAAAATCTCTAGTGCCTCCAGGATAAAGTCATAATCCTTCACTGGGTCTTCAAGGCTCTTTGTGACCTGGTCCCTTCTCCCACTTCAGTCTCCTATCTTGCCATCCTCATCTCTCCCACCTTGGCCCTGGCTCCCTAGTCACTGGGAACTACTCTCAAAATCCCAGCTGTGCTAAATTCTCTCTGGCTCCTGGTCCTTGCCTGGAAATTGCTTCTTTGCCTCCTTCCCACCTAACATCCCCTCAGCTGGTAAACTCCTCACCGTTAGGTCTCACTTTTGATGCCTCTTCCTTCAGGAAGCCACGAGGCCATCCTGTGTGTTCCCACCATTCCTGTACCTGCCCTCTCATAGCACGGTCACACTGATGTGGAATCCCTTCCTGGCGTCCCTCTTCTGGACTATAAGCTCCATAAGAAAATGAAACATATTTGTCTTGTTTCCACTATGTATTCCTTGCCTCGGAACTGGCTGAAAAATAGAATCTTCTTGGGAAGCTTCTGTACGAGGAACTTTGTGTTCTAATAGATTGTAGTTATTTACAACCATATTTATTAAGTAATTATTTCTTTTCCTATTTTAATTAAGCAAATCATAGAATGGCTAATATGAATTAACTTAATTTGGGCGAAAGCAAAAAAGCTGAATTTGAGCTAGTCTTGTAGCCTTATCTTGGGAAACTGTACAATCTCTCTTAAATTTTTTTAAATACCAAGAATAACTTAAGAATCCATGTTACCACATTTGAGAACTCCTAGGGGCCCAGGTACCCTTGACTGGAAACCATATGGCCCAGTATCCTCAGTGTAGAGTAATTATAATGGAAAGAGCTAGGTTTGTGGTCACATACACATTTTTCAAGTATTTATTCTTTTAACCACCTTGATGCTTAGTTTTGCTCAGCTGCAAAATAGGGTTAATACCTTCTTTGCAGAATTACATAATAGATTAAGTTTAGGAGATAATCTAATTGATGTGCTTAGTACAGTACCTGGCATATAGTCTGTGCCCAATGAAGAGTAAGCATTATTATTATGATCTTTTATAAATGAGAGAACCAACGTAGCAAAGGTTAAGTGAATTGCCCAAGAAGCACAGCTTGCCAGTGGAGAACTTGTAAAATAACATAGAGTTTATGATTCTGATCTAGGATTTTCCCTGCTTAATTCCATTGCCTTTCAAAAAAAAGTAGTGCTGAGGACAATAGTTAAGTATATTAATGGTGGAAATTTTCTTAATTTCTCTTTCCTTTGTAGGGATTGCAGTGGGCAGTGAAGGGACCATGAATGAGCATCCAAAGAACAAGTAATCACAGGGATACATTTTCAAACAGAGGTAGGTTGGCAGCCAGGGTCTGAAATGTGTGCGGGTCTAACCCTCAGCCATGGCAGATGAACCCTGGGCCTGACGCAAAGAGGTAGAAAATGCCACTGTCACTCAGAAGATGTCCCTCCCATTCATTCTCACAAGAGCAGTTTAGGCTAAGAGCACCAATATAAATGTGCACATATTTTTGGTAATTTCAGTTATTTTTAAAGAGAGAATATTTTATCTGCTGAGTTCTTTGAACTAGACATTTACTTAGAACGAACAAAACGTGTTGCAGGGTCTCCTGGGTGTCCCTAATCATTGAGCCACCAACCCTCTCTCTGCTTAAAAGAGCTCATTTGCATAGGGGCTTTGGGTTTCAGTTGTGGTTATTTTTTTCTTAATTTCTTTTCCTACCTACAGGAGGCAGGTGGTGGGAGGCTGCTAAGTAGGCACCTAAGGCAGAGGTGAGGAAGAAGAGGACTGGGGTGGGTGGGAGGAGACAGTGGGGGTAACCCCAACTAGTCCCAGGGGCTGTGAGTAAAAACTGACTGGAACATTTTAGACAGGGTCCTTGTGAGAGTTGTGCACAAGCTGTGCTTCTTCAGGGCTTGTTGCACCCAGACTGCACCCAGGTGCGTCCAGGGCTTCCCCTGTTTCTGTGCAGAACACCGTCACCGAGCACGGCGGGGTCGTGCCCAGCAGAGCAGTGGCATTCTGGCAGTTGATCTCTCAGCAGTCACTGGTAGGGAGTAGACTTTAATGAGGAAACAAGAGCAGGACTTGATCATAAACATATTTGAGAAACACCTAGAAATAATTGCACCATTTCTTGGGATGGGGAAGGGAGCACTGACATCCTGTTGGGGAGAGATAATGAGTCAGCAAAGTTTGGGGTATTCGTGTTTATGTGACTTCTGTGTACCCATAAGAGGACATTTGGGGTGATAAAGTATGAAATGCATATAATATTATTTATTACAAGAGTGGTTATTATAAACTGCACTTTTATGACTGTGGATCACTGACTGATTAAGAATTATGAGAGTTCAAACAGATTCAATCCATCAGAAGTTAGCAATCACGTGTTCATTATACACAGGGTTGCGTGTTTCTGGCTGTTATCAGAATTTGGTAACTTCATTGTACCGGTGGTTGATGCGGTACTTGGTAAACGGCATAGAATAAATTTAAAAAGTGGTTAACCCATAGTTAATGACTAATAATAAAATAATAAGGTTATACTCATTGAATAGGAGACAATAGGACAAAAATTTTTATCAAGTATGCAAAAAGACAAAGAGGGTGACTTGAAGAATACAACTTGCCTCATAAGTAACTTGTCATTCTGGTCTCTCTAGGAGCCTCTGATATAATGATGAAATTAGCATTTATTGAGTACTTACAAGGTGCCAGGCACTCTTTACTGCTTACAACAATCCTCTGAGAGTGTATTATACTATTATCCCCATTTTACAGATGAAAAAACTGAAGCACAGAGAAGAGAGGTAACTTGTTCTAGATCACATGTCCAGAAAGTGGGAGCCAGGATTTGAACTTGTACTTTCTGGTTTCATAAGCCATCCTCTTAATTACTACTCTCTATATCATTTTTCCATAAGTCTCATAAACAGAACAAAAAAAGAAAGAAAAAAAGAAAAAGAATTAACAGCATTACACCGAAGGAAAATATTATTACAAAACCAAGATTTGAAAAAAGTTATCTCTAACATCAGTTAATTATGATGTCATTAAATCATAATGTCACTTCCTTGCTTTCTTTTCCTTTAATATATAAACCAAAGATAATGATACCAGATTTAATAGGCACATTGTTGCTTGGAATTGTGTTATTGAATCCCTTGAAAAAGCACACTATATGCATGAAAATGTAGCATTGACATAAACTTCAACAAGTTGCCAAACCATCATTTTTGTCACCAGTTTTCCCATAAGAGTAAAACTAGTCTTTCCAACTTTCCTGACAGTTCATTATAATTTAAAAAATATTATTTATCTACCAGATTGAATGTGTGTATGCAATTTTGTATATTGCCCCAGCATATAGAATTTAAAAATAATTTCCTGCTTTTCAGATCTATTGCCTTCTTGTCCTTTTTAGAATAAAGCAGATATCTATTACCTATTTTGAGTAGCCTAAAACTTCTAGGACAGAAGTATGTGCCCCAAAAATGTTTGTTATGTGGGCAAGTAGGAAACGGAATAAACATTTCTCATTTTTTTTGGATGTTTGGCCTCTGAATCTCCTAATTTAGGGGGAATTCCCATCTCTTAGGGTCTTAATGGAACAGAAACTAAAGCCAGACACTGGCTTTCCCAGCCTACCCTGCAGCTGGGGTGTGAGCACATGACCCAAGCTCCACCATCCAGAGGCTCCTTTCCCAGGGTAGCCAATGACGTAAAAAGGGGAGATTATTAGGAATCCTCTTTAGGTGCAAAATGCAAATTTGACAGAACTCATTATGAAGGAACCATATTTCAAAGTATCTTATTTTTATGAAAATTCTTAAATATTTAGTCACCTGAGCATAGTCTGAACAACCTGGAAGGCCACTAATGAAGTCGTGCACGTCATTCACGGTCCATTTCTGAATATCTTCATCCAAAGACAGATTTTCCCCAGTTGTAACCAGTGTGTGTGTTCCTTTAAAGTGGAAAGGGAATTATTTTGTGGTATAAAATTTCCAGGGAAAAGGGGGAAGTGCACAGTTTTGTGTATAGTTACAGTAATTTCCTCACATTCTATTACCACAGAGTGGTCCTTTTATATAGATCTATATATAAACTCCTTAAAAGACATTAAGAGTTACTGAGAGATGTTTTCTAAAAAGCTTAGCTGTCTCCTTTCTTTTCTTCCTCCAAAGGATCTTTAATGACAGCATTATCGTAAATAAACAAAGAAATTCCAGAACTGCTCCAGCTTCTCTCAGATTCCAATAGAAATGCTCTGTGCATTTCACTCTCCAGGTTAACACTACCATGTTCTATGATGTTTTGTGATTTATCACACTCTCTAGGTGATGCAAAAATTTAGCTACATCTTCATCAAAATGGCAATTTAACATTTTGTAAGGGAAGCAGTTGGTATGGTGGCTAGATTTCAGACCCCCCAAATCCCTGTGTTTTAAAATATTTTTATCTAAAGAAGTTCTAGAAAACTATTCAGTGTGTTTTTTTGGCTAGTGCATTAATACTTTTAGGTTAGAAGTTATTATAACAGTAATGGGCACTGAAAGTTAATGCTTCTGTTTAATCATCTATTTTTTTCTACCCTTAAATACAAGGGAGATGGAATTCATGCTTTTAAGCAAGAAGCCTCTCTATTATGTGTTGAAGAGATTAACAGTACTTTAAATTAAAATTTTAATTAAAAATTCTGGTAGGTTTTCCTATCCTTCCTCATTCTTACCTTCCTAGCCTTTGCTGAAAATTCTCTATATAGCAATCTATAAATAGAGACAAGTTTCACTGACATGGCTGATTGGAACTAACACATTAAAGTGTCTTCAAGAAGAGATAATTCTAAACAGGATTAGGAAAAAGAAGGATAAAAAGAAATACAATGGTTACAGTACACCATATAATAACTTAAGAGACTTGATGACCTGTGGTTCATGAGGATCTGCCATTGGCCATTGGCCCCTGGACACCCACCTGGCAGAGGTGGTTGAGGAACTGGGGGGTAAACCCCAGTCTTTTCACTACAGGCTGCAAAAATCTGCTCTGAAGCCTTCTCTTTGTCACTGTCCCAGGCCTTTGCTTCAAGGAGAGCACCATGAGCTCCCCAGGGTTTTCTATGGGTGATCTCCAGCTCTCCACAGGTGTTGGCAAGAGCTGTAACTGGCTTTTCATTGGTTTTGCTGGACTTCTGATGGTTGAGAGCTTCATTTTCCGGGTCTTTTGCATACTCATCCTCTTCACAGGGAATAGCATGAGTCTGACCTAGGGTTTTTTCTTCTGCTTGACTTTTGGAGCTCTCATTATCACTGTCTAGAACTTTCTGATTCCCTGTACCTCTCCTGAGACGACGACATTTCTGCCCCCAGCTCTCTAGAAAGCGTGGACCAGTTGTCACTAGCATGGGGTTCCCCTGAAGGTTTCTCAGGGCACTTCTGTGAAAATGCAGGTCACTGGCAGGGAGCAAGCCTCTGCCATGGTAGGCGGCTGGGCTAACTGGGATACTGGAGCCACAGAGGAATGGTAGCCCTAGGCCTGCTAGTCTCTTGGGATTAACTTTTTCTATTCTCCTTTGCTGGTAAACGGCATGCATTTCCATTTCCATCCTAAAAACAAAACAATATTTTATACAACCCAAGAAAACCATTAGAAATATAATTTTAACGGCCCTCTACCTTCCCTAAAGTAGCACCTGTGATTTCCTGTGTATCTGAAGTCTGTTAGGTGGAAACACAAATCCCCCACAAAGCCACTGGGAAGGAGAGTTTGGAGTAAGATCTGAGGGTGAAGGGTTTGGCTGACTTGCACAATGCAAGTCCGAGGCCAGTCTTTAGAGCATTACCTCTAACAGACGTGGCACATTTAGCCGGGGTGGGGATAGTGCAAGACAGGGCTGTTTCTGGGCCGGCCCCGTGGCGTAGCGGTTAAGTGAACGCGCTCCGCTGCTGGTGGCCGGGTTGGGATCCCGGGCGTGCACTGACGTACCGCTTGTCAGGCCATGCTGTGGCGGCGTCCCACATAAAGTGGAGGAAGATCAGCACGGATGTTAACTCAGGGCCAGTCTTCCTCAGCAAAAAGAGGAGGATTGGCATGGATGTTAGCTCAGGGCTGATCTTTCTCACCAAAAAAAAAAAAAAAAAAAAAAGACAGAGCTGTTTCTTGCCAGAGATTAATCTTCAAAGAAACTAACGTTCTGGGAAGAGGTTTTTAAAACCCTGCAATTTTAGTGGAACTCAAGAAACACAATAAGTCAATGCAAGTCTCAGCTATTACAAATTAACCCAAGTGGAGGGGTGAGGGGCGGGGGAAGGGGGAGGACTCGTTAGTTTGTTTGCTTACTTTGCTTTGCTAATTGGTCATCATTTGGACCCCTTAAGGTTCAGTGGCGAGAAAACTGACTGATGCCTTCTCTCACCCCCCAGCCATACCCTAGTCGTTATTGCTGTGCTTCACTACTGCTGAAGGCCACTGTTGGGCTGACATGGGGCTGTCTGGGCTCTGAGGCTGTAGTCTGAAGGGGGGTTGGCAAGCTTGGCTCTTATCTTTGGGCGGAATTGAAGTCATTTAAGACAGAAATGCCAATATGAATTTCAGAGGAGTCACAGCTAGGCATTTTAATTATGAGACTTTGACAAAGTATCATGATCTGTAGACTTAGCTTCACTATGTAATTTCTAATCTTGCTTTTATCCGTCACCAACCTGTGTACGTTTGCATATGTTTCCTTTTGTAATATTCCTGAAACACTTTTTGTAAGTAATCAGAGTGTGTGCATATATGTATATATGTATATAATCAGAGTGTGTGTATATATACACAAACATAATATATACAAATACAACAATATGCAAATATAATGAATGAATGTGTATATAAAGGTGTATATATATATATATTTTATATATAAAACAAATGAATAAACAAACGAATGAATAGAAAATAAATAAAACAACATTGCTACGTTACCTGGCAGTATGCTGCCTCTGAATCATTTCATTCCTTCTAGCCATTGCCTTTACGGATTCAGGTGGTAAAATGCCCCAACCTTAAAAAAGAAAACCACCATGCCACCCCACAAACAAATTAACAACATCCATTTGAAAATAATAAAATAAAATATGATGATTTATGACAGTATCTGCAGAAAACCACCAGTTGAGCACAATGCTGGAAACGGTATCAGATCGTTGCTGTTTAGCATTTTAGAGCCGCTTTGGTGATGGTGTGATGACACTAGATAGCTTTTTTTTTCTTTAAGTATGGGTCTCATGATAGGCAACGTTTTCCTGCCATACTTCAGAAGGAAAAAAGATGAAATGGACTATGATCTCTTGATCTCCTACCTTGGAAGTAAAAATTGATAGCTTTTTAAATTATTTTGGTACAAGAGGAATTAGTTGACCTTTAAAAAAAAGCAACTAAATGCATCTCGATGCACTGAAATACCTGGAAATAAATGCATTGATTTAAGTGGATAAAACATAAAGTTCTCTCTGTGGACTTTTTTTTTTTTTTTAATTTTATTTATTTATTTATTTTCCCCAAAGCCCCAGTAGATAGTTGTACATCATAGTTGCACATCCTTCTAGTTGCTGTATGTGGGACGCGGCCTCAGCATGGCCGGAGAAACAGTGTGTCGGTGCACGCCCGGGATCCGAACCTGGGCCACCAGCAGCGGAGCGCACACACTTAACCGCTAAGCCACGGGGCCAGCCCTCTCTGTGGACTTTTTGATATATCTGAGGCAAATACTTTTTCCAAAATGATTTCAATGGAGTCAGGCCACAATTACATTCTTTGTTTGTGTCAACCTTCCAAGGTGTCTTGAAATAATGGCAGCATCACCAGAATTCAAGGCTCTATTCTTGCCTGGTAACTTCATGCTTTTATGGACTTTTTCTTTTTCTGGACTCCTAATGCACTTACAGTCTATACTGATGCTTCTCAAACCGTCTATGGTGAAGGACCATTATTTTCTTTTTAAATTTCCAACCCATCATGGATCAATACTTTTAAAAAATACAATAAAATGATTTTTTAGAAAATGGAAATGAAAACAAGGACAAATACAAGCACAGTTTTTAAAAATTATTAGATTAACAGACATAAAATTGCCTTGTCAAATTGCTGTAAAAGTTTCTAAGCCCTTACTCTCTGTTTATGCATTTATTTATACAAACTCTTCACAGACCAGCACAGGTCTACAGACCACACTCCTATAATAACAGAAGCACAAATTGTGCTTAATATACATAGTTTTGTTCAATGATAGTTTTACATGTGTAAATCTGTTCTCCCCAACAAGAAGGTAAGTATCATGAAGTCTAGAAGTGTTTCTTATACTTGCTGTGTACCAAGTGAGTAGAGCTCATTAAACTCCTATTAATAATAACCTATCTTGAAAGAAACCATATTACATCTATCTTTTTTTATGAGATTCTTTGTCATTTGTAAAATTCAGAGGTTAGATGAGGTGACCTCTAAAAATCCTTCTAACTCTGAAGTTCTATTTTTTATTTTTATTTTTTTGCTGAGGAAGATTTGCCCTGAGCTAAAATCTGTTGCTAGTCTTCTTCTTTGCTGCTTGAGGAAGATTAGCTCTGAGCTAACATCTCTGCCAGTCTTCCTCTATTTTGTACGTGGGTCACTGCCACAGCATGGCCGCCGATGAGTGGTTTAGGTCCATGCCCGGGAAACAAACCCGGACAGCCAAAGCGGAATGTGTTGAACTTAACCACTAGGCCATGGGGCCAGCCCCTATCGCTCTATATTTTTATAGTTCAATGGCTTCAAGATATCCTCCTTTAGACAGCTGGCATACATGAAACTGCCAGCCTATGGTGTAATGCCCAAAGATGCAGAGAAAGTCTGCATGAGAAGTCCAGTGTAGAGGGCACCATTCTAATTACCTGAATTTTAGGACCCTCTGAAATCTAGACTCATCAAACCTATTCCAAGTTTCCTTCCCTTTCCCAAAGATGACATCAAACTTAGTGCTAATCCAGTTGTAATAATCTACTCTCAACCTAATATCCCAGTTTTTTAAATAGATCTCTGCCTTAGCTTACATTTTGCTAACTTACATAGTAGCTCAGTTTCCATAGGGCTGAGGTCCTACCTTGCCATTACTTACTCTCCTACACCTCAGCCTTGAGGTGGGAGACCTGACTTATGTCCCTAGGACAGGGGGTCAACCTGCCCGTTTGTATCCAAATATTGGCAGTTTCTGGCTTCTTCATCACTAAGAAGGACTCTGAGTCAGCAGTGCAACTATTTCGCTGGTCTATTTATTGGTTGCCTATAACCTTGGGCTGTACATTTACTGGATTCTTGCTGCTAGATGGGGCTTCCACCCAGGACAACTGTCTTCTTTGGTCCTAGGACCACTCCAGTGGGTGTGTCTAGTTTCACATCTGGCCCTTGCTTAGATGCCCAATCTCATCTCAGTGGATCCATGCACTGAAGTAGGCAACATGCTAAAATCCAGGCAGGCCAGTGTCTTCACTGGACCTGACAACAATCATGTTTCGTTTTGTATCAAGATTTTCACTCACATTGTTCCTAGCTCTTAAGAGTTATTGGAATTGAAGAGCACGGACAAACAGAAACTCATGAATATAGTTTTGGGGAGAAAAGATGTTTGATCTTCAATATGGTGAGGAAATTCTCACTTCCTATTCTCTCTTGAGCTCCCACCAGTCGTGTTTTCACTGACACCACTCTACTGACATTGCTCTTAGCAAGATCACCAATGACCTCCACATGGCTAAATCTAGTCATATATTTATGCTTGGTCTTCGTCTTACTTTATCTGTGAGCGGCATACTTGACACAGTTGCTCACTCTCTCCTTAAGACACTTTCTTCCCTTGGCTCCCAGCCCCCTGTACTTGCCTAGGTGTCCTCCCGCCTCACTGTTGCTCCTTCTGTTTCTCCATTGCTTGTCCCTCCTCATCTTCTCGACCCTGTTGGTATGTCCCAGGGATCATCCTTTTAACTTCTATCTGCACTCCTGCTACAGATGATCTCATCTAGTCTTGTATATGCTGACGACGTCCAAAATTATATCTCCAGGCTGTCTCCAGAAGTGCTCCCTGACCTTCAGCTGCTTTTCTGACATCTCCCATTGATTGTCTATTAGGCGTCTCAAATGCAATGTAAGCCAAACTGAGCCTATGCTGTCTCTTCCACCCCAAGAACTCTGTTCCTCTCACAATCTTCCTCAACTCAGTAAATAGCAGTTCCACCTTTCTGATTGCTCAGACCGAAATTTTTGAGGTCATCCATAGCGCCTCTCCTTCTCTCACATCTCATATCTAAACTGTGAGAAAATCCTCTTGTTTCTACCTGCAAGATAATTCCTATTTCTACTGTCACCACCCAGGCCCAATCCATCATAATCTTTTGACTGTTCTAATAGCACATTAACTTTCATCAGTTTATCCCCAGAACTTTGATCCTGTCAAGTTTGTCCCCAACACAGCAGCTAGAGTGATCTTGGTAAAATACATCAGACCGCGTGACTCCTTTGCTCAAACTCCTCAAAAGCTTCTTGCCTCACTCAGAATAAAAGGCAAGTCCTCGCTATGACCTATCAGGCAATATATAAACTGCCCCAACCCGCTTTAATGTCAGATCTCATCTCCTCAAGGCCTCATCAGTTCCTCACGTGTAAAATAAGACAGATAGTAATAGTGCAGATTTTCATGTTGTTCATTAGTAAGTTGATAATTGGGGGAGTTAAGCAACTGACACTTGGTCACACAATGGTGGAACCATGATTTAAACCTAAGTAGCAACTGCAGAAACTGCAAGTATAACCACCATACAGTTCTGCCTCCAAAATTTAGCAGTAAATTTGACCGCAAGCTTAATGCCGCCACCCAGTTCACAGCGGCTCCACAGATGAGAGCCATCTATTGCTCATACCTGAGTAGACACGGTTGGACAGCAGGTTCGGCATATTTGTATTTGGTAGACCAGAGGATCCAAATTGGGAAGGAACACAAAACTGTCTTGGGTCAGTTGGAGGTACAGTGTAAGGCAATAAATCCCTAGGGAAAAAAGATATAAAGATAAATAAAATGAAGATGAAATTGTACAAAATTTCCATTGCATAAGCACTGCGATTTTTTTATTGCTTATGGGATTCTATCATCTTTTCCCAAAATGAAGTACAAAAGTCCTGCATTCTCTATTGCAGACTCTACTCTTTATTATTGGTGTAAGTAGAAATATGGTAAGAAAAAGGAAGGACTACTAAGGAAGGATTGACCCCACTGACAATGCAACAGAGAAAGCAGGAAGGGAAAGTTTTAGAGATGTCTGGAAAAAAAGATCTAATCAAATCAATACTGCTCTCTTGTTTTCCATGACCAACATACTGTTCTGGCCACACCATTCTTTTCTCGTTTAATGGACATACTTTGGCTTGGGTTTTGTCATCTGGGATCAGTGTTTGACAACCTCAGCAGACAATTTATTTCTTTTGCCAAACTTCAGTGGTCTCTAGAAGTCCAACTTTATTGTTCAGGCTCCATGAACAAAATAAATAATGGCTTTTACTTCCTCCTCAGAATGTCAAAATATTCTAAAGAAGGGGAGATAGGAAACTGCCAGAGTGTACAACCTAAGTACTGATAATTTCACTTTTATTGAGAAGAAAAAATTGTTCTATCACAGGAAATCCAGGGACCTAATTGTTACGGACTAAATTGTGTCCCCCTCTTCCCCTCAAATCCATATGTTGAAGTCCTAATCTCCAATGTGACTGTATTTGGAGAGAGGACCTTTAAGGAGCTAATTAAGGTTAAATGAGGTCATAAGGGTGGGGCCCTAATCCAATAGGACTAGTTTCCTTTTAAGAAGAGGAAGAGACATCAGGAGAAAGAGGCCATGTGAGGACGTAGGGAGTAGGCGGCCTCCCTGCCTCAGCAAGCCAAGGAGAGAAGTCTCACCAGAAACCAAACCTGCCAGCACCTTGATCTAGGACTTTCAGCCTTCAGAACTGTGAGAAATAAATTTATGCTGTTCAAGCTACCTGGTCTGTGGTATTTTGTTATGGCAGCCTGAGCAGACCACACCAATGTTTGCACTTGCACAATGCCTGTCACATAGTAAGTGCTCGTTAGCTATTTGCTAAGTGAGTATGTCAAGCAAGTCTCAAAGGGGAAGTGATGGGAAGTGTGTAGAAGGGGCAGCCAGCAGGGTATCTTGACATAAATTACTACAGCTCACTGAAACAACATTAGACAATAAAACAACACTGGGGTTAACATTATTCAAAAACTTAATGATTATCCATTTGCTCCTTTGGCCAGAGTATTATATTGGAGAGAAATACCTATCCATAGTTGGAGGTTCAAATGGTGAGGGAACCAGTGGGATCCTCGGCTGCCCTGAGGCTGTCAATAAAGGGTTCAAGGCCATCATTGGATTTATCATCAATATCTCTCGCCACTGATGGAGTTCTGAAAAGAATCAGATAGATATGTTAACAAATAACTCTATTTTTTGTGAACTATTTGAATTCTTCTTGAACATAATGAACACCTTTTGTATTTTCCCAACTCTTGGGAAGACTAGCTACATCAAGCTTTTAGTTACATAAAAACTCCTCCTTTGTAAGCACCAAATACAATTGTCGAAGTCAGTGTTTTATCAATGTGTTCTTGGAATCTGTTGCAGAGTCCACAGGTAATACCATACCACACCACACTGCAATAGTAAAATTAAACCAGCTTTGCAAGATGCCAAAAATACCAACTTCCTTTCTTAGACCTTATTTTGATTTTTATATATCCAGAGGTACAGATGCATATATGCTCCCATATGTTCAGTCTTTGGAAAAATATTCCTATTTGGCTGATAAGATTAAAACAGAAAAGAGAAGGGAAATCTTCTTAACGGCTAAAAATGTATCTAATTAAAGTGGATATAGGCTGACTGCATGAGACTGCATCTAATTAGAATAAGTGACCAAGTTATATCCAAACACACCTGAGCATAAGCATTCATAAATTTATCTTCAGAACCTAGTGATTAGAAAAAGGGATCATTGCTAAAGGGATAAAATTTTGCCTTATATTTTCTTGTTAATTATTAATATCTTTTGAATAATTTTACATATTAAACAAGTACTAGTCAAACAGGTCATTTTAGCTTCTCTTTCATTCTCAATTGTCACTTTTTAAAAAAAAATCTGAGATACCTACAACTATGTTTGAAAAAAAAGAAAACGTTCTGCTTTTCAAAGTAATGATCTTTCTTTCTTGTGTGCATATTGGATTTAATTTTGAAAGTAGTTAATACATTCATATGGTTCAAAAACTAAAAATATAATGGTGTTTAAATTAACAATTACTTCTTTAGTGTCTTTTCGGACCTAAACCTACTGATGAAATTAGAAATTCAAGTCCATGCATCACCGAACATTGGCTTTTGCCATTCATATATTTTTTAAAACATTCTTTATGTGGATTTATTTTCACTGTATTTCTGTGAGGTCAATACAATTTCCTCTCTGATACCGGTCTTAGAGCGTCTAGAGACCAGTCAAGATTACAGTAAAAATATCTGCCGGCCATGGTGAGAATGCCAATGAGGAACGGAAACTGGGTACATGTCAGAGACAGGCTTGCAACTCTGGGGAGGACGCTGCTCCGTGGTTTGAAATCTCAGGTCCTCTACATGAGATTCAGTGCACAGCTACCTTCTTCCTCCTAGTCCATTACACAGCAGAACAATGTGGGACACAACTTGGTCTTTCATTTCACGAACTTTGATTTGTGTCATGAATTGACAGTCTCTGGCAGAACTTTGAACTTACCCATGAATGAGATAGAATCTTTGAAGCTATAAAATGTAGTGCTCCTCTTGCATTTTATGTGATGCCTGAGACAAATCAGGAGGAAGGAGAAGGAAGAAAGGGAGTGAGGCAGGATCCCTCCAGAGCAAGCATTGCCTAAAGGCTGACCATCCTACTTCCTCACACAGGTCACCTTAGGGAAATGCCATGGAGATTAGTCACCAAAAGTAGATGAGACTGTCTTACTTTGAGTTTTCCCCAAAGCAGGCCTGAGACATGGACTTGAGTGGAGGTAGTTTATTTGGCAGGTGATCCCAGGAAGCCCACATGAGGGAGTGGGTGCGATCAGGAAGGGAAAAGCCAATAAATGGTGAGTTAATGTGTGAGTTTCCACTGTGGGCAACCCTGCGGGGACTCTCTAAGAAACCTTGTGGTACACACCTCAGAATTGTCCAAAGGTAAGACAAAGAGCTGGCCATTTACCCATTGATCTCTGTCAGCCGCTGGTGGAGGGCACAATTCTCTCCTGCATTTGGGTTATGCCTGAGCTAGATCCAACAAGCTCCTATGGTGCGGGAGAAAGCCTTGACTGAGAAGCTGAGAGATACAGGTACTTGAGATGGGAAATGGCCTCCATGGTTGCAGGTGAACTCAGAAGGGGGCCGAGGGGATATGGGTATGGCAGCAACCTCGTCTTGTGCTGTTGAGGCAATGTAGTTACCTTCTAATGTCATCCCACTAGATAACTGGCACAAATGCCTTTCTTCTGGACTACCAGGTTCACCAGGCATAGGCATATTTCTACGAGGATCTGTAGGGTCCATTGTCTGCAACAACACAGCAGGATTTTTTCCACCATTAGTCATGCATTCAGTGAAATAAGTGGGGAACTGAAGGATATCAGGCCAATGGAGATGAAGAAATGAGGCATTAGAAACAAGTCTCATCTAGTTTACCATTAAAGCCGTCCTTGGTACTATACCTGTTCTGGATTCCACGGTGCTCGGGTCTGGCTTTCTTTTTGCAATGCCAGGGGGGTTAAATGTAATCTGTAAAATTTTGTTACAATTCTGATATGGTAGTTTATCATTTTTTAATCAATCCACCAAATTGTTACCCAAAATGTAAACTATTCCCAAGTCTAGGGAAATGTCCCTATGTGGACATGGAGGTCCTGGGGAGGACAATGAGTCATTGACATCTGCCACACCTGAGTGTTATGGCCCTGGGCTCCACTTGGCTTCCCTAGTTTCTTTTCATACTTGAACTTGTGAGCAAGCGCTTATTTATTTATCACTATCATATCTATTGGTGCCCAAATTTTCTTTAAAAAAATCACTGCCTAGTGCTATAGACTGAATGTGTCCCCCCCAAATTCATATGTTGAAAGGTGATCCCCAATATGATGGTATTTGGAGATGGAGTCTTTGGGAGGTGATTTAGGTCATGAGGGTGGAGCCCTCATGAATGGAATTAGCACCCTTAGAAAAGAGACCCCAGCGAGCTCCCTCAGCCCTTCTGTCATGTGAGGACACAGTGAGAAGATGGCCATCTATGAACCAGGAAGCAGGTTCTCACCACACACTGAATCTGCTAGTGCCTTGATCTTGGACTTCCCTGCTTCCAGAGTTGTGAGAAATAAACTTCTGTGTTTATAAGCCACCCAGACTGTGGTATTCTGTTATAGCAGCATGAATGGACTTAGACACATTTTTCTCATGTTATTCCTGTTATCTTTTATATGACCCAAATTATATATATATATAAAATAATTATATATATATATTTATTTTTTAATAGACTTTATTTTTAGAGCAGTTTTAGGTTCACAGCAAAATTGAGTAGACAGTAGGGAGAATTCCCATATACCTCTCCTCCACACATGCACAGCCTCCCCCACTATCAAGATCCTGCACCAGAGTAGTCCATTTGTTATAACTGATGAACCTACATTGACACATCACTATCACGCAAAGTCCACAGTTTACCTTGGGGTTCACTCTTAGTGTTGTACATTCTATGGATTTTGGCAAACGTAAAATGATATGTACCCACTGTTATGGTATCATACATAGTTTCACTGTCTTAAACTAAATTATATTTTAAAGCAAATACAATCGGACTCTTTCAAGGGAATATTCTGGGGTTGACCAGATCTTTCACTTCATCAGTTGGGTAGATACTTGAAGTTCCAAATCTAGGTTTCTACAGACTCACCATTTTGGGGTTACTGAGTCAGAGGATCAACCCATGAGTCTTTAAATATTAACTTTCACATTTTCAGAGTATCCTCTTCTATTTTAGAAACCTGTAGACAAGTTATGAACCAAGGTCACTTTGCTACGGCAGATGAAATGCTCTTGAGTCAAAGTGTAGACTAGGATCTGTTTGAAACGCAGAGCGTGCCTGGTAATCCCCGACGCGGGAATGCCCTGGTGCTTAGGTTTGCATTCAGGCTGGGGTTGGATTTCTCTGCCCTAGAGCTCTAATCCTGGATGCCCAGCACTTTAGCAGGATGAAGACTGCTTAATCTCTCTCTTCAGACTCTTACCCTCAGCAAACCCCTCCAGGCAGCACATGGACGATTTAGCTAGTGCTAATTCTGTCTCCACTGATTAGGCAACAGCAGTAAGACACGAACTTTGTGAACTAAAGCCCTTGCCAAATCAGCAGATATTCACTGAGTACTGCTACTACTAGGAACGCCTGCCTTGTGCACAGTAGCCAGCTGCCAATTGCATTATATTTCAGTCTCTCATTGGCTTTACTATGACCATTCATTAAAGTCAGAACAATTTGAGGTTGGCCAACCCCGAATTTGAGCAATTATATACAGAGTATTTGTTGCTTGTATGATGCATGAATTCTGGGATTATACTTGTTAAGATAAATTAATTTTCGATAACTGCTATATTTGGTAAGTTTTTACATTTGAAAGGTAGATCGGTAGAATTAAATGTTTCTATAAATCTGAGTAAAATAAATATAAATTCTTAAATTAAAACTGGAGGGAGATATCTTTAGAGATATTGTTTTAAAGTATAAAACAACCCTCAGTAACCTCACATATTCATTATTCTAGGTGTCATATATTAATGTGAGTTCTGAAAAGTGTTTTAATGCTAAAGTGTAATTCATACTTCCTTCAGTATATTTTCAGTTCTTTTTTTGTGTGTGTGAGGAAGATCAGCCCTGTGCTAACATCTGCCAATCCTCCTCTTTTTTTTGCTGAGGAAGATTGGCCCTGGGCTAACATCTGTGCCCATTTTCCTCCACTTAATATGGGACGCCGCCACAGCATGGCTTGCCAAGCAGTGCGTCCGTGCCCACCCGGGGTCCAAACCAGTGAACCCTGGGCCGCCACATTGGAGTGCGCACACTTAACTGCTTGTACCACCGGGCCGGCCCCTATTTTCAGTTTTTTTAAGTAATAAATGGGAAATCTTTTTTAAAATTAGGAAGGCTAAGGGAGCTGCCCAAAAGAATTTCATTATCAAACACTTCTAGCAGAAAAATTAGCTGTGAGAAGAGACATTATGGTAATTTCTCACAGCTATAGTTAGAAGTGTGAAAAGTCTATTTTCATATCCAATAAAAAAAGATTTTTAAAAAATTATATAAAATATTGTGTAATTGTATAAAATAAAAATAATTGTATTGGGATTCAAAATACATTTAAGACTAAACGAATAAGTTAGCATAAAATATTCCACTGTTTCTAATTGTAGATACATGTTTCTTGAGATTACAAAGGAATTCTAAAATTATCCAAGCACTTATTTCAAGTGGAAGAAACAGTTACATTTAAAGTATCTTCGTCCCAAATGTGCTTCATGGTCATTTATAACATATAGGACAAATGACATTGCCCCTTAAAATCTGAGTGGCTGATGTCACCTTCAGCCCCCATCCCACATCTGCAAGGCTTCTGCCCATTTCTGGAGATTTCATCCTTGTGGGTGCCCTGGCTCTGAGTTTATGCCCTTGTGGGTCTCCCAGTCTACCCCACAGCTCACCTCTGTTAGCTGTTCCCTCCTCTTGGCTCTACACTGACTCAGACTGTAGTCCATTTCCCTCAATCTCCGCATAAAACCACTCACACAAGGCAACATGTGTGTGTAGCCTACTTTACTGAGGTCTTGGCGCATTGGAGGCGGGTATGTCAAAAACAATTTAAAATTGAACATTAGACTTTTCCATTGTGAAATATTCCTTTGGGCAATTTTGACAGTTCAGGCTCTGGCTTCTTGTTCTTTTTTTTGACCATCTCTCAGTTGGTACTCTAAAACAATTCCTCCCACTTTGTCTTACAGGGGCCTCTCTAGCCCTACTCCCCTACTCTGCTCTGAGCCTTTCCTCAACGGGCCTTCCACTCTGGGTCTCTCCATATCTCCCTCCTCTACCCACCTTTGCCAAGGATAGGGGAGAACTTGAGAGATTTCTTTTCTACTGGGTTTGAATTATGCCATTAACAATCCCACTTTAGAAGGCAGCTAGCCTTAATTTTGGATTTAAATAACAATAAGCACTCTCTCTGTTATACTGGCACAGTATAAATGAAAATGAGGTGCCACTGTAGTGGTAAGTAGTACTGCCAACAAAGACAGTTAATACCGAAGCACTTGGCAGTGGCCCTAAAATATATTTCACCTTTGCTAAAGGCATATAGTTGAGCACTTTTCTAAACACATCACATCACAGGGCATCCCCTGGAAAGTGCCGAAGTGCTGAAGACAGATGGCACATGCATGCTTCCCTCATCTCTTATTTCTTTTCACTCGGGAAGCTCATTGTCATGAGATCCATCCATGCCTTCTTGAAATGTAAAGTTCCAAGTACATTTATAAATATTATAATGAAAAGAGATAAACTTTTGTTATCATTAAGCAAGTAGAAATTATGTAATTTCTTTTCTACTTGAATTCAACATAATTTACATGCTACTACAGTTTGTGTAAATTATGTTCACTTTCTTCAAAAGATTGTGAAGCAAAATCCATTACATATAAATTTGTACATAGACAAGTGAAATTCCAGTGTCACACATATAACTGAACTGAATTTTAGATATTTTAGTTAGTTCATTTCAAAAAAAGAGTTAAGAAATATTAACATAGTTTTTTCATGATTATCACTGATTGCTTTTCAATGTTTTTTTCCAAAATTTTCTACTCTGACATTTCATGGTCTATACATCATGACAATTTTTTAATACAGTTATCTCCGGTAATGGGAAGCCATTAAAATAATCATGAAAAGTAAATGTATAGTAACACACGGAGGCAGGTACTTAATCAAGTTGAAGACCATAAAACACTTAACAATGAATTTATATACAACTTTGAACTGACTTTATCTTAAATAAATTTCTCTTCACTTCTACTTAAAAAAAAGAAAAAAAAACTAAAGCAAGGCAGTATTTATTTATTTATTTGGCAGGAGCAGTATATCATCTTTACTCTTTAGTAACTTCAGCCAAATAAGAATTCATTAGCTAACATACTGTTACTAATGGAGCCAATAAAATTTATAAATAAATATAAGCATTTCTTTATAAAAATTTATTTTTCCAAAGTGTATTGTGTTTTATTTTTATAATGTACCCAGTGATTTGGGGAAGAATGCTGTTGATGGTATTTATACAAGAATATTTCCTTACGTCTCCATTTTTCATTAGACCCGTATAGAACTATATTCCTTTTAAGATAAAATTGGCCTTTTGTTTTATATGTGCAAACATTTTATTAAAAGTAACTAGCCTCAGTTTGGACTAATCAGTGTGTAGAATTGTATACTTACATGCTCTATGAAGGCTTCTTGGTTTTGACATTGCTCATGGAAGAACCAACCAAAGACTTTCTGTCTTTCAACTGCACAAGCTTCTCTGACTGCAGGTTGAAAAACACATCTGACAGCTGTTTCAGGCTGTCTTAATTAATTCACCTTGCCTTAAATACGAACTCAACTAAGTTGATTAGTCCTATTCACGACAGAAACGTTGCCCTCTGATATCCTCTACAGATAGGCTGAAAGACGTTAAGCCCCAGGAAAGTGCACTGCAGTGTACATAAACCTGTCTCAGAGTTTAGCCTTCATTTAATCCTTCCTTAGCCTTTAAGATGCTTTGTGGGCATTCACTTAATGCCACTCTTCAATTTGACACAAAAGGAAAATACTATGCCAATAAGTAATAAGCTTTTCTTTGGTGGAAATAGAACATATTTCATACTTCCACCAGGTTTTGAGTGGAAAAGTTCCTTTAGCAACTAGGGAAAAAAACCTGAGTTATTTTCCACAAAGCTGCAAAATTAAACAAAAGATGGCAGTCTATTTAAGGAAGAAGGTTCTAGAATTGACAACCGTACTTTAATTCTCATAGACATTGGGGAAACTCTTCATAGTCTGTGTGAAAACTGTGACCTATATAAAACAGAAAATACGGAATTTTGAAAATGTGACCCATTTTATTTTCTAGAGAAACATTTATAGCCTCGAAAAAGAATATCCATATTTTTTTATTCCTAGTAATTTACTAGTGGAAAGTACAAAATAAGAATTCAATATGAAAAAACTTAAAGTCAAGTTACAAGTAATGGTTTAGGCTTCTAGTTTGAAAATAACTTGCTCCTTCATTGACACACATTTTTATCATTGGCTGTTGAGGTCATTATAAAAAATACCATATGAGATGGAGTGATTTCACTCAAAGGTTATTGTTCATAAAGCAGTGGTCAACAGCAGGGACTTCGATGACTAACAGACCCAGTCAAGTCCCAGGCCACAATTTATGAGCTGTATGACCTGGCCAAGTTATTGAACTTCTCTAAACCTCAATTTCCTTAACTCAGAAGAGCCTTATAGAGTTTTTCTGAGATGTACAGGTGACAATGTAGACAAAGTATTTGGATGGTTCCCACTAAATGTTAGCCACTATGTGGGATAACTACATTATGTGGAGTCCTCCATTGAGGATCCATGGGAGAAATTTTTCTCAGCCAATAGTACTAGGAATAATTGGGCTTTTCCCTGAGAAATCTGGCCAAAACAAAATCTCAGGAATCATGTAACTAGTGAATTTCTTTCTTTGCATTGGCTGCTAGGAAGCTAGGCCCAAATCTGTAACCTGCCTTTAGGCATGCATTTTAAAATTAAAAATTGTCTGTGGTTTCCTCTCGCTTTTCCTAACATTATTTTCCCTTTTCCTTGATTTCTTTACTAAACTGTCTCTCTTATTGTATTATATGTATATTTTTAATTTTCTGCTAATAAATAATAAGTACATATAGATTTTATCACTCCAGTGTTCCTCAAATTAGAAAAGCCTGTGTCTGAGAGCCTTGTTTATAATACATTACTCAACGAGAACTTATAAATGCACTGTTTTCATACAAGCAACATCCTAAAGAGTAATTAGGTTCCTGGGCAGCACGTAAGCACCTATCGAAGCTCCAATATGGAGCCACCATTTATATTTTTGTTTCTCTGGAAATGTGATCAGAGGACCAGTGGGGTTCATGAATGACATGGTTTCTCCTGATCCAGCGGGGACGAGTTTCGGATCCCCACTTGCAGGCGTTATTTCTCTACACGAGCTCCTGCTATGAGGGTGGGGCTGAGACTATGTTAAGGAAGAAAGGAAGGCTTGGAGCTCTGACAGGTGGAACGAGGGGAGTAGGAGAAACAGTGGCTTCCAGAGAGTCTGGGGCTCTGATTGGAAGTGGGAGAGAAGAGGTAGAAGCTTCTGGTATCCAGTTAGCACACACTAGTCTGGCTGTGCTGATTGTTAAAATACTGAAATTGTCCTACTCTGGTTGGAAAATAATCACTGCCCTGAAAATAGCCACTCCGCCCAAGAGCTCCCTGATCCAGTTGTTCCATTATCTGCCCTGCCTCACAGTACAGCATCTAAGGGGATAGCTTCTAACACATCAGGTAGCCTGCAGGTCCCTTCTCTAGCACCTCAGCCAGCGTCCGTTCAGACTGGTCAATACTGGGGATGACTGCCACTGAATGAGAGAGAAAGATGACAGTGCTAACAAGGAGTGGGTTCTCTGAAAGCGATGATGGCCAAAGTGGAGGGGAATGGAGGGCTCACAGGACCCTGGGTATTTGGGGAATAGTTGGAAGAAGCTCCACAGGGACAGAGGAACAAGTGAGGGTAGGACAAGCAATGGCCGTGGGTTTATTGTTAATCATTCAGGAGTGTTGTGAATTCACACCCTACACTCAGTACAAAGAAAAGTCTCTGTTTTCCTGCAGCTCATCTAGTCTCCTTTAAAAGTCTTACTCTCTGGATAAGAGGTATGAGGTGAGAAAACTATTTAGTCCAATCTGGTAAATTCAAACCTATCCAACAATGCAAAGAGACAGCGTTTCTTGGGTAATTTAGTCTCTTCCAAGGTTACATGGTCTCTTTTAGATTTTTTCTCCTTCTCCCTTTCTTCCTTGAGATGGCACATGATTTGGGGGGTGGACAGCCTGCAGTGTCCTTGTGGTGGAGGTATGGGGAAGGGATCTCAGAGAGTGTTGAGGGACCATGTATGGCCCTTCGGCTCTCCTGGTGCAGCTACAGGTTGGAGGCTCTGCTGGCTTCCGACAAGCACATCGTACCTGCTGACCCAGCATCTGACCCAGCAGAGCCCCTGAGTTTGGCCACCTGGCTTGGGTGGTCCTCCCTGGAGCCCTGACCACAGAGTTATTTTTGCCCTGGTGTTGGTGACCCACTCTAAGAAGCTTCCCAGAGGCTCTGCTACTTTTATATCACTCAAGAGGATGCAGGCACTTCTAGGTCCCTCCTTCCACACCACTCAGGGTCATTCAGGAAAGCTAACTCAGGCTCTCCCTCTGCCTGGTCTCTTGGCAATCCTAGATTGTTCCAGGGCACCCTGCCGGGAGGTCTTCTTCCAGGAAACCACATAAGACATGAGGCAAGTGTCCTTCTGTGCTTAGCTTTCTTGTCTACTCATCCCACACAGCAGCCCTCTACTGGACTCTAGAAGACTCTGGGTGTCCCTGGAATCCAAGGGTAGGCCACCTTCTTCTGACTTGCTGGGACTTCCCTGCTGTACAACTGTGAGCAGGTCCTCCAGTCCTGGCTCTTGACATGCTAACCAACCAACGGGGATGATCTGGAATTGAGTTATCCGTTTTCTCCTCACAAAGTCTAGTTTTAAAGATAAATGTCACCACACTTAGTTGAGGTGTGTGAAAAAAGGAAGTGTTAGACTCAAAGCCAGCCCACCCCAGCCTCCTTGATGACAGGGGTTCTCACAATCTCCCCGCTGCAGCAACAAGCCTCATGGCTCCACCTCTGAGCCCTAAGAAGTGGCTGCTACCTTTATAGCTTCACATCTTGTATCATCCCCATCAATTTATTTATTTATTTATCCCCCCAAAGCCCCAGTAGATAGTTGTATGTCATAGCTGCACATCCTTCTAGTTGCTGTATGTGGGACGCGGCCTCAGCATGGCTGGAGAAGTGGTGCGTCGGTGCGTGCCTGGGATCCGAACCCAGGCCGCCGGCATCAGAGCGCTCGCACTTAACCACTAAGCCACGGGGCCGGCCCCCCATCAATTTAAACAATATAAAATTAGCTTTTAAATTTTGTTTATGACTAAAGTTCTTACTGACTTACCATCAGTGACTTCTCTAAATGAGGTAAGAATGCACTGAAAATAAAGACTGCTTTAGAACTATTTTATATCATCATTAGTTTTGATGCTGAAACACTTTTGATCCACCATGCACTTGAAATTATTTTCTCCTGTAGTGTTGAGAGCTCTTTTCCTGGAAGATAAGCATTTAAGTATAGAAATTAAATGTAATAGAATTTATTCCAAAGGCATTTTTTCATGTAAACAAAAGACTTCCAAAGAAGGAATAGTCCTTTTTCACCTGTACTTCTCTTTCTTTGCCTAGAATGTAGATGATGATTATTTCATGATCTAAGGAAATTGTGAAAAATTGAACTTTATGGAAAGTGTGACAAATTGAACTCCTTAGCTTAATGAGATTGTGATTCATTTTTTAAAAATATGGTTGCATTCAATAAATTATTCTGAAATTGTTATAATGCTGTTTTATAATGCTTCTAACAATTAACAGAAGACTGCATTTGGTATAAGCCTGTACAAATAAAAGTATTTGCTTATGCAAATAATTGAGTTAGAAATAACATACTTGACATCCACATGCATATATTCACATCTATGAAGTATATTATTTTTATAATTCCATTAAATCAGTGAATTTTTGTTCATCTCTTGCTCATGTATATTGCACAAGTGGATGACAATTTGGAAATGGTAAGATAAGAAAGATAATCAACAGAGGCTTTTATTTCCTTAGATACTCGATTTAATTGTCATTTTCCTTAATTTTAAAAAGTCTCACTTTCCTTAATACCCCCATTCAAAAATAAATAATTACTAAAATTTAGAAAACCACGAACCCTGAAAATAAAAATAGTACTCAAAAATTATTTCCTGCGTGGCAAAGTGCTTTTAAAACATCATTTGATCTTAAAGAATGCTTTTTAATGGCCATAAAATGTGGAGCACCATAAGAACTGCACGCTGAAGACACTGTTCTTGCTTCTGGCTTATAACATGTGCCTTTTTTTTTTTTCAAAGGACACTTGCTTCTGCCACATGATCCCCTGTTCTTCCTCTTCACTCCTGATAAAGCATAAGAACTAAGCACGAAGAATACTTGACAAGGTATAGAAAGGAAAGCAGAGTAGGAAACAGAAAGAAATAACATTTCATCTTCAAACAGGAAAATTAATTTAAAAGGATCACTCGTTAAAACAATTGCACTTGTAAACTGGTTGTTGGTGGTGATAATTTCTTTGGTACTAAGATCGCAGGATAAAAACTCCTCCAGGGGATTTGAACCTAGGCCACTCAGCCATACCACAAAAACTTCTGGAATTGAGCACACTTTTGTTATCTTATATAGGTATTAATTGTAATGGGATCTGATCTCCCCAAATTATTTGCATTTCTCTAAATAAGAAAACTACTCCCAACAAAAGATGATCATGGAAAATGCGAGCTAGAGTTACCACGCTCTCGTGGCTCTATAAAATATTGAGCTCTTTTGCTGAGTGTCATTATGATTCACGGGTAACATATTTTTACTGCCATTAGAACACTTGCAAAATTAAGCGAGAATTACCTCAGTTGACTGCTGTTAGCCAAAGCTCCAGGATCCGGTGCCAAAAATAAATCCTTGTAATGATAGACTTCAACAGTTATACAAAGCAGGCTTCTAAAGATTGGTTTCTGGAAACTAAATATTACTTGCTGTGACGAAGGGCCTATCATTAATAGATATCTAGCCCAGACCAGTTAAAAGGACAGATTTTTTTTAAACAATGTAACAATGTTTACAGAAGTAGCATAATAACATTGATGCTATTATTTTTTTCTTAAAGTCTTCTTTTTGGTAAAGAGTCTCTGTAGTTTTATAAATATATCCCATTCATACCTAAAATATGTAGTTTTTTTGGAAGGCAGTAATAGGATTTGATCAAATCCTCAAAAGGTGCGATAACTGCATTTGATACATGGTGGGTCATCGATGTAGTGGCCCTGGCTCCCTCACTCCTCAGAAGTGGCCCCCAGCTCCCTCACTCCTCCAGCTTAGTGCTCTGACTCCTGGCCTGAGCAGTATCCTGTTTCAAAGCAATTTCACATGTCAATATTTTATACCTAAATAATGAATCACTTTTATGAGTGCCACATGGCATGAAATAGCTTTTTTGTTGTGGTGGTGGTAAAATACACATAATATAAAATTTACCGTCTTAACCATTTTTGAGCATACAGTTCAGTAGCAAGTTCATTCGCATTGTTGTGCAACCAATCTCCAGAACTCTTTTCACCTTGCAAAACTGAAACTCTATACCCGTTAAGCAACAACTCCCCATTCCTCCCCCTCAGCTGCTGGCAACTACCATTCTACTTTCTGTTTCCACGATTTTGGCTATTCTGGGTACCTCAAGTAAGTGGAATCATACAGCATTTGTTCTTTTGTGACTGGTGTAATTCACATTGACACATGAGACGTGACACATTTTTAAAGGTTTCATCTAGACTATTAACATTTTCTCCATCACCTTCTTAAGTCTACAATCAAAACAATTTATCAAGCTCTGATTCATAGCATTTTCTGATTTCTGTGGCATCCATGCTCCCATTACGGCTGATTTCAAGCGACCACCATCCCTGAAGAGACACAGTAGCACACCGTTATACGTTGTTTCCATCAGAATGATAAGTAAATAGAGACTTAAATAACCTCAAAAGCATAGAAAATAGACAAATGTGGTAAAATAATTAGGAAGTGATGAATTTTGAGTGTGTATTACCTTTATTTTCATATAATTGATTCAACTGTGAGTCTATATAGCTTGATTTTAATAATGGCTGTATTTAACAATCAACTTGTGAAATTCCTAAAAATTTACTAATCAGCTCATGTGAGTTGGTACAGGCTGGCCCCAGCACATCACTGCTTACACCACCTCTGCCCTCAGCCATACACACTCTTCCATCCCCCAACAATGTCAGCATTTTGCTTGGGTCTCTAAAATAGTGTATAACTTTGGCCTTTCCTTAAAATTTTTCAAATAAGTCTCAACTAATGGATATTCAAAGTCCTTCTGAATCTGGCCCCTGCACACCTAATCACACCTTGTTAATGTGAACCTTGTTGCACTTCTAGTCGAGCCAGGCGCCTCACTGCCCTGCTCTTCCCACAGACCTCGCACATTCTTGACTCTGGGCCCTGCATCCTCTCAGTTTCTCTGGAAAGCCTTCCGCTTTCTCACTCACATTTCATCCTTCCTTCAGGGCCAGCTCCAATTCCATTGACTCTACAAAACCTTCTCTGGGTACCTCAGTAATTTCTCTTATTGCTTTATTACACTTACAACTTCTACTGTAAGATGCACTCCTTAATAAAGTATTGTTTTTATGATCTTTTATTGTAGTCACACATTGTTCTTAATTTCCCAGTTAGAATGTATACATTTCCAATTAGAGTATAAGGAAAAGACTCACGTTTTATACTGCTTGAGTATCCTCCCTATGTGTATTCACACATTCAAAAATGTTTATTGAGTGTCTGCTGTGTATCAGGGGCTGTGCTAGGCATTAGGAATAAATTTGTAAAAGTCTTTGTAAAGGAACAAGACAAGTTTATCTTTGCCTATCTCAACGACAAGGCACACACTAGGCATTAAAAATAATTAATTAGATTAAGTTTAGGGGTAAAGTATAGAAATAGAACCACTGCATTTCAGAGCTCGCAGGGATCTCAGACCAAGGGTTCTCACTGGGGACAATGCTGCCTCCTCAGAAGCCTTTTGGAACCTGTGGAGGGTTTTTGGTTGCTCACTTGTTCAGAGAATGTTATGGGATTCTTGTGTGGTTACAGGGAGAGGGGACCTCCTATGATGTGTGGACAGTCCTGCTGAACAAAGAATTGTTGCCTCACACACAATTTTTTTGTGTGTGTGAGGAGGACTAGCCCTGAGCTAACATCCGATGCCAATCCTCCCCTTTTTTCTTGAGGAAGAGTGGTGCTGAGCTAACATCTGTGCCCATCTTCCTCTACTTTATATGGGACACCGCCACAGCATAGCTCGACAAGCGGTGCGTCAGTGCGCGCCCGGGATGCGAACCTGCGAACCCCGAGCCACCGAAGTCGAGCACGGACACTTAACTGCTTGCGCCACCAGGGGGCCCCCCCACACACAATTTTAAAGTGTTTCGCTGGGCATTCATGCAAGATGAATTATAATAAGCACAGCTTAGAACTGAACTCCACTTTACATGAAACACAAACCTTTCTGTTGTCAACTTAAAAGCAAATTCACCTGTTATCTTACCCTCAAAATGAGTTTATTTGGGAAAAGCCAAAAGAGTTGCAATTTGGGATGTGCATGCTATGGCAAACCATAGGCAAGACTGGAAAACAAAGGAGGGGAGCTGCCTTTATAGAGAAAAAGGAAGAGAAGGGAGGGGCTGTTCCAAAAGAAAGTCCATTGGGGGAAAGTAACAGTTCAGGGCCGCAGCGGCTTCTCATTGGCTGAGCTTCTCATTGGCTGAGCTGTGGGGTTTCTCATCGGCTGTGCTGTTGCTAGGTGGTGAGAGAAATCTTCCTTCAGTGGTAAAGTAGTTGTATTTCTTGTAGAAGATGCAAGCCTCCCTCTGTCCCTGTTTGGTGTGATTGATGCTGCATGATAGGGCATGAGAACTCCCCTTCCTGACTCCAATTTAGATAAGGTTTCTTTTGCTAATTTCCACGTTCTTGTATGGTTTTTGACATACCCTGAATTTTCCAGGTATTCAAATATGATATGAGTTGAGGGAAAATTGCTTTCTTCTGTTCCAAACTTTATTAAGAGTGGTTCATTGTTACAAAAAAATCACCTCAAGAACAGCAATGCCATTCATGCTGAGTCACCAAATCAACACAACGTATCATTCTGCTTTCTTAGTCATCATATGTCTATATCTATATCTATTTCTTTATCTACATAAAATCTCACAATGGAATGTGTACAATATACTAATTTAGTTTTGATTTCAAAATGTCAAATATTTTAAAAGTAAAAAATATTCCCTTGAATATTAATAACTATTATATTAAATACAATTTAAATATATTGATATATAATAAATTAAGATATAAAATACAGTAATATAAACATATTTAAAAATTAAATAAATTATTTTCAATATAAATAGGCATAAGCGGTTGTCTTTCCTTTTTTTTTCAGTTGTGGTAACATTGATTTATAACACTATATAAATTTCAGGTGCATATCATTATATTTCAACTCCTGTATAGACTACATCATGTTCACCACCAAAAGTCTAATTGCCATCTGTCACTATACAAATATGCCCTTTTACCCCTTTCACCCTCCCCTCACCCCTTGGGTAACCACCAATCTATTCTCTGTATGTATGTGTTTGTTGTTCTTGTTGTTGTTTTTATGTTCCATATATAAGTAAAATCATATGGTATTTGGCTTTCTCTGTCTGACTTATTTCACTTAGCATAATGCCCTCAAGGTCTACCCATATTGTCGCAAATAGCAAGATTTCATCTTTTTTTATGGCTGAGTAGTATTCCATTGTATATATATACCACGTCTTCTTTATCCATGCATGTATCAACGGGCACTTAGGTTGTTTCCAAGTCTTGGCTATTGTGAATAATGCTGCAATGAACATAGTGGTGCATATATCTTTTCGAATTAGTGTTTTCATGTTCTTTGGATAAAAACCCGGAAATGGAACAGCTGGATCATATGGTAGCTCTATTTTTAATTTTTTGAGGAATCTCCAAACTGTTTTCCATAGTGGCTGCATGAGTTTGCATTCCTACCAGCAGGATACAAGGTTTCTCTCTTCTCCACACCCTCTCCAACACTTGCTATTTCTTGTCTTTTTTTCTGTGTGTGTGTGTGTGTGTGAGGAAGATCCTCTCTGAGCTAACATCTGCCAATCTTCCTCTTTTTGCTGAGGAAGACTGGCCCTGGGCTAACATCCATGCCCATCTTCCTCCACTTTATATGGGATGCCGCCACAGCATGGCTTGGCAAGCAGTGTGTTGGTACGCGCCCGGGATCCGAACCAGTGAACCCCGGGCCACGACAACGGAGCGCGTGCACTAAACCGCTGCACCACCAGGCCAGCCCCTCTTGTCTTTTTAATAATAACCATTCTGATAGGTGTGACGTGGTATCTCGTGGCTTTGAGTTGCATTTTCCTAATAATTAATGAGGTTGAACATCTTTTCATATGCCTGTAAGCCATCTGTATATCTGCCTTGGAAACATGTCTGTTTGTATCCTCTGCCCATTTTTTGATTGGGTTGTTTGTTTTTTTTTTTTAATAATTTTATTTATTTATTTTTTTCCCCCAAAGCCCCAGTAGATAGTTGTATGTCATAGCTGCACATCCTTCCAGTTGCTGCATGTGTGACGCGGCCCCAGCATGGCCGGACAAGCGGTGCGTCGGTGCGCGCCAGGGATCCGAACCGGGGCCACCAGTAGTGGAGCGCGCGCACCCAACCGCTAAGCCACGGGGCCGGCCCAAGGGTTGTTTGTTTTTTGTTGTTGAGTTGTATGTCCTTCAGTATAGTTGTGTTAGAGTATTTGCATATCAAAATGCATATGACTTTTTGTTAGATTACTTTTCCTGCTTTTCTCCTTTACGTTACAGTTAGAACATTACCTTGATTTTTTGGAAGTGTGTAGGCAGGTTATATTATCTAAGAGTTCCAGTGCAGGATGTTGAGGGGGTGTTCCAAAATGTTTGTTATGAGGAGAGGGCTTTGGGTGTGAGGAGATGAGAACCACTGCTGCTGCTGGACCAACCCCTGCCTGAAATCAGGATGTGTTTTTATCTCTGCTGCAGCCCTTGTTTCATTGCTGTGTGGTTTTGCTTACCTCCTGCCTTCTTTGAGAGCATTGCACCCCTGGGGCTGGGGCTGTGTTCTCTTAAATCTTGGAGGCCAGCACACTGAAATCAGGTAGGAACATCTGTGATGAAACAGATGCCAAAATAATGGCGACTGCAAAGCACAGTGGAAATATTCAGCAAATAAAACAGGCGCTTGCCTGACGTGTCATGTACAATATCATTGTAAAGATACTCATAAGGGTGGTATCTGGAAAGGATAATAATGACTAAAGGAAATAATGTCTTTGGGGTTGTGTGTAGTCTAAGAACTGGAGTCAGACCCCAGGGGAATCAAGCTAAATTTTAGTGCCTCCCGTCCTTTCCACCTCGTGTCAGAGTTGTTTCCTACAAGAGAATGGAGGTTTAAAACTCATCACATAAAGGAAGTTTCTAAATACCTTGAAGTTTTGAGTCCAGGTTTAGAAAATGATGAGAGACAAAATGCTTGAAAATATATCTGGAAAGTATTGAGAAAAATAATAATAATAATTATTATTATTATTAAACACACACCACTGCAGCCTCCCCATGTCTCTCCCTCCCCCCTCCAAACAACACCCACGAACACTTAAACACATTAGTCACCATTTTGCACAAATACTGTTCTGTTTTCATTTCTTTGTAGTGTCCCCCCTTAGGTCTCTGGTTAAAAATGCAGCAGAGATTCACAAAACATTAGTAATCAAATGTCTCCAATTTTTATTACCTAAACAAAATCACCCTTGATATAATGGGACAAAGCCTGATCAAAGATATGTGCTTCGTGCCCTACCCTGGGGCCATAAACCCAGGTTCTCTGGATTGGAAGAAGAAACACGCTTCAGAGGGAAAACAAGTTGCAGCTGGTCGCCCCGCTGATTAACCACGGAGTGTGAGTTCTGCAGCCCACCCACCTAGGGAGTGAGCGCCAACTCCCGGACAAGGGGAACCAGCCTGTGAGCCAAGACCAGTAGGTCAAGGAGAGGAGAAGTCAATTGCAAATAGAAGCAACTGCCGGTCTGTCAGGTGATTTTTCTGGCATGAATTAGGAATTCTTTAGGTACAGCGTAAATATAAGGAGTTTTCTCTTTTGTCCTTAGAGTCAATGCATCAGTTTTTCTTGACACTAGTTTTTCATACCTTCTATTTACCTGCCGTTGCCCTTCTAAAGACACACTAAGAGAAGCAAGGGTGAGATTTTATCTTTCCTATCTATTAGTGCAAAAATGGTATTTCTGCCTCTACTCCTGCCTTAGAAACCATGGCAACAGCCTTTCTACTGGGCAGCTGCACTAGTGCTTCATCCTTGTTCTCATGAGGAAAAGGCTGCCGGTGTCACCGCCCTCAATCAGAGAAAGCTCCTTTGGATTTGAGTCATTCCAGCCTTGTGTTTTGGGACACAATTCCAATTTTGTGGACGTTTTGTTTTATTTGGTGAGATTGACAAGCTAGCCATGTTCTATAGAATTGCTGAAGGTGTGAAGAGAGGGCGAATGTGAAATGTAACATTAGGAAATGCCCCTCCATCTTATAAAATGCCAAGGAAATTCAGCAGTTCTGCCCCGGCCTTTGGGAGAGACATGTCAGCAGGTTTTTCATAGATAATACTGATGTCAAGGTGCTAATTTGAGTTGAGAGAGAGAGAATTCTTTGTCTATAAATGCAGGCAGCTAAGGCCAAAGGAGGTATCTTTGTTCCTTCAGCAGAACAGAGCCTTAGCGCGCGAGAGCACCTCGGACTTAACACTCACAGTAATAATGGTGCTGGCTGACATTCATTGAGTGGTTACTCTGTATTAAGCCCCATGTCATGTACTTCTTACACACTATCTCATGTATTCACCACAATGGACTTGTGAGGCAGGTACTGTTATTACTTTCATTTTACAGATGAGGATGCTGAGTCAAAGATGCAGTCAGGCTCACATTGCTAGTAAGAGACATAATTGGGATTTGAACCCAAGTCTGCCTGGCTTAACAAGCTTCTCACCCCGACACATGGCCTTAGTTGGGAGTTGAGTGGATTGGAGAACTCACTTTCTTTCACTCCCCATTTCCACACCCCCGGACTGAACCATTGGAATTTCTGCACCTTTTCTTGGTTCTCTTGCTCGTGGTCCTGTCTCCCCACATTATTCATTTTCTCTTGCAATCGAGGGCTCAGATTGCAATTATTACTATTGTCTGGTGACCTGGAGTATAGGGGTCTGCTCTTAGAAAACACATGGTGAACGTAAGTTTCTTAAAGTTCTATGCTAATGATGCTTGGCACTCTTTGGCTGAGGGAACATGAGGCTGTAGCTGTCATCTTTCTTGCTCTAATTTTGGAAGCACTGTGATTAAGAACGTAGCCACTCTAGCTGTCAGTCTACTTTACATATCTGAAAGGCTTTCCTTTGTTTGCTTGCTCTCAGCACAGACTCCAAATGGCAGGAATGATGGTTATGTGAAGGTGTTTCTCATATAGTGAGAGCTAGATGCATGCCTGGTTTGCACATTGGCCGTGAGAAGTCTTGAGTATCCTGGTGGGTTACTAGGACTCCCATTTGCATGAGAGCTCCTCAGGGTCTTGGGAAAATGGGGTAGTGAATTTTGGGAAGATACAAACTCCTAGAGCATCGAGATACAGAATCTCAAACAAAGACATGGTGAAGGCTGCCCTCAATTTAGGGGGACCAAGGTACCCTGAAAAGCAGAGAATGTACCATGTCTTGAATGAGGGAAGGAAAATTGATCCCTGGAGAAGAGTTCAAGGACAAAATGGGAGAAATACTTTATTACTTGTCCACATTTCTCTAGATCTGGATGCAAATTCCTCTAGATCCAAATTCCTCAAAGGTAGTAGGCTACCTTTTGAAAGTATATAATAGACAGTGTAAGGCCAGGCCACTGGAAGTTAGACCAAAAAACCTGTGTTTGCTGGCAGGGGAGAAACTCTTCTTCAGCCTTAAGGATTACTGCAGTGAAAGAAGAGAGAGCAGAGAACCAAATGCCAGTGATAGGAAAGTAACAGACATAAAACCAGGCCACCAAGATCCAGAACAGGCAACATTAACCACAGCTGTGTTGAGAAAGCTTTAGGAGCAAGACCGAGAGGGCTGCCTTGGAGCCAGTAGGAAATGGAGGAGAGCTTGGGGCCTCATAGCCCAGTGACCTCCCTGGAAAACCAGAGTCCAAGCTAGTGCAATTGTCCCCAAGGACAGGGAGGCCTGGGGAAATAAGGGTCACCCAGTGTTATGAGCTGAATTGTGTCCCTCTGAAATTGATGTTGAAGTCCTAACCCCCAGTACCTCAGAATATAACCTTATTTGGGATAAGGTCTTTACTGAAATAATCAAGTTAAAATGAGGTCATTAAGATGGGTCCTAATCCAATGACTGGTGTCCTTATAAAAAGGGAATTTTGGACACAGACAGGCACACAAGGAGAACAGCACGTGAACATGAAGGCAGGAATCAGAGTGATGCTCCTACCAGCCAAGGTACAACAAAGATTGTCAGCCAACCACCACAAGCTAAGTCAGAATCACGAAACAGATTCTTCCTCACAGCCCTCAGAAGGAACCAATCGTGCTGACGACACCTTGACCTTGGACTTCCAGCCTCCAGAACTGTGAGGCGATAAATATCTGTTGTCTAAGCCCCCCAGTTTGTGCTACTTTGCTACAGCAGCACGAGGAAACTAATACATCTAGGAAAGCCCTCAGAGCACCAAGTATTGGAATATTTTACTTATAACATCAGGGAACCAAAGGTGTCACTGACTAGGGCCCAAACAGCTCAAAAGTCTTTGTTTTAACTCAGTTCTACTTCAAGACCCCAAAAGTTTCCAAAACATCTGATGTTATTCAAAGATGTTTTTTTCAATTATGTTCCATTTGAGGAAGAGATACAATTACCAATTGCCCTGAACTTATCCAAACCCCACTGCAGGAGTGACACCAGCATACATAGGCCAAGAAGTGTCCAAAAAGTTACCCTTTGCTTCATTTTAATGCTAAGATCTCCACCTCAAGAGGAGCTTAGACCTTATTACCATAACGTGTGATGTATGTAAAAGCATGTTTTCAAACTGCGCCTGTGCAAGCTTGTGCCCACCTCTACATGTAATGACAAAACTTCCCTTTTGAATATTCATTCCCTACCGAAAATAAAAGGCACCTGCTTTCCCTTGCTCGGGGAGCCACAGCTTTGGAAGTGATTTCCTAGTGGTCTCCTTATTTGCTGCAAATAAAATTTACTTTGTCTGACAACTACCTCTGGTGAAGGCTTTGATTTCAACTCACCAAGAAGCGAACTCACATTGGTTCAGTAACAAAGGGATGGCAGCTCCCACTAGCACAATGAGGTTATGTCCCTTAAACTGTGTTCTCCATCCAGGCTGTGTTCTGGTGAATGACCAGAATGTCCTCTCCTCTGAAGGGCACGTGTAAATCCTATAAAACACTATATGCACAAATATTCATTCAATGAACACTTACAGGAGATTACTATCTGCCCTTTAAGATTTAAAAAATGTGACAAATAAAATCAAGGTAAACACTCAGTCATCTCCTTTTAAAAAATGTTTTAATGAACAGATCCACTGAAACCCATCTCCAGCATTGGCGCCCTGGCCTGTCCTCCAGAAGTAAGGCTGGGCTGGAGAGGAGAACTGACTTAGCAAATCCGGGCATACAACAAGGTTTCATTTGTTTCAACAACAGTTCATGGTTCCTGTATGAAATATTTAATTGAGAGCTTTCTAGAGTGGAACTCCTGTACAGAACAATGATCAAGATAATCATGGCCTCTTTTTCTTGGCTTTTCCTTAGAAGTGACATTGGAACAGAGATTCTTTGGTCCATTTAATCTAATTTTGTTGGATTCCACTAGAGCAATTGAAATTCTTGTCTCTGAGGAGCGTTTTCTCTGGTGTGTGGTTTAGGAATACAAAGGAGGATGGTGGTTGGACATAAGCCTTAAAAAAACCTTTTTATTATGAATAATTTCAAACATACACTAAAGGAGACAGACTAGAACTATAAACCTGATTGTATCAATTATGTAGCTACAACAGTTACAAACTCATGCCCACTCTTGTTTCATTTATGCCTGCTGCTTCTCTTGCCTGCGTCGGAGTATATTGAAGCAAATGCCAGCTATGATATCATTTTCATGTACAAATACTTTGGTGCATATCTCTAAAAGAGACCTTAAAAAATTACCACGAAACCATGACCATGCCTAAAACATTAACAGCATTAAATATCATCTATTGTCCAGTCAGTGTTGAAGTTTCTGTGATTGTTTCAGAATTTTTTAAAAAGTTGATTTGTTTGAATGGGAATCCAAAAAACGTCCACATGTTGCATTCGGTTTTATGTGCCTTGAGTTTCTTTTAAGCTATAGGTTCTCCTCTCCCTTCTTTTTTCTTGAAATATATTTGTTTAAAAAAACAGGTTATCTTTCCTGTTGAGTCTCCTGCAGTCTGGTTTTGCCTATTGCATTCTCTGGTTGTTGTTAATTGTTCCACAGACCTCCGTATTTCCTAAAACCTGATTATAAGATTTAGATGTTCGATCTGACTCAGGTTTGATATTTTGCCAGGACTGCTTTACATAAAGAGGCATATCAGGAGGCACATCGCGTTCAGTTCTCTCTCTCCCTGTGATGTTAGTGGCTATTGATAGTCATAGCCTAGATCATATTTCATTTGGGATTTGCCAAATGATGATATTTTAATTCTACTATTCCTTGAGTGTAAGGGTACAGCTCACACAGGAAAGGCAGATTCAATGCTTGATTCTTTTCAGAATAATTGGTTGGTTCACTAACATCCTCCAAAGGTGACTGCTGAGTTTATTTTAAAAATATTATGAAACCATGACTATTTAATTTACTTAATATGTTTTAATCCATTGTTTGCATTAATGCTCAAATTGTCCCATCTTTGGCCATTTGGAGCTGTTTCAAGTTGCTTTTTGAGTCTTGGACATAAGCTTTTTAACTGCTTTTGGGAAAAGGGCATAGAGACCCTTTCCAGAACTTTCACTCGTAGAGCAGTGGTGTCTAAATTTTTTTGATTGTGAACTCCCATTAGAAAATATTTTCAAGCATGAATCCCCTCTATAAGTTTATTTATAAATTATACACATGTAGTATTATTTAATATACTATATACATAATAAAACACCTCCAAATAGAAATTTTAAATAATAAGATAAAGTTGAAATAAACAATGTTATAGAAATGATTGCTGCCTAAGAGGCCAGTGGATATAGCTCTCTTGGCCGACATGACAGAGCGGGAGAAGAATCTCGGGAATGGCAGAGAGCTCCCCCTTTGCCTGGTGAGAAGCCCGGCATGGTAAAAGAGACAACCTGCTGGCCTCCAGCACTAGGGCCTGGAGAGCTCAGCCCCGTTTCCTGCCAAGAGTTTGGCCATGAGCTTGGCCGAGATTCCTAAAGTGTCCTGGCACTCCACCAGACTCTTTCAACATCCAACAGTTTGGTGAGCAGGCCTGAGTTGGTGAATGTTCGGGAGAGGAGACACACAGGCTGGCTTGGTAGATGTGGAAACAGAATCATATGCATTTTCTCTCTGAGAAGGAAAAATCTGAAGTTAGAAAAGTGTAACTTTTTTTAAAGAAGGGAATCAGCTCTCGTTAAAAAGAATTGATACAGCAAATTACTGTAGAAGTACTTTTTCATTGCCTTTCTATGTTGATAAACAAAGCCAAAGGATGAACAAATATTTACGACTCAGGCTGCTAACGAAGGACTGGTTTAAGGAATCTGGTTGAGACAAACTCTCAAGTAAAGATTTTGCTCCATCGCAAGTAGCAGACCTCCTCCATTGTGTTTTTATGATATTCAGTTTAAAATGTGAGGACTCTCTTACTGCCAAATTGTTTTGATATCCATCTAAATTACAAACCTTCGTGTTTGTCAATAACTCTGAAACATGACTAGAAACTCAGAAAACGTTGGAAGTAATGGTGGTTTATGCAAGGAACCTGTTATCTTTTCAATGTATCCGAACACAAAATCAACTCTGACTTTTCCAACAAAAAACAATATTTTGTTCTCCAAAACAATAAAAAAGCCAGAATAGTGTTTCGCTTTTGAACTGGTGGCCACAATTCCTTGCTTCTCTTTTGTAAAAAGTTTAAAAGCAAATTTGAATAAAATAAAAATTTCTCTTCTGACAATTTCTAACTTTAAACATGGAATTTTGCTCATAATTGGCAATTGTAGGAAAGAAAGTTAGGAGCTAGAAGGACTTGAGAGAGTAAGATAATCTTTAAGAGGAAGTAGAAACTTCTAGATGGTTCGTCATCTGAAATTTCACTCTGAGGTAGTCATTCCTGGGAGTTAACGGATTGCTGACCCTAGGAGAATACAAATCTGCCTGGGAAGCAGAACCTCGTGTTGTAAACATTTTGTGTGAATTAGTTGTGTTTTCCTACTGATTGGAGGGACCTAGGCAGAGACACTTTGCAACTTTTGGGTGACAGTCTCTTCAAACAATGGGAAATTTTTTCGCCTACTGATTTTTTTTTATATGAGTATTTAAGCCCTGTTTTTGTAGTGCCAAACACTCTTACTGAAAAATAAAATTTGATCAATTTTAGGATCTATACTAGAGATTTATCCCAAAAGTTCAGTTCTCAAAATTGGAAACAAAAGGTCCAAACGGAAAACTGAAGAGCCTTTATTTTATCACAATCACCTGAAAGGAGAGCTGGCTTGCTCTTCAATTATGTGATGTTATCCTATCTCCCTTACTGCTTCATTTGGGATTCTGACTGATTTTTCTACCAATACTCAGCATCACCGATTTACCCAAAAAAAGGAGACAAGTAGATTACATCATTATGGAAAACTCGCTCATTCCGTTTGATTTCCCAGCTGGATTAGGTCTTTAGAGGCCCCAGTCCTGGGTGATGAAGAGAGGACAGTGCTCTCTTTACTGTGTAAACAAGTAAAAACAATTTCAAACTATAAAATACTTGTGGGGAATCCAGCAAGGGATTTACATTTCCCATGATGACTACTTCAACTTTTTTTCAAATATCAAATATTGAATTTTTTAAAAAGAAGTTTTTTGGTGCGTCTCTTTTGCTGAGCAGCACGTGCCTGGTCTTCCCCTGCGCTGACCCACTCCCGTGTATTTTCATCACAAAGAACAACTTGCTCCGTAAAGTTGGCTTAGTGCCAAGATGCCAGTCCCTTGGGCACAGGCTCACCAGTTAATAAACAAGTTTTTATTAAGCGTTTGCTAATGCCCAGCATTGTGGTAAGCACTGCAGGGAACACCAGGACTTACAAGTATGAAGGTGGTATTTCATTCAGGGTTGGTAATTGGTAGAGAGAGATGAGTTACAGAAAAATGAGGCGACAACCAAATGTCATTGTTGGATAATGTGGATCTGGACTTGAGTATCTGGTAGGTCCTTTGGAAAGAAGTTGGACTTGTGGGTTGTTTTTTTATTACTTAAATTTTATTTTATATTTTGAGTAAATAATATATTCCCAAGGTTTAAAATTCCAAAGATCTTCCTTTCTCCCCGTCCTTCAACTCCAACTTCCCTCTTGAAAGGCAAAGTTACTGCCTTTTTGTATGTTTTTTTCAGAAATCTTTTGTGCGTATATAAACAAATGTGAATAGATATTTCCTCCCCCTTTAGAGTAACAAATGGTAGCTACTCTGCGCCTTGAAACATAGGGCGGTAATAGCGATTAAAAGCCAAGTCTTTCGAGCCTGTGTTCCATCTTGGCTCTGTCATCTTTGACCAGTGTGACCTTGAGCCAAAGTCACTGAGGCTGTCTCCTGATCTCTAAAACGGAGGAAAATATGAGTACCTGCCTCTTATGGTTGTTGTGAGGATTAAGCCAGCCAATATATATTAAATGCTTAGAACAGTGCCTGGCATGTAGAAAGCACTGTAATATATGTTAGATATTACTATTTCACTTAAAATATCTTGGAGATTGTTCCATATCAGCACAAATAGAGGACTCATTTATTTATTTATCTATTTATTTATGTACAAATGCTTACTATTTCACTGAAGGACATGCTATATTGTACTCAGCCTTAAATGATGAATAATATTTAGAAAATTAGGAAAACGGGTGTTATAGGGCTTTCAGGAGCTAGAACGAAAGTAGCTAGTTATCGCTACACACCTTTAATTGTGTAGAACAGTTAGAACTCTCTCCCATACTGCTGATAGAAATGTAAAATGATGTGATCATGTTGGAAAACAGTTTGGCAGTTTGGGAATTTCTTATAAAGTTAAACACACATCTGCCACATGATTCAACCATTGCACTGCAAAGTATTCACCCAAGAGAAATAAAAACATATATTCACACAAAGACTTGTACACAAATGTACACAGCAGCTTTATTTGCAATAGGCCAAACCTGGAAACAACCCAGCGTCCATCAACAAATGAATGAATAAACAAGTTTTGGTAAATGTGCACAATAGAATCCTACTCAGCAACAAAAATGGGCAAACTAATGATAAATGCAACATGGATAAATCACGTAATAATGTTGCAAAACAATACATACTGTATGATTTCATTTATAGAAAACTCTAGAAAATGTAGACTAATCTGTAGTGAACAGAAAGCAGATTAGTGTTTGAGGACAGAAGTGGGAAAGTGGGAGTGAAGTACAAAAAGACACAAGGAGACTTTTGGGGGGATGATGAACATGTTTATTATGATAGTTTCACAGGTATATACATGTGTCAAAACTCATAAAATTATGCACTCTAAATATGTGCCGTTTATTATGATAAAACATACCTCAATAAAATTGTAAAAGGAAAAAGAAATTATATGTATTCAAAACAAGAGTTAAAACACCCATAATGAGCTAATGGAAAAACCAAAATTTTTCAAGGTCCAAATACAGTTAATTTGAGCAAGCATGCAAATTTAGCATAATACAAAATAATGTAAAAATCATTTGCATTTAGTTCTTATTTTGTGCTTTTCCTTTCTTTCTCCCATATCCAAACTAAGTATGTTTGTTGTGGAGGAAAAATCTTTCCTTCTATGTTCTTAGCTGGGGCCCCTGTAACAAAGAGAGATTAATAAGAGAAAAACAGAAGTTTGTTAACATGTCTATCTCATATATGTGTGGGAGAAATTTAGGGAAAGAGAAAGAGTAACTAAAAAAGGTGGCTTAGAACTCCTGCTTATGTAGCATCTTCAACAAAGAACAAAAAATTTGTGGAGAGGGCCGGCCCCGTGGCTTAGCGGTTAAGTGCGAGCGTTCTGCTGCTGGCGGCCTGGGTTCAGATCCCGGGCACGCACCGACACACTGCTTCTCCGGCCATGCTGAGGCCGCGTCCCACATACAGCAACTAGAAGGATGTGCAACTATGACATACAACTATCTACTGGGGCTTTGGGGAGCAAAAGGGAAAAAAAGGAGGAGGATTGGCAATAGATGTTAGCTCAGGGCCAGTCTTCCTCAGCAAAAAGAGGAGGATTGGCATGGATGTTAGCTCAGGGCTGATCTTCCTCACACACACACAAAAAGTTTGTTGAGAAATAACAGGACAAAGGAAAGCAGTTTTAGGCTTGCAAGGGTGGCGAACTGTGGGAAGGTAAATACACGGGAGGGATCGCAGATCCCTCTGGTGCCATCTCGGGCTGATAGTCTAGAGTCGTCCCCAGTAGAGGAGAATTTAGATCCTGACTTTAGGCAGAACGGGGGAAGGGTAGAGAGAGCTTTCCCTGTGTTTGCTGCTACTTAACTGCCTTCAGCTCAAGATAATTTTTCTGTCAAAGAGGCGTATTTTGGGGTGACATACTCTAGTTTCCTCCATCTTCATTACTTATTTGGGGAATTTTTTTCTTTTAATTGCTTTGTTGAGTCACTTAATATTTACTTATTGTGTTAAACTGTTTTTTTCCCCCTTAAGTAGGAGATGAGAAAGAGCTTGATTGGTGTGCGCGTGTGTTGTGTGCTCTTTGAGGTGGGATGTGTGGAGAGGCAGCTAGTAAGCGGCAGGGATGTCTCAATTCAAAGCCATTGCTGTTTCCCTTACATCAGCGATTCTCAAACTTTTTTGGTCTCAGAATCCATTTTGCTCTTAAAATATATTGAGTGCCTCAAATTTTTGTTTGAATGGGTATGTATATCAATATTTACTGTATTAGAAATAAAAGTAGAGAATTTAAAAAATATTTATCAATTAATGTCATCTAGCTTCTGGAAAACTTCACTGAACAGTCATCAGAGTATGAGAGTGAATAAGGCAGATAGCATCTTAGTATTGTCATGAAAATTGTGTTCACCTCAAAGACCTCAGTGAAAGGGTTTTTGTCTACCCAAAATCTCTTCTCTGGGAGAGCCCTTGAGCCCACGTCTTGTAGGACCACGTTTAAGTCACAGCATACAGCTGAAAAATCTATCCTGTTTTACAAGAGTACCATTGAAAGGGTCAACAACTTTCCAGTTTTACAAAATATTTATCAGACAAAGCAGCTGGAGCCTCAAAAATGCTAGGCTGGAAAAAACGGATATGAGGCCAAAGACTACAAGAAATGTTTATATACCTAATGAATATTTGTCCCCAAAGCCTTAAAGAACGTATATAATACTGGATTTAAAAAATCTTTATGATGGCCAGCCTATTCTGAAAATTGACCCACTAAATAAAACACCTGCAGCTGCTTTAGCAATCAAGGGAACAGTTCCCTGACCGCATTTTTCTTGAATGGCAACAGAGTTTCCACTGTTTCCTAGACGACAACAGTTAGTCATTAAGGGCTCTTTGAGGGCAGAACATGGTCTTCCAGTCCTGCCCAAACCAGTGGATTAATTTAATGTAATTATGTAGCAGAAACCCAGTATTGTGTGTAAATGATACTGCTCGTAGCCACAGAATTTGGGAATTGGTGGTTATTGCACCTCCAAAAACGTCTAACTTTGTTTAATGTATAAATTACATAAAGCCTATTTAAGGAACAACAAAGTCAGTAGGTTTTGGTTGTGCATTAGTTCTTGAGGTTAATTGCATACTTTCTCAGTGGGGGAAAAAATAAAATACGTTAAAAACCAGAGCAAAATCCTGATGGCAAAATCCCTCCTTTCCCAAGGAGGGGACTCCAGGAGTTCTTGCAGATTGTTTCTCTTTCCATTCAATCATGTTTAATTTTGTCCTGTCAGTGTAGTGTGGAAGATGTGTGATTAATAGGTATAGAATGTTACTCCTGAGGGCTTTGCTGAAACTAGTGGTACGGTACTTTGGAATTAAGGAAGGAGCTTGTTTTCCAAATTTAGAACAAGGTAACTTAATACCCATTGTGGGGATCAAAAAGCACCTACAAAAATATAAATTGTTTCATCATCAAGAAGTGTTTATTGAACCCCCGCTACGTGCTCCGCCAGCAGTTATCAAAGTGTACTGTGTGGGCCACGTGCAGCATGTACCAAAGTATGAGGTACGTCCCCCCTACTCTGGAGTTTTACACTCTAGTTGTAGAGATAAGCACATAAGGTAATATTAGATCAGAACAGAGGTGTGGCAGATACATTATTATACACTCATGCACCGCATAACGAACGATCTTTCAGTCAATGACAGACTGCATTTACGTGGTCTCATAAGATTAGTACCATATAGCCTACGTGTGTAGTAGGCCATACCATCCAGGTTTGTGTAAGTACACTCTATGATGTTTGTACGATAACGAAATTGCCTAACGACAAATTTCTCAGAATGTGTCCCCGTTGTTGTGACACACGACTGTATTATTATTATATTATATTATTTTTATCATATTAGATCAGAACAGAGGTGTAGGAGAATGTTCAAAAGGCTGAGAGTCCCTTCCACTATAGACTGAATGTTTGTGTCCCCCTAAAATTCCTATGTTGAAATCTAATTTCCAGTGTGATGGTATTTGGAGGTGGGGTTTTGGGGAGATGATTAGGTCATGAGGGTGGAGCCCTCATAAATGCCCTTTGAAGAGACCCCAGAGAGCTCCCCAGCCCTTTCTGCCATGTGAGGACACAGTGAGAAGACAGCTGTCTATAGACCAGGGAGAGGGCCTTCAGCAGACACGGAATCTGCTGGTACCTTGGTCTTGGACTTCCCAGCCTCCAGAACTGTGAGAAATAAATTTCTGTGTTGATAAGCCACCCCGTCTATGGTATTCTGTTAGAGTAGCCCAAACAGACTAAGACAACTTCTGTCTGGGATTGCCCCAGAAAGCTTTGTGGATATGGTGTGATCTGAGTACTCAAGATCTGGAAGAATATGGTCCATGTGATATTATTAACACCAACGTTATTATTCATGATTATCCTGGCCTGAAACTAGGTTTGTGGTTATGTCAAATGTTTGACATACCTGGTATAAACTTCTTTACTTTTTTCCCCTGAGATTTAAAGAAGGAGAGGACCAAAGAATGTCCACTGTGAATTTTGCTAATGAGTTAAGTGTAAATGATTCAGAAACACAAGGGTTTTATTTCCCTTAAAATAAACAGAGACCCCAGACCAGGGGGGAACTATGCGGCCCAACGTAGTTTGCTGTTTGCCGCAGGAGGCGTGTTTGGGCAGGGAGTGAGGTTGGGGGAACCATTGGACCAGGGTCTTGGCATGGTCTTCTCTTTGTCACATGTTGAGCCAATTGCTGTCAAGGACACTTTTTGCTGTTGAGCAAATTGATGATTGTTCCCATTTTGTTTGATTAAATAACTTTCTCAGAAAGAAATTGGACGTTATTAATTAGATGTTTCCCTGGAAAAATTTAATGGAATCAGTTCTGGTTTTGGTATTGTGTAGTAAAGAATCTAACCTTTGCTACAGAAAGAGGTCTGGCCTTTGTCCTGAGCTTCTTGATAGAAGGGTCTTTGTTTGCCCGGGGGCCTGGGGCCAGTCAGATAGTCACAATGTGATGTAGGTGGGGCTTTGAGTCATGTGGTAGCAGCTGACCTCCTGAGAGGCTAGAACCTGAGATCACGGACTGGATGGGGCCCCAATAAAGACTCTGGACACCAAAGCTTGGGTAAACTTCCTTGGTTGGTGATACTCAGTGCATATTGTCACACATCAATGCCAAGAAAGTGACAATGTCACCACTCCATGGGGAGAGGACAATAGAAGCTCAGCATTTTGTACTTTCTTGGGCTCTGCCCCCATACTTCTTCTCTTGGCTGATTCTCATCTATATCCTATAGCTCTGTTAAGGTGTACCCGTAGCATAACAGCTTTCAGTGAGTTCTGTGAGTTATTCTAACTCCTGAACTTGCAACTGGTGACAGAAGTGAGAGTAGTCTCTTGTGTGGACTGTTTTCTTCTAACTTCTAGATGTCCTGCAAAAATCCCTACCATCTCAGCTTTACTGCCTGAAGTCTGTCAAGCCTGGTCTATTATAATAAAGTGCAGGCTAGGATATTTCTCCCAACATTTTGGTCAGGAGAAATCACATCAAAATGAAGATTAAGGGCAATTTGGGAAAAGAGGACACATATACACATGAAGATGTCCATTGAAGTATTTATCATAAGAGTGAAAAGAGAACTGATTATAGAAATTATGATATTCTATAGACTGGATATTATTTTAAAATCAGATACATATGTGCTAATATGAAAAGTTCTCCAAAATAGTTTATTAAATTATAAGAGCAAGGTGCAAAGTTTTTTCCCCCTCAATAATTAACCCTGAAGCAAAGGGGTAAATGCTTTAATGAAGAAGTAAGCGACGAAGGTTAAACAGTTTTCTTTGAGGGGATGTGTCCTAACTTGGGCATGAGGACTTGCTTATTTGGGACTAGAAGAGTGAAACAGAGAAGGAGGAAAAGTGAGTCCAGAGTGTGTGTGATTTTTTAAATATTTATTTATTTATTTTTTTTTCCCCCAAAGCCCCAGTAGATAGTTGTATGTCATAGCTGCACATCCTTCTAGTTGCTGTATGTGGGACGCGGCCTCAGTATGGCCGGAGAAGCGGTGTGTCGGTACGCGCCCAGGAGCCGAACCCGGGCCACCAGCAGCGGAGCGCGGCACTTAACCGCTAAGCCACGGGCCGGCCCCAGAGTGTGTTAAAGAGGGGGTTATTCCTATGGGCAATGGTGGTTCACTCCCTCTGGGGACCCTCTGAGGAAATGTATAAAATGCCTCCACGATTGTCAGTCCAAGGGACAGAGAGGGGAGCGTGCATCTGCTGCATGCACCCCAAGTCCCCCCTTGGCCAGAGTTTGTGCCAGGGGGTGCTAACTCCCTGGTACTTCCAGGATTGCACCCACAGTAGAATGTCTGGGCAGCGTCCTCCAGCACCCCTCAAGGTGGTAGCAGAGAAGAGCTCCTTGGTTCAGCCAAGGCAGAACTGTCAGGTTAGGCCTGCATATGCCTGGTTGTCACAGCAATGGCCAGAGCAAACTGTGGGCTGAGAGGATGTCAGATGGGACACAAAGATGTCTGACGTGGAGTGGGATTCTGGCATTAATCCAAATGCTGGACTTCCTAGAAGACGTAGAATTTCTGGAATCCCAGGTGCAGTTATGACCTGGGGAAGACTCGAAGTCAGATCTGAGATGACCAGACCAAGGGGAGGCCACTACTGGGTTTAGTGCCCTGTTCCAACATTTCTCCCCTGCCACTTCAGCAGCATCTTCTCCACATCCACTGATGGTAGGTGCTCTCTCCCCTCCATCGCTGTTGCTGATCTTGTTGCTGTCTTTCCTCTCTCAGGCTCTCCCTAGAGAAGCCCAGGCCTAGCAGGGAGATCGATACTCCACTCCCTGAGACCTATCAGGGTCTCAGCTCACCTTCCACATCCCCCAGAGACCCTGACTACACACTCACTTATGAGGAGCTTTCTTGCCTCTGATTGTTTTATTGACTGACCACCGATTCTGTATTTAAACATACATGGCCATGAATTTAGGTAATATTTGGGGGATTTACATCTTGTTTTCTCTGCTGGAGGGTTAGTTCCTTGAGGACAAGAGTCGTGAATTGTATTTCTTTGCACCCATCAATACCTGGTAAAGGAATTATAGGTAACGTTCAATAAATGTGTGGCTGACTGTGGAAATAGCTGCTCTTGGAGCTTTGCAGGCCCCATTCTGCAAAGCTCCAAGAGCAGCTAATTTCAAGGCAAATGAATGAGAGCACCAGCACGCCCATGGCTCATGTGTAACAAAAGGACTAAATCTGCTTGTCCTTGTTAAGGCAATGAATAGATGATGAGCCAGCTTGGGTAAGCAAATTCTCTGATTGACCAAAGTTCATTTTCACAGGGACTTTTCTGGTAAAGCCCTGAGCTTAGGCCTGCCAAGATAAGAACGCACATTAGCCAGTAGAGAACATGACAATAAAAGTGAAATGGGGAACAATATGCCTGAGAACAAAGACTATAATGTGCTTGCTTTAGGAAGTAAAACTCAAGTCACCAGTTATAGACTAATCAATACTTCTCCCTACCCAACCTTAATGTTCAGCTCAGCTTCTTGGGTAGGGGGCTGCAGCAGACTGGTATTTGCAGCTTTTCTCCTCTTCTGGATCACCTTTTGCAATGTAGGTGGCCTTGTGACTTGCCTTGCCAAGGAAATGTTCATGGAAGTGGTTCATGTCACTCCCAGGCAGAAACATTTAAGAACCAGTGGCCAGCTCTCCCAAGCTGTTTTCCCTGGCTGCAACAGTAGTGGGAACAGGTATTCAGAAAGAGATGCAACAAAATTGGAGCAGGAAGATGGAGTGCATTCATTCAAACTATACTTACTGAGCACCGACCATGTGCAAAGCACTGTTAGACCCTGGGAATATGCCAGCACACAAGGCACCATCTCTGCTCTCGTAGACTTTCCTGCCTGGCAGGGCAGACATCTATGTTTAACTTCTATAAATCAGTCTTTAACTCTGGCTGTGACTCATATTATGAAGGGAGGGAGAACATGTCAAGAGAGCATGTAACATGGACATCCTGAGGTCTGAGATTTGATAGGAGGGTTGATTTAAGAACAAGTAAGAGTTACCAGTTAAAGAATGTTCTGGGCTGGGGTTCTGAGGCAGAGAAGGGTGTCATAAATCTGAAGAAGAAAAGGCCTGTGTGGCTGGACAAGAAAGTGGGGGAACAGTCCATCAGGCTCATGAAACACGTAGATACCACATTGTATGAGCCTTGTGCGCTTTGTTAAAGATTTCAATCTCTTGTTCTAAAACTTATTTGGGCATTCTTGAAACAGTTAATGGTCACATATCACTCTCCTTTCCTTCCTTTCTTTACCCCAGCAGTCCTCATGGAGTGACATTGAGTTCCACCTGGTTGGGAGAGACATAAGCAAGCTGAGAGATTGAATATGTACCCCTGTCATAAGGTCACTGAGTGGCGTCTCCCACTCCTCCAATAGCTACCACCACCTTCTGCTGTCCCAGGGTATCGGGCAGTGTTCATCAGCAGAGACCAGGATCTGCTCTGGTTAAATTGGTAGAAAGGGATTTGTTACAGGTATTATATCGCTTATGAAATCATGGAGAAATGGATTCTAAGTTGTGTTTCCAGGAAGAACTCCCAAAGCCACCCCACACAACTGAGCCACCAAGAAAGCTGCCCTGTCACAATGAGGATGCTGCCTGTTGAACCTGGAAGCAGCTCCCATAGCTGCTGGCTCGAAAGCACACACATCAGGAAATTGATGTCACATGACCTGCCTCTCTCCCCATGTACCTCAGTTGCCAATTCGAGGCTTGCACAAATGCAGGGGATCAGCAGGACCTACATCACATCCAGATCCTAGCTTCGGGGTGGGTGGGAAGAGTTGTTTTAACTTTGCAGTCTCTGCAGCAGGGAAAACCTGCCGGAAGAGGGTTGAAAGAGCCTTTGAGTGTATAATTCATGGTGTTCGTCACACCATATGTTAGAGGAATCAGGTTGACAGGAGACATCCCCGCTTTTGAAAGTCTTCCAATTCTCACTTTAGTTCTTCAAAACCCTATACTTATCTAGTGCCGCTCTCCTTGTCTTTCTATTGTCTTTTCCCCCACTGAGAATAAAACCACTGTAGAAGTATGTATTTCTCCACTTCTTTCGCATTTGCTTAAAGCATATGCATTTCTGTCTACCTATTCCTTGCTGTAGGAATATTAGAAGCTGTAAGAGGGCAAGTTCTTCACAAATGAGCTGTGTCAGAACTCAGCACTGTGTTATGTATATACATATACATGCTTGTTATACAAATGCCATTTGTCTCAACCAGCTCCTCGATAAAGCAGTTGCTCCGGACCTTTGGGGAAGGTTTACAAGGGAGCATAAGTAATGCCGTTGGGACGAGCTACATTGAGCCTCCAGCTTAAGGGCCAGACAAGGACAGATATTTCAAACCTCTCTGGGCCTATATTCTTTCCTGTGACTAATTGGACGGTGCTTTTACAACTCTCTAATTCTCTTTGCATTTCCTTGATCTTAGGCTGCTTTTGTGATCAGGATATGTCTAGATGGACCTTCGATTCTCAGGATTTTGTGTGAGTCTTGATGTTCTCCTGGTGCTGGGCACAGGGGAGGTGATATCCAGGTTAGGAAAATGTTGGGAGCATCTAGACCCATCTGGGACTTTTTGAGCTCAAATGGATATGTTCCTTATGTTGCAATTTGCCAGTAAGGAGACAAGTTCAGTGCAGGAAACAATTGAGGACCAACATCCCCAAAATGGGAGTGAAGATCACATGGGCAGGCTTGTTGATACATCCTTCACTATAACTCACTGCAGAATAAGGGATACATGGCTGTGTGATGACAACAGGGGACTAAGTGTTAGGGCCTGTGGAGAGGCCAGAAAGGTGTTGGCTGCACCAAAGATTCTGCACTCAAGACTGGTCTCTGTCCTCTGCTACCTTGGGACCCCAAAGAGGCCTTAGGTACAAGGCAGGGCCCCACAGCAAAGAGAAACCATCATTCCTACTCCCTGGCAGTCATTTCTAGATCTTCCCATGAGCATCCAATTACCCCTAATGGTTGGAAATGTTGAGGTAAATGCCAGCTACCTAATAGTCCTGGTGGTGATGATGGTTATGATCATGATGATATCAGAATCTAACATTTATTGAGTTCTTGGTATGTCACAGACACTGTAATATGCATCTGATGTGTATCATCTCATTTAATCATCACAAAAATACTCTGCATTATTATATATATTATATATATTATATATATATCTGCAATAATATATATATTATTATAACGTCTATTTTACAGAAGATATTAAGGCTTACAGCTTACGGACGTCTAGGATAACACAAAAAAGAAGTAGCTGAGAGAAACCTAAATATAATAAGATTTTTGTTCAGGCAACATATTTCAACTCATTTATTCTTTTGTCTACTATTTACCTCTGCATTTCTAAATAAAACTTAGATTGTTATTAACAGTATTAAATAACACAGTTATACTGTTTCAATTTAAGCTATTATCTATTGTCTTCCTGGTAGGGCAGACAGGATTTATTTCTGTCACACCTCTACAAATTTTCCCTTCCCATAGCTCTGCAATACGGTTATTCTAGAATTTTGTTTAATATAATATCTACTGTTTATATTGTTATGGCCGCATAAAAATTGTTCACAGCTTAACCACAAAGTATGCAAAAATGTGTATATTTTTTTCTGTAGCTAATAATTGCTTCATTTTTTTGGTACGAGCTTTACTGAGATATAATTCACATGAAATACAATCCACTCATTTAATGTGTACAATTCATTGGTTTTTGGTAGATTCACCAAGTTGTGCAACCTTCAGTACCATCAATTTTAGGACATTTTAATCACCCAGAAAAGAAACCTCTTACTCTTTAGCTACGCACCCTCCTGTGTCTCCACCCCCTCAGCTGTAAGCAACCATTAATCTACTTTTTGTCTCTATTTATTTGCCTGTTCTGGATATTTAATATAAATGGAATCATATATGTGGTCTTTTGTGTCTGGCTTCTTTCACTTAGCATCATATTTTCAAGGTTCATCCATGTTCTAGCACGTTATCAATACTTCATTACTTTTTAGGATCAAATAATATTCCATTGTATGAAATCACATTTTGTTTATCCATTCATCAGTTGATGGACATTTGGGTTGTATTCACCTTTTGGCTAATATGAATAATGCTGCCATTAACATTCATGTACAAATTTTTGTGTAGATGTATGTTTTCATTTCTCTTGGGCATATACCTAGAATAGAATTGTTAGGTCAAGTGGTAACTCCGTGTTTAACTTTTTGAGGAACTGCCAGACATTTCCAAAGTGGTTGCACCATTTTGCATTCCCACCAGCAGTGTGCGAAGATTCTGATTACACCCCATCCTTGTTATTATCTGACTTTTTGATTCTAACCATCCTACTGGGTATGAAGAGGTATTTCATTGTGGTTTAGATTTGCGTTTCCCTGATGACTAATGATGTTGAGTGTCTTTTCATATGCTTATTGGCCACTTGTATATTGTCTTTGGATAAACGTGTATTCAGATCATTTGCCCATTTTTAAACTGGGTTGTCTTTTTATTATTGAGTTGTAAGAGTTCTTTATATATTATAGATACAAGTCCTTTATCAGATAAATGATTTACAAATATTTTCTCTCATTCTGTGAGTTGTCTTTTCACTTTCTTGATAATATCCCTCAAAGCACAAAATTTTAAATTTTGATAAAGTCCAATTTATCTATTTTTTTTCTTTGTTGCTTTTTTGTCTTGTGTTTTTGGTGTCATATCTAAGAATTGGCAAATCAAAGGTCACAAAAATTTACCACTGTGTTTCCTTCCAAGAGTTTTATAGTTTTGGCTCTTACATTTTAAGTATTTGATCTATTAAAGTTAATTTTTGTAATGGTGTGAGATAAGGTGAAACCTCATTCTTTTGCATGTGAATACAATTGTCCCAGCACTATTTGTTGAAAGAACTTCTGTTTCCCCATTGAATGATCTCAGCACCCTTGCAGAAAATCAGTTGACCATGGATAAATGGGTTTACTTCTGGACTCTCAGTTCTATTCCATTAATCTATATGTCCATCTTTATGCCAGTAACACACTGTCTTGATTACTGTTACTTTCTAGCAAGTTTTGAACTTGGGAAGTGTGAGTCATCCAAATTTCTTCTTCTTTTTCAAGACTGTTTTGACTATTTTGGGTCCTTTGAGTTTTCATATGAATTTTAGGATCAGCTTATCAATTTCTACATGGAAGCCAGCTGGGATTCTGATGGTGATTGCATTGAGTCTGTAGATCAATTTGAGGAATACTGCCATCTTAACATATTAGGTCTTCTGGTCCATGAACCTAGGACGTCTATTTATTTAGATGTTCTTTAATTGCTTTCAACAATGTTTTATAGTTTTCAGAGTATAAGTTTTACACTTCTTTTGTTAAATTTATTCTCAAGTGTTTTATTATTTTGATACTATTATAAATGGAATTGTTCTCTTAATTTCATCTTTGGATTATTCATTGTTAGTGTATAGAAAATCAATTGATTTTTGTATATTGATCCTATATCTTTGACAAACTTGTTTAATACTTCTAATAGTTTTAATTATTGTTACAGTTTAAAATTTGCTTTCTTGTACTTATTACTAATTCATCCACAAATTCTGACAAAGTTTTAAAACTCCCTCCAATATGGCCAGACGAATCAGAAATTATTCCCCCCTTCCTTTGTTTCACTAAACTAACCCTCTTATTTATTTATTTACTTTTTCCCCCAAAGACCCAGTAGATAGTTGTATGGCATAGCTGCACATCCTTCTAGTTGCTGTATGTGGGACGCGGCCTCAGCATGGCCGGAGAAGCGGTGCGTTGGTGCGCGCCCGGGATCCAAACCCAGGCCGCCAGCAGCGGAGCGGGTGCATTTAACTGCTAAGCCACAGGGCCGGCCCTAAACTAACCCTCTTAAAGTCCTCTGTTTTTGAGTGCTAATGGACTGGTTGACCCTAGCCCTGGTGCCTCACTCATTCTGGGATTTCCCTATACAGTCGTCTGGGGATCCCTCTTCCTTTCAAGACCCCACGTTTTTCTGTATCTTGGCTACTCCCTTATTTTCATGGAGCATATCACCCACTGGCTTCCTGAGAAAGTATACATGAGAGGAAAATTTTTTGAGACTTAATTTGAAAAAGAAAAGATCTATCCCTTACCTGCCACAAGAGAGTTTACTTGAGAATATAGAATTCTAGATTGGAACTCACTTCGTGTAGAGTTTGAAGGCACTACTCTATAGTCGTCTAGCTTTTAAGGTTGGTGTTGAGAGTCCAATGCCATTTTGAGTCGTGATCCCTTTTATGTACCTGTCTTTCCTCTATAGCAGCTTTTAGGATCTTCTATTTGTCCTCATTGTTTCAAAATTTCATGAAGAAATGCTTTGATATAGGTCTTTTTTTCTTCTTCATTCTTTTGATGGCTAATCAGGAGGCAATTTCAATGTAGAAAGTCACACCTTTCAGTTCTTGGAAATTCTCTTATATAATTTTTTTTGCTTTTGTTTTTTCTTCTTTCTTTCTGGAGAGAATAGACTATTATTGGTGGTTTTTATTGTAGCTATTTATTTTTAGTTGTTTTTATAATATAGAAATTATACTCCATTCCAAACTATGGAAAGTGAAACCACGGATAAGGGAGGACTACTGCACAGATGTTGGTTTGTCTTTGCCTATCTTCTATTTATATCCTTTACTTTCTTTCTAATCCTTTTTATGTGTAGGGCAGTTTTTAAATATCCACAAATTCTTTGATACTCCTTCTTTCAAAGGGTAGAACCTAATTTCCCTCACCTTGAGTGCGGGCTGGACGTAGTGGCTGACTTCTAATTAATGGAATATGGTGGAAGGGATGGTGTATGACTGGGTTGTCATAGGTATCACAGCTTTCTCCTTGCTCTCGCTTATGAATCATGTGCTCTGACAAGTCAGGTGCTATTTTGGGAGAATCCCTCACACAACCCACTGAAGAGGCCCACCTGTTGTATCTCAGGGGAGGAGGGTCAGCCAGGACTGCTTACCTGGCTCAATGACTTTCCCATTGTTATTATAAAGAGTTAAATGATATTGTCTTGTGGTTTTTTTTGTTTGTTTGTTTTTTGTGATGGGAAAGATTTGCCCTGAGCTAACATCTGTTCTGAGCCGCCGTCACAGCATGGCTACTCACAGAGGAGTGGTGTGGTTTCATGAGCAGGAACCGAACTTGGGCTGCCAAAGTGGAGCATGCTGAACTTGAACCACTAGGCCATCAGGGCTGGCTCTCCTCACGCTTTTTGAAACTACCTTCTCTGCCTTTTCTCCCACTTTATCTGGCTCTTCTCTTGCCTTTGCCCATAGTGTCTCTCTGCTGCTCACTTTAGATTCTACACCCAGCAGATTCTCCTCTGTGAGGGACTTTGTCCTGGAAAGGAGATTCATTTGGTTAGTTCTGAGATTTAATAGGGCCTAGATTGTTCCACACCATCTAACCTTTCTTTTGTCTTCACCCTTAGAACCCCCTTCCAGCTCTGGCACTGTTCCCAAAAAATCTCAATTAGCTTTCTCTGCTGAGTAGGGACATTTAGATTTGGGGATAAGTATCTTTGGCAGTTTGATTAGGAGTTTGCTGGCATTGAGTGCCCCCAGAAGACCCTTTGCCTGCCCTCTTGCCCACTTGCTGATACCATGTGGGTCTCGTTGCTGTCTGTTAGTCAGCCCTTTCCTTGTACTTGGGAGTTCACAGGATACCTTATTACTTTTACGGTAGATAATTGTTGTGCATTTGTTGTGGTGGTGATTGGTGGAGCATTAGGTAGATTCAAAACTCCAGCATTGCCACTTTGATCTTGCATGGAAACTATCACATTTTTAATTTCTAGAAGTTCTTTTGTTCTCTGGATTTTCCCTCTCTTACGTCTTCTGGTTCTTGATTTGTGGACCTTACATCATCTCTTAACCCTCTAAGTATAATAGTGATTTAAAAAATTCTTTTCTGCTCCCTACCTTGTTTTTATTTTCTCTGAGTTCCCTTTTTCTTATAGTTTCTGCATCTCATTTTCATGTCAGAGTCTTTCCTCAACTATCTTGAACTCTTTGGCCCTTCAAGCAGTAGGCATTATATTGAGATCTCTGTGTATATATGTAGACTTTTTTAATCAGTGGGCTTCTCTGTAATTGCTTGGGCAGAGACAGATTCATATAGCTGAGGGACTCTCAATAGTCAATATCTGTAGGTCTTTTCTCTAGGGCTGGTCAGTTTCCCGAGATAGGTGTCCTCCCATGTACCTCTATTGGGTGAGGAAGGAGAGTGGTTAAGCTTGATTGCCAATGTGTTCTTAGAGGAACCAAAGCAGGAATAGGGAGGGCTTGCATGGTTCCATATATAGAGTTTACTGAACCTCCTTTTCCAGTAAAGTACTCAAAACATAACCAGTGTCTCTGAGTTCAGATCTTATGTTTCAACCTATCCCTCAAATAAACTTTCTATCTTTTCCATGGTGGGGAAAAGGCCGTCTCCTGTCTGCCTTTCCCTGGGTTGAGAAATGGAATTTAATGTTTTAACTTCTTAAAAGTTTTTAACTAATCATCCTGTCTTCAGCCCCACCCATACCCACCTCTTCCTTCAGAGTTACCTGGTATGATTACTGGTTCACTTACTGAGCCTTTTGGGATTCTGACATTCAAAAAATTTGTTCCCCCACCCTTGCAGGCACTCAAGTGTGAAGTCAGTCAAACTCATCCCCAAACTCATCACTCTCTAGACTCCAAAATTTTGTTGACATCCATCCAGTTGTCTTTATCCTTATAGATTTATGAAGTGTTTGTTTTTTAATTCCTTAATTTTTGTTTAAATGAGGTTCAAAAGAAGTGGAGATAAACACATGTTTACCTCTACCATCCTTTTAATAGAAGTTCTGTCGCCCTTTTAATAAATTCCTTTTCTGCTTAAAATAACTGAGAATAGTTGTATTAACTAAAATATTAGAAATATGTCTACAATAATGCATTTTCAGGACAAAAGTTTTGAATAGGGCTGAACTAAACCCATCAGACATATAACTCAAGACACGGCATGCCACCAGAATGCTTTAGAACTGAGTGACTGACGTAAGTTTTTTTTAATTACCTAGGATTTTTTTTTTTTGTGAGGGAAATCAGCCCTGAGCTAACATCCATGCCAATCCTCCTCTTTTTCGCTGAGGAAGACTGGCCCTGGGCTAACATCTGTGCCCATCTTCCTCTACTTTATATGGGACACCGCCACAGCATGGCCTGACAAGCGGTGCATCGGTGCGCGCCCGGGATCCGAACCCTGGCCGCCAGCAGCGGAGCATACGCACTTAACCGCTACGCCATGGGGCTGGCCCCCTTACCTAGGATTTTTACTTTATATGTATTAAAACCTATTTAGACATATTTAAGCATGGATTTTTAAAAATCCTATCACATTTGTACGTACATAAGAAGGAAAATAAAGACAGAAATTGATTAAGGTATTCCTAAAACTTCTTTACATTTACAGTCCTAGTCCTCTGAATCACATTTTTTAACATATATATTTTTATTTTTAATTGTGGTAAAAAAAAAAACCCTCACATAACATAAAACTTACCATCTTAACCATTTTTAGGTGTACAGTTCAGAAGTGTTAAATATATTCACATTGTTGTGCAACAGATCTCCAGAACTTTTTCATCTTGCAAAACTGAAACTCCGTACCCATTAAACAGCAACTCCCCATTTCCTCCTCCCCCTAGTCCCTGGCAACCACCACGATACTTTCTGTTTCTGTGAATTTGACTACTTTAGAGACCTCATATAAGTGGAATCACACCATATTTGGTTTTTTTGGCTTATTTCACTCAGCATAACGTCCTCAAGGTTCGTTCATGTTGTAGCATGTGTCAGGACTTCCCTCCTTTTTAATGAAGTAGGTTTTGTGGAGAAAGAAAAAGGCATCTCCCTTTAACAAGCAACACTGAAAATATAGTTCACTCTGAAACACTGATAATGTAGTAGATATCAAAAGCAACTGCTCAATTAACGTTGTTGAGTTGAAACGCCAGCCCTTAGTTTTCCCAAAGGGCTCTGAAGTGAATGCCTCTGATCCTGGGAGAAGAGACAGACTCTGGTTTTTAGCTGCTGTCTTCTGCTTGTTATGTTGTGATCTGCAGATTTCCCCAAATTCTGTTTCCAGGGTTTACCATCACAAAGAAAAACCCGGTGCAGAGATGAGGGGAAAAAGGTGTCAATGCAAAATAACCAATAACCGTTCTATATATAAGAGAAATAAGGTGAGTTTACTTGAGCCAGAGTGAGGATTATAACCTGGGAAGGCCTTAGAAAGCATTATTGGAGAAGCAGTGTTTTCAGTACAGCCTTATATCTTTTTAGAACAAACATACATTAAACACCGGGGATACATTTTCATCAAAATTTCAAAGGGGTATTCAATTGCAAATGAGCAGGTCAATGTGACCGTGACGTTGGGAAAGGGACTAATCTGGGTGTTACCAACAGGGCGTAGGAGGGGAAGTATGCATTCTTATCTTAAGAGAGTGTATTCTTTACTTTAATGGTTAAGCAGATGTACAATGTATGTTTGATAGGCCATAAATCAGGCTTTTTCAAGCCGAATCAGTTTTGATCCCGAATAGTTACCCCATATACCTCAATATGTGAAAATCTCTTCTCAAAGGGAAGTTTGTGTGAGCCGGGTGTTAGAGTTTGAATTTGCATGGGAGCCTGAGGACTTGTTAAAATTTGTATATGAAGAGGAATTTCCCAAACTCATTTAAAAGTATATATTTTTTCTCAACATGAGCATTAAACTTCTGTGTCCTAAGAAATATGCAGCTCTTTCTCCTTTGCACTCACGCGTCTGCTCTTCTGAGTCCCCGTTAGCCTCTCGGCTGTTTCCTTCTCTTGCGTTGCTCTCCTTCCTGCCCTCCCTGGCTCCCCCAGTGGTCTTTTCTTTCCTCTTCTGTTCCTTGGGCCCTGTGTTGTTTCCTGCCTTCCCCGGCTCCCTGGCCCTTCCCATTCTGCCCCCCAGTGTTTCATCTGCACCGAGAACCCAGCGGCCTCACAAGCTGGGTGGGGTTTACTTGGGTAAATTACCACTTCCTGGAGCACCATCCAGCAGTGTTTTCTCAAGACTTGGAAGTTGGAGTCAGTGCATTGGGGGAAAAAAGGGACATCATTTACTGGGATGGCTCTCCAGAGAATGGTTCTGTATAAATCTCCAAACGGTGAATTTGAGTGAAAATGGCCATGGAGGTAAGTCTTTGATGGGGGCCAGAGGACCAGTACAGGGAGAAGGGCCCCCAGGGTGAAGGCAGAATGGGAACGGGACAGCCAGGGCTGCGGGTTGTGGCTGGATTCACGAACTAATGGTCTTTCTTTCCTACCTAACACACTGAGGCTTGGCCAGCTGTGGGGCTGTGGCCTGGGACAATTGTCTGGTTCCATTGCTGCCTGTTCTTGCGTAAACGTGGGCTGGATTCTGCTCTAATTTGAAAAGAAAATAAAAAGAGAAAGAAAAAGAAAAGAAGGCTCAATTGTGACTTCTAAAATAGTACTCCAGGTGTATGGAACATTCCATGCCCCAGGCGTGGAGGTGGCTCTGCAAGGTCATTTTTAGGACGCCGTGTGCAAAATGTTTCTTGAGCCATTCTGCAACATAATATTACAAAAAGACCTATTTTATTTATTTTTTTGTGAGGAAGATCTGCCCTGTGCTAACATCTGCCAATCCTCCTCTTTTTTTGCTGAGGAAGACTGGCTGTGGGCTAACTAACATCCATGCCCATCTTCCTCCACTTTATATGGGAGGCCGCCACAGCATGGCTTGCTGAACGGTGCGTCGGTGCACACCTGGGATCCGAACCGGTGAAACCCGGGCCGCCGCAGAGGAGCGTGCGCACTTAACCGCTTGTGCCACTGGGCCGGCCCCCAGAAAGACCTATTTTATAAGGAGGAAACCATGAACATTGTAATTTCAAGAATACCTATTAAGCCCTGGCCCAAGGACAGGATCTAAATTTTATTAACAGAAGCTAAAATTCCATTTACAGTTTTATCCCTTTAGTTTAAGTCTTTAACTCTCCCTTAAAATGTAAGCAAATGTCGGGATGGATAATAGATTGGCCTTTATGAATCTTTAGCCTCAAATCACACCAGACTTCTACCAGGCCCCTAACCTCCATCTCCCACATCCCTTGCTCCAGGCAAACCAGAATTCACTCCTGGAGCCAACTCGAGGCTCTTTTGGGCCTTCACGCCTGGAAACTTTTGAGCCTGTTTTTTCTGCCTGGGACACTTGCCCCTCTCTTCTGTTTTTAGCGAACTCCCAGTTCTTCAGAACTCAGGCAATGTCACTCACTGTTCAAAGTCTGTTCTCCAAGGCAGGCTTAGTCCAACCGTGGGTTCCCGGACTCCTTGGGTCTCTCCTTCCTGATGGCCCTTATCCCCATGTAATCATTCACATTCAGGTCCATCTTCCCACCAGGTTAAGACTCCATCAAAGACATGAGCCGTGTCTTATTCTCACGGAATCTCTTGGATCTAGAACAGTAGCTGGCCCACAGTAGTTTCTGTTTCTGGAGTGAATGAAATCTTGACTGCCAATGTGTTTTTAATGGGGGAGGGGGGGTCGCGGTGCAGGGCTGGAGTAGAGAAAGTGAAAATTGCACTGAGAAAAAGAAGCCGTGTGCAAAGAGAGGAGGCTGGGGTCCCTGAAGGGAAACTCCTCTGGGTGCCAGTTCTGCGAAGGGCCAGACAGCTTGGAGACATGCTAACTCCTCTTTTACTACCATCTCTTAGAAGGTAAGTCTAATTGCTGAAACATAAAAAGTATTGGCACATTTGATGCACTTGCCAAAGTGTTGTTTAATGACCTGTATCTCACACAATAAAATAGGGCAAAGTTAAAAACTCAAATTTGCTTTGGATCTGTATCTGCTACCATCTGTTGGTTCCCGGATCCTGGGTTACATCATTCTTATTTTTACGTTAAACATTACCAGTAATAAAAACAGAAAGAAAAGCGGGAAATAAAAACTCACGTAGGGAAGTTCTGATTTCATACAGGCCTGGCAGAGTCATATTTTCTTCTTAGAAATCCTAGAAAACAGAAAACAATAGGAAGATGTCTTATTGAGAAACACCCCTTCAACTTGACCATGAGTCAAACAAGGAAGAAAAATCCCTCAGACGGAGAAACTAAACTCCAGACTTCATTTGTCAACAAATTCCTCAAGGGCTCAAAACTCAGGTCCTCCGAATCTGAAAGCAGAAAAGAGAGCAATGACCTTAACACAACAGATTTCCAACCCGGCGATGGGACACAGAAGACAGCCACCGTAGACACTGGTAAACTTCTGACTGCTATTTCTTTATTTTTTAGAATAATGTTTTCCCCTAAAAAGATCATATGGGTTAAAGTAAACCTAATATGAGTCTCTGTTCTAAACATTTATTATATTACATAAATGCTTTAAATAGTTCACTAATTTTACTTTTAAATTATCAAAAGTAACATAATACTACAGAAAAGTTTAGAGAAAATACCTTATTTCCTTTCATTCTAACACAAATGACCATTTCCTTCAGATTCTTTTCAGTCTTTTGTTTATTTGCATGCATTTATGATCAGTCACCCAGTCAACAAACATTGGCTGAGTACTTACTATGTCCCAGCCGCTGCTGTGTTAGAAATATAGCCATGAAAAACAGGACCTTAAGTACACAAGGAACCAAATGCAGACATAATTTCAGTGTGATAAGTGATATGAAGAAAAATAAAGCAGACTAAGGACATGGAGGGTGATGGGAGGGGTGTGCTGTTTTAGAGGGGGTTGGAGCAAAAGAGTCTCTGATTTGGTGGCATTTGAGCAGCGATCGGAATAAAGTCAGCCATGTAGAATGAATGAATGAAGCCAGCCGTGTAGACGTCTGTGGGGATAGCTTTCCAGGCAAAGGGAACTGTAAATGCAAAGACCCAAGATGGGACTGAGCCTGGAGTGCTTGAGCCAGGAGCTCGGGGAGGCTGAAGCAGGGTGAGAGATGCGGAGAGGACAAGGGCAGTAGGAGACAAGTCAGAGAGGCAGCGGGGGGCCAGAACGGGCGTCTTTTGCACAGTTATAGTAGCTTGCAAACCCCTCTTGATCTTACATGGAGCTGTGACCCTACTTCAGGAGCATATTATTATACTGCTTAATTCCCACATTGCTACATGCTGTTCATATGCCCAGTTTTAACAGCTGCATGATATTCCATTGCATGCATATGCCATAATTACTTAAGTTCCTTTTTTGCCCTTCAGTGAATATTTCCTTCTCCCCTATTTCCTGTTTCACCCTATTTCGTCTATTTTTTTTAGTATAAATTCCTAGAACAGAGATTACAATTTCAAGGGTTATGAAAATATTGCCAAATCTCTAGTTATGTGTCATATACAATGCCATCAATATATTTTCTGTTAGATTAAATGTTTAAACTTTTAAAAAATTTAAAACATTTTAAACTTTTTATGCAAACGTACAAAAGTAGAGACAACAGTATAGGGAGCCCCCGTGATCACCTCCCTCTGACATTATCAATCGATGGCCAATCTTGTTTCATTTATACCTACCCTTATTTCCATCAGATTATTTGCATCAAATACTGAAAATCATATCATTTTACTTGTAAGTAGATTAAATATATTTTTGGAAATAGGAAGTCAAGTCTACCTTTAAAAAAAGACAATCTCTATCAGAAAATTGTTGTTATCTGTTCTAAAGTATGATTTGGCGCTTCAGGAATGTGGTTAATGAATACCCATAACTGTAATTAAATTAACAGTGCAAGACCGGGCAGCTGGTTATCCTGGTTGGGCAACACTGGCTATTCAACCCATGCGTGGCTTCTCTATTTCCATTTCTCCCAAAATTCAGTGGCTCCTGGAATCATGTTAATTCTGCCCGTCAAATGGCTCTTAGACCTGATTCCTCCTCTCCGCTGCTGTTCTGCTCTCACTGCCTTTCGCCTGGACCACTGTGACAGCTCCCTAACTGCTTTCTCTGCTTCTAGTCTTGCTCTCCAGCCAAACTGTCCTCTACAATGCTACTGGGCACTCTTTCTAAACCACACATACGATGGTGTCTCTCTCCTGCTTCAAATCCTTCACTGAGTCTCTCTTGCCTTAAAGACAAAGTCTACACTCCCAAGGGTGGTCTTCAAGTTGTTCACGATCAGTTGTCTGTCTCTTCGTGACCTCTGTCTTTCCCCAACCTCACCTTCATCCTGTACTCCTGACATTCTGATTTACTTACTTGCAGTTTCCTGAACTGGCCACGTTCCCCCAAGGGGTTCTCTGGCCTAGAAAGACCTTCCCTTGTATTACCAACGTCCCTCTGTGCCCGTTGCCCGTTTATCCCTCCCTCATGTCACCTACCTGGCTGACTCCCACTCATTCTTTGAGGTGCAATTCACACATCACTTTCTCTTGGAACCTTGCCAAGACCCATCCACCAGACCTGAGGTACATACTGTCACTACCCTGGGCTTCCATGCAGCTCTGCATGCCTCCACCATTGCACTTCTCCTCTGTATTGTGACTGTGGCTTTCTTGTCTGTCTCGTCCATTAGACAGGTAGCTCCTTGAAAACGGGAACTTGTTATCTTGGTTCCCTGTACAGCAGCACCCATGTTACAAACATGTAATAATGTTTTACGAAAGCATTGGGACTCTTGGTCATAAACAGTGGAAACCAATCCTTACAGATTTAAGTGGGAAGAGAAATTAATGAGAAGATACTGCTTAGCTCACAGAATCACCTGGAGAAGCAAGAGCTTGGTTCAGCAGCAAAGTAGTCAGGAAAAGGCACCAAATCGCCCCATAGGATTTCTCATGTGTGATTGCCTTGTATCCTCCCCCGAGCACCAGCCCTCCCACCTCAGCTGACCTGTAGCAGCTCTGAGTCATCTATTTTATATATTGAGTGACAAAAGATATCCTTCGAAGAAAGGGTGTCATAGATTAAAAAAATTATATATATATATAGTCTGTAAGGAGATGTCTAGTTGGTACTTATATTCATACTTAGGTGTTTTGATAAAGATTTATTATGTTGATTTATTTTGGTAATTGAGGAACTGTAAAGCTAATATTCATTCATTCCACTCATTTGTTGATTTATTCATTCAACAAATATTTACAAAGTACCTCTCATGTAAAAGGCACTGCAGAGTCCCGCCTCCCTGGGAGCCCCCACTAAATTTAAGTTCCTATGCTCCTGGGAAATGAACAGGGCAGGAATTACAGTCTCCATTTTGTACATGAGTAAATGAAAGGTCAGAGAAGTTCAGTGACTTGCTCACCTGATGGACCCACGATTTGAACCAGGTCTTCCAGTTGTGCTGTCTTGGACTTGCCATTCATTTCAGACATTACAGAGCACCAAGGAGGACGTGGTCTGAGAAGAGATTTCTGAATCTGTCAATTGGTAGGTTATTGTTGGTGACCTTTGAGAATCAATTTATTTGGATAGTTGAGTGTGGCAACCAGAATGTAGAGGGTTAATTGGTAAATGTGGTGAAGAAGTGGGGCCAGCAAGTACAAACCACCCTTTCCAAACGTTTGACAATAAAGGAAATGATTGACACAACAGTGGCGTGAGGAGAAAACAGAGAAAAAGAAGGTTTGGTGGGGCTGGAACTTCAGCATGATTGTAGGTACAGCCCATGGAGATAAAAAGCTTAAAAACAAAAGAAAGCCATAAGATACAATGCAGAAAAATCTTTTTAAACACAAAGATTAAAAAAAACATACACACACAATGGGTTTGGTGCAGACTGTTCAGGGTTCAAATTCTGATTCTGCTACTTACTAATTAACAGTCTCTCTGAATCTCAGTTTCCAAATTTATGAAATCATGTAACTATGACTCCTTGTGTTAAGTTTACACAGGATGTCCTGTACTCACTGGCATGTAGGAGGCCGTCCCTCCCCATCCCCGTCCACAACTCTCCTCTGCTCCACCCAAAATGAGCGTTGCCAGATAAAATACATGCATTTGGGACTTTTGGTAAACAACGATTCTTTGTTTACCTGCAGTTTAAATATAAGCAGACATGCTGTTTTTGTTTTTCCTAAACTTGGCAACCCCATCCAAAATAAAATACCTTCTGTCCAATGTTCCATGATAAAGATCGAAGGCCCTAGGGAAGAGGTGAAACGGTAGATGCTGCTGCCTCCTACCGGTGGAATGTGGCAACACCAACCATCCCAGCACAGAGGTACACCCTGTGGATATACAAGACACACGGTGCAGAAGAGGTGGAGTTTTTAGGATCCTGCTAATATTTTAGTCTAAATTTATTACTACTGTAATCTTACTATCTTTTAATTTTCACTGGAACCAATATATTTCTTTCTAGCTATGTGATTTTTATGTTTTTTTGTCAGGGTTAGTAGAATATAAATTACTGCACATTCAGAACTTATGCGTTCCTATTGGATTCCAGTATATTCTTTGTATGTGTTTTAAATTGTACGTTTTCACTTACAGAACCTCTTCAAAGTCACTATTGGTACATGCATATTCATTTTTCCTTACAAAAGGATGATGTGTTGTATAAGTGATATAAATGCTGGCACATGCAGTAGATGAAGCACTGGTGCCTAATAGGTGCTCAAGAAAATTATAGCTTTTGCTCTTAGAGTGATATCATGCTAATAAAGCATTATTACAGAGGAACTCGGTGAGGGTGCCATATAAGTAGTCCTTAATAACAAGAAGGACAAATGAGACTTTCTGAACGTATTGTCTGGCTGGAGTTTAGACAATGCCAAAGCTCTCCCAGGGCTACTCTTTCCTAATTTTTCAGTTGAATGGTCTAGGAAATGAGCAAGTGTTCCACTCGCTTCCTGTAGCCATCTGAAGCTCATGGGCGGTGACTGCAGTGCTTCCCCTCCTTCACCTGTTTGGTTAGGAGGCAAATTCCTGTGCTTCCCTCCAGCAGCTGCATTCACCCAAGATATCTGTGCAAAGATATCCAGCAGCGCTCGTCTTAAACGCTGTGCTAACACATTTACCTCTTCGTCCAGGAACACAACTCTGCCCGCATGCTGAGAATCCTAGGTCAGGCCATGGAAGAAAAGTCACTGAGCTCCTCAGGCTGCTTTGTAAGAAACGGGTCACTGGACTGGTCAGGTTTGAGCACCTGGAGGCAGGAGCAGAGGTTAAGTTTGTCCCTGGTAAACGCTTCTCCTTCTGAGTTGAGGTTTCGCAAGGGACCAGTTCAGAGTTATTGTCAGTCTTTCCACTTGTCTTATCGTGCTCATCATGCATCTTTAATACTATCTGTCATTAACAGATTTTATTTTATTTTTTATTCTTATGATACAGCTAAGCCTCTCGCTTTGGAAATGGACCTGGGATCCAGGCTGGAGAAAAATGAGCAGTTTCTGCAGAAGCTGGGCACAAAGGCTGTCGACAGGCGTCTAGATCTGAATAACTGCAGGTTAACAACAGCAGACGTGAGGGAAATGGGTGTGTACGTGGCTGACTTCGCAGAAAGGAACCTGGGCCTCTAGGTTGAGATGAGCAGGCAAAACACACTCACTGCTCACTTGGTAACCCAAGGTCTGCAGGGGCCCCAGACCACTCGGGAATAGCGACGGCACCACTATTTTTTTTTTAAAACAAGCTAATTGATCCTTCCTCATGCTTCAAAGATTTGAGCTGAGTTTAGGAGGAAGGTTCATTTGTTTGTTTGTTTTTTCTGAGCAGTTTTACCTCCCTACTGATTGATTGCCTCTTGCTCCCTGAAAAAACATCTGTTCTTGCATATGATATGAATTCATGAAACTCGTCCATAAAATTGAGCCCTGCCGGGACTTTAATGGGTTTTTATGTTGTTTAGTTATCTGTGGAATGAAAAGTATAATTACCAGCAATTATTGCTTACACCTTTTGTACACAAAAGTGTAGCTACCTTTTGTCACACCTGTGCAGGAGTTTGTGTGTGAAGAACACCCTTTCTACATCACCATCACCACCTTTTTTCCCCTCTTTTTTTCAGATACCTTAAATCAAGCCTTTAGTCAAATTAGATGTGTCGGGGCTGGCCCCATGGCATAGCGGTTAAGTGCATGCGCTCTGCTGCTGGCAGCCTGGGTTCAGATCCCGGGCGCGCACCGACACACCACTTGTCAGGCCATGCTGTGGCAGCGTCACACATAAAATGGAGGAAGATGGGCACAGATGTTAGCTCAGGGCCAGTCTTCCTCAGCAAAAAGAGGAAGATTGGCATGGTTGTTAGCTCAGGGCTGATCTTCCTCACCAAAAAAAAAAAAAAAGAAACAAATTAGATGTGTCTACCAACAGAGAAGTATCAAATGAACTGTGTTTTGAGTGAGGAGTCCCTTGACTATTTTAATTGAAATCCATGCCATTATATTTGGGACAGATCTCTTAAGAGGGGACTCTAACCATGTCTGTGGTTCCCAAATGCCTGTGTGTCTCAGAATCTGTGGAAATGCAAGCACTTGAGTCCAACCCAAACCCACTGAACCAGAATCTTGAGAGTGGGCCCCAGGAATCCTGGTTTTATTTTCCTTCTTAATGTGTTCAGTGGTCTTTTGTACTTTATAAAGTTAGAATCATGGTGAACAAGATGAAATGGCTAAAGTACTTTGAACGCTGGTAAAAAGAAAACAATTTTTCACTTGTGAGCATGGCTTCAGAATGTTGGAAGGGCTGGAGCTGCTGTGCCTGTAACTGTGGAAGCTCTCCATGCCGCTTCTGACTGCTGTCACCGTTTTAACATTCAAGACAGGCGTTTAGAAGCAGCAAGCAGAGAACGTTACTCCTCTGCTTCGGCATTTCCACTCTCAAGTCTTGTTGCTTCAGAAGAAGATAGCCTTTGAGAATCTTTTTCACTTTACTTTTAACGAGCAATGGCGGACATTCAGAAGGTTCCAATCAGCCTTTATGCCTGTCTTAACCTCCACATGTTGGTCCATTTAAGTATAACAGGAGATTTTTAAGGTGGTTTGTTCCCAGGTAATCAAGATGGAAAAGAAAAGGTAACAGGCACCCTCAATCTCAGCAGTCCTGCCAACAGAGCATTCCCCAGGCCATCAGCTTGAGGGTCCACCAGGATGACGGGTGATGGATGTCAGAGGGTCTTGCACAGTAAAAGGACTGGTATACACATTACAGTGACAATGGTAGTAGCAGTTGCAGCAGTAGAATTACCATTTCTGATACAATAAAGGAAGTCCTATGAAATCTTATGGAGACACCGCTGCATTTTCAGAGTGCAGTTAGTTGCAGAAATAGAAGACATCCCAAGAAATAGGAAATGTAAATGTCACAATTTCTCCAGTTGCACATCTGAGAGATCCTTGCTTTGTTGCAAGTCAACATGCCCACCCCTGCTCTATTCTCTTTCAGAGCAAAACTATATCCTGTGCACATAGGCTGGGAATCCTATTTACTACAAATCACAAGTTACTGATGCGAATCTGTATTTTCTTTTTTTCACTTCTAGTTGCTTTGCTGCCTTTTGTCCCAGACTTGGAAGAACTGGATGTTTCCTGGAATGATTTCGTGGGTGGGACCCTCCATTTGATCACCCAGCAAATGCATCATGTCAGCAAGTTAAAAATCCTGAGGCTGGGTAGTTGCAGACTTACCACTGATGATGTTCGAGCACTGGGTATGATGAATGCTTCCCTTAAAAGACGGCTTCACTTGCAGCCCAACCTGCAAGGGCAAGCTATCTGGGACATGGCCCCTGTGGGTGCTCACAGACAAGAGCACTGCGCAGGATGCAATGCTGTGTTGAGCACTTGCATAACTTGTAAGGTGCTGTGTAACCTGTACCCACCATTGTGCTAAGCCCTGGGGTGGAGAGGGGAACAAGGCTGACCAGGTACCTGCTCTCATGGAGTTTAAATGGAGATAATTGTAAAACTTGCTCACTCTGGATCTGTTAACCTCATCTGCAAAATAGAGGAGTTGGAGTAGATAATAATTAAGTTCTTTTCCAATTCCAAAATAATCTCTTCTCTTTTCCACTCCCGTTTTAAAAAATTGATCAAAACAAGATTTTCAATTAAAAGCACTGGTTTAACTAGAACTAGAACTTCAATTAAGTTAGTTTATATGCTAAACATAGAATAACATAGAACATAGGATAAAATGTGTCATGCTACTAACCCAACTGCTTTACTAAGATGCTTGCTGATGTTTAGATGTCATTAATATTTTTTTATTCTTTTTTTGGTCTGAATGGTTTGAATGACATATTTTGATCATTTATATCTCTGCAAAGATTTCTGTAAACACAACACAGTTCATGCCCAATGTCTTCTCCCTAATCCCTCCCTAGAAAATGGGGGCCAGCTGCTCCCCCTGGCCCACCCTCCCTATAGCTAAGGAAAAACATTGCATGTCTCAGAGTTGGCCAGATTCTAGTTCAAATCCTAGTCTCACTTCTAACTAACTTTGTCACCATGAACAAATTATTTAGCCTTTCTGAGCCTCAGTTTTCTTATCTCTGAAATGGGGGTGATTCCACCTCAAAAAATTGTTGTGAGGATTAAGTAACTTCTGTAAAGTACCTACTACATGCCTAGCACTTAGTACGTGCTCAATAATCAATAGTTCCTCATTTCACTATTCCCTCATCCAAAATTACCTTTCTGTGGTTTCACATGACCAATTCAGCCCTACTGGTTAGCAGCTGGTTATTGTGTAACAGAGTCACAAATTTAACATACTGTTACTCAGGCATGAAAAGAAAATGTAGTTTATTTTCTATGGTTAATCTTTTTCATGAACCTCCACTCTTAAGAAACCAGGAAATGGAATTTCTGCCCTGGACCCCACTCCAAACTTTTCTGGCCCAGGAGCCAGTCTGCACCTTTGTCACTCTGCACCCAGAGTCTTTCTCTTCTCTGGAAGGACTTCTGCATCCTCTCCCATCAGAAGGGGCTTTCCTTAGCCTGAATGGCAGATGGGGTAAAGGGAGAATAAATGGTTTTCTGATAATAGAACATAAATCAGGAGGCATTTCAACATTATCACACCTGTTACAATCGCTTAGTGCCGGGTGGCAAATGCATGGTGCTCTAGTACCATGTGCACTGCACACATAGCTAATCAAACATGCACTCTTCCTCTCTGATCCTGGGGGACGCCTCAGGGCTATAGAAAGCCACCCCCAACTGACTGGTGATGGTGCACAAAATGTCACCTGTGCTGGGAGAACATGCATGTTCACGTGGGGCTCCTGGACTCCTAAAACCTTAATCCATGCAATGTATAACCAATGGTAGAAGTCCAAGCCCAGTGGCAGACAGTGGAAGAGAGGCTCTGGACACAGGGGACTTTCCAGCCCTCTTAATCGTTTGGTGTTAAGACTGACTCTGCACTTTGAGAAAGTATTCTCCTGTTCTACTCAAAGTAGTGAATCATTCCTAAGGCTGATCTCTCCGGTCACCTCCCTTCTTCTCTCCCAGCCTCCACTCTGTAGCCCTTGGATGCTTTCCTGTGTGAGATGCATTCAAAAATGTCAAGTTTCACCTCTCTCACTGTACCCTCCTCTACCCACAAAGGCTGTGTGGTTGTTATGAGTTGCTGGTGCCTGATGCTCTATTATTAGTTCCTCTCGGCAGTGGTCGTTCAGTTGTATGTGATATTCTTGGTGAGAATGTGAGCTTTATCCCTGTGGTGGCCAGTGCACTGCATTACTGCACTTCTACCTCTGGCCAAGCTTCTCAGCAATGCTGATCCCAGAAAGGGTGAATGGGAGAAAGCAGGTGGACTAGTACAAATATTTACTACCACAAAAACAACTCAGTAAAACACTCCACTGACAGGTGGATTTTTAATTTAATTTTTAATTTTTTTTGTGAGGAAGATCAGTCCTGAGCTAACATCCATGCCAATCCTCCTCTTTTTTTGCTGAAGAAGACTGGCCCTGGGCTAACATCCGTGCCCATCTTCCTCCACTTTATGTGGGACACCGCTGCAGCATGTCCTGACAAGCGGTGCATTGGTGCGCGCCCGGGGTTCCAACCAGGGCCGCCAGCAGCAGAGCGCGCACTTAGCCGCCATGCCACGGGCTGGCCGTGGATTTTTTATTTTACAATAATTTTTGCTCATAAGCATGGCTTCAGAACTTTGGAGGGGTTAGAACTGCTGTGCCGGTAAATATAGACACTCCCCCTGCTGGGGGTGGGCAGGAACTGGATCCTTTTCTTCTCTGTTCCTTGGCATGTAACTGGTACAGGTCGCAGCTTCCATATTCCGTAAATAATGGTTGTACTGATTTTTTTTTGTGTGTGTGAGGAAGATCAGCCCAGAGCTAACATCCATGCTAATCCTCCTCCTTTTGCTGAGGAATACTGGCTCTGTGCTAACATCTATTGCCAATCCTCTTCCTTTTTTGCCCCAAAGCCCCAGCAGATAGTTGTATGTCATAGTTGCACATCCTTCTAGTTGCTGTATGTGGGACGCGGCCTCAGCATGGCCGGAGAAGCGGTGCATCGGTGTGCGCCCGGGATCCGAACCCGGGCTGCCAGCAGCGGAGCGCGTGCACTTAATCGCTAAGCCACGGGGCCGGCCCTGGTTGTACTGATTTTGAAATGAATTCCCTGCTTTGCGGACTAGCGATCAACCTGATCTTTGGGCCATTTTGTAACAGGAGAAGCACTTAAAGCCATCCCTGAACTCGAGGAGCTGAATTTGTCCTGGAACAATAAAGTGGGAGGAAACTTGCCTCTGATCCTGCAGGAGTTCCAAGAAGGGAGCAAGATACAAACGCTGGAGCTCGTGGATTGTGCTCTCACGTCAGAGGATGGGGCATTTGTGGGTAAGTGGAATTTGGAAGAGTCCTTCCCAGAAAAAAAAATGTGAAGACGCCCATGATTGGATACCTTGGGAGTCCAAGTTGGCTATGTTTTCTCTCACCCTGGATTGAAAGAGGGGTTCCCTACATCCTTGGGTCACACAAAGCTGCACTCCCCTCCTGCCTGCCCCAGCTGTCACACCCTGTGTTTTTACTGAGTCGCTCTTCTTGTTTGGATTCCCTTCCTTCCAGGTCAGTTGCTACCCGTGCTGCAAAATCTTGAAGTACTTGATCTTTCCATTAACAGAAACATCGGTCGCAGTCTACACAGTATTGCTCAGGGATTAAAGAGTACCTCAAATCTGAAAGTATTGAAGTTACATTCATGTGGATTATCACAAAAGAGTGTGAAACTATTGGGTAAGTTCACTATATATATATATCTATATATATTTAATTTTAATTTTAAGCTGTTAGGAAATATAACAAAATATAAACAGGGGTTATGTTGGAGAATAAGATTATAGATAATTTAATCTTCATGTTTTATTTATGTTCTAAGTCTTTTACAGTGACCATATACTTTCATTTTAAAAAAATAACCTTTTAAAATGGCTGATTCTGAAAAGGCCAGGGTATTTTAGGTTTGAGATATACCCTGGGCCAAATTAAAGTTTCTGTGCTGCTAAAGCTCTCCATTTTTCTCTTGCTTTTAAAAATGTCAGCACTATTTTCTGCTCAGTAGTAGGAAGGAATTGGTGCTGATAAAAAGAGTGGCTTCAGGGACCGGCCCCATGGCGTAGTGGTTGGGTTCACACCCTCTGCTTTGGTGGCCTGGGGTTCGCAGGCTGGATCCCCTGCTTGGGAAGACACACTGCTCATCAAGCCATGCTGGTGGCATCCTGTATACAAAATAGAGGAAAATGGGCACAGACGTTAGCTCAGGGTTAATCTTCCTCAGCAAAAAGAGGAGGATTGGCAATGGATGTCAGCTCCGAGCCAGTCTTCCTCACAAAAAAAGAAAAAAAAGAAGAAGAAGAATGGCTTCAGAGGCATCTATAGTTAAAACTTACTCCCCTATATAAAGTATTCATATTAAGGGAGTATATGAAATGAAATTGTGTTTTTCCCTTCGACTTACAGAGCCTGTAATATTCTTCTCTCTGGCAGTTTGAGTAAGTCTAGAAATCTATGAAAACATCAAGGCTCAAGAGTAGCTAGAGGAGAGCCATTAGTTGCAGGATTCCCATCAAAACCATCGCCAATCAGTGCCAATCACAGGGAGTGTGCATTTCAAGCCATTGTCAGGGCCAAAGAGGGCTAGATGGTAGGAAGTCAATGGTTCTTCCTCCATCTTGGCTTTTGTCAGCCCAGTGTATTTTCTGTCTTCCTTCTGCACACCTGCCCTCCCCTGCTCCACTCCTGCCTACCATCTTGTCATATGTCAGAATGGGATTTTGACTTTCTTTGTAGATGCTGCTTTTGGACACTTGAATGAGCTGAGGAAACTAGACCTTTCCTGCAACAAGGAGCTGGGTGGAGGTTTTGAGGACTCAGCAGCTCAGTTGGCCACGTTGGAGCATCTGGAAGTCCTGGATCTTCATCAGTGCTCACTGACGGCAGGTGACGTGGTGTCACTGAGTAAGTACATGCTGCAGAGCCAATGAAGGACTTTTGGAGCCTATGTTTGGAAACCTGGGAAATTTGAGATGTACACTTAAACTTACTATTTATGAAATTACTAGGAAGATCAAATAAAAGTTCTGTGAATGCCCCAGTGTAGCGTTTGTCATGTATTAAATGCCCAGGCAATGTTAGTGAATCTAAATTCCTCCTATACACATCTGTAAATGATAGATGTGGCACTTGAAGGAGAAAATTTTGCATTTATGTTGCTGTTTAGAAACGAATTTGTTAGTGTCACAAAGTTTATTCCAAACAGGGATGTAGAGAGAAAGCCAAAACAAAGGGTGTTGAGGCTTTCAGACTAACAAGAGAAGTCAAGCTGCTTAGGTACAAATGAAGCTACAGAACAAGTCAGTGGGGTGGTGCATAACGGGTGTACATTACAACTTTAGGTAACTACACTTACTTTCCCACCACAGACGTAGTCCTCTAATTACAACATGTAATGTATAAATGCTGTTTCCCATAACAAACAGCAAGCATAGCCTTGAGATTAAGGGTTTTATTCCATCTATGGCCACAATAAACATAAACCTTCAAAATACATCCGGAATCTGACCATGGCTCACCATCTAGACTTCTACTACCCCGGTCCAGGCCACCGTCATCTCATGCCTAGATTACTGGGAGAGTCCAAGTGGTCTCCCTGTTTCTCTGTCACTCTGACTTCATTCTCTACCCCTCCTCCTCACTGACTCTACTCCAGCCACACCATCTGTGCTGATGCTCATGTACACCAGCCATGCTCTGTCTCTGGGGCCTTTGCCCTTGCAATCTCCAGATGGTGGCTCCTCCCGGGTAGGGGTGTGTCTCCTTCAGTGTCTCCCCATTGCTCAAGCACAAGGTCAGGCACCTAATTGGCACCCAGTAAATGCTTGTTGAATATGTGATTGATGGAATGAATGACTCAGTGAAGAACAAGAATAAAAAGAATTTTTTAGTTGTTTTTAGTATAATTTGGGGAGGAAACAGTAAAATAGGTTTTTAGGTCTAACATCTATCTTTTAGAACTGCTAAGTTATTTCTTAGACTCCTATCCCTCAATTTGGGAAAAAGAAGAGTTCAAGACATTCATGAAGATTTTAAAGTAACAAAATCCCTTTCTGAGCTCCAGGTGGAGCATTGTGGAGTATCACCATCCCCTTTACTTATGAGTGTCATACCTGAGGAGACACTCCTGAGTTATCAGTCCACTAGATCCAAATAATGAATTTCCCTTGGTACAACTGAATACCACGAATACCACATCTCATCTTGTTACTCAGAGGAAGATTAAGGTGCTGGAGGACCTCAACTGTTACTACTAGTATGACAGAGGGATTAGCCCCTCTTGACTAGATTCGCAGCCACCAACATGGATGAATGGCCCTGGAACACTAATGATTCTTTAATAACCATAGTGAATTGCATTGTTCTCCTTCTGCTTCATTTTAAAAAGATGGCAATGAAAATGCATCCTGTTTATACCTTTTGATGTTAAATAATTGAACATTCTTTTACCTGATCATTCTAGATAGCTCCAAAGAAATGGAATTATAGATCATTTAGGCAACAACTTTCGATTGATTGTCTAATTGTACGAGCCACTGTGCCGTGGGCTGAGGGAAATCCACAGTCAAGGAACTTCTGTCTGATTCATAGTTGGGGCAAGACTCAGCCAATTACACAGTGAAATACGAAGTGCTGCGGGGGTTAGCAGAGGGGGAAATCCTTCCATCTGTTGGGATCACAGTGCCTACCTTCCTCCCTTCCCTTCCCCTCTCTTTCTCCTGTCCTCTTTCCCTCCTTCCACAAACGCTTGTGCCTCCAATGTCCCAGGTTCTGCTGCACACACTGGGGATGAAGCAGTCCTGACACACAGAGCTCACCTTCAGTGAGGAGGACAGAAAACACACATATACACACACACACACAAGATCACAAAATGGGGGTGCTGTGAGAAAAATAAAATTGGGTGACGTGATAGTGACCAAGGGGTAACTGTGGCTTCGGTGGCCCTGGAAGGCTCTGCGGGGATGAGCCAGCCCCACAGAGACCCCAGGACACTGCATTTCCCACCCTGGGAGGAGTTGGGGCAAAGGCCTGGAGGCAGGAAAAGCAGTGGCGAGATAGCGAAGCAGGGTCACTCCTGGCACAGCAGGGGCCCTCAGGACCCCCTCCAGTGCTGTTACCATCAGACGTTCTGCTTGCTTGCTCACTGCCTTCCTGGTACTCACCGCTCACACTCTGAGAAAAGAATGGAAACATCAACCATTAACTGAGCAGTTGCGTGCTGGGCATTGTACCCAGCCTTTCCAGATACTAAGTCGTTTTATCTTCCCTATGACTCTGTGGAGTGGCATTGTTATTAAAAACTGAGGTTCAGAGAAGTTAAGTAACTTATCCAAAATCACACAGTTCTTTGGTAGCAGAGCCAAGATTAGAACCCAGTTCTCTCTGTCTCCAAAGTCTTTGCTCTGCCAGCCTGGAGAGAGGCCTGGAAGTAGAAGAGCCCAGGCTGCAGACCGGCAGAGTGGCTGGTGTGTGTGGTGTGTGTGGTGTGTGAGGCAGGGCAGGGGTCAGACTAGGGAGAGCTGTGCCTGCCAATCAAGAAGATTGTGGGAACCAACAACCTAGAAAACCCTTGTGGAGATGGTGCCTAAAACTTGTCACGGGTGTGTTTTCACAGCCCAGGTCATCCCCTTACTCTCGAGTCTTCAAGAACTAGATTTATCCGCCAACAAAAAGATGGGCAGCTCTTCTGAAAACCTCCTCAGCAGGCTCCGATTTTTACCAGCATTGAAGACGTTGCTAATCAACAACTGTGCTTTGCAAAGTGAGACTTTCAGGGCCCTCGGTAAGAGAAGTCCCCAGATCCTGCAACAGCACCTGGAGGGGAGGCCTCTCTCTCTGCCCGACAGATGAATTTCACTCTGAGGCTCAGCCATAGGCAAAGTTGTGAAGTACTGATTTGTCTTCTTTTCAGGAATATGCTGTCTTAAAAGTGACCTACTGAAGGCCACATGAATGATCCTGGCATTTGCAAGGTTAACATTTAAAATTTAAAGTGTATATAACCAACTCTGGAGGTCCGTGTCCATAGTAACTTGCAAGTTCACTGACGTGCCAACATAAATTGGGATTGCTGTGAGTCTGATGGGAAAAGGGAGGCAATTACTAGGGTGTGAGCCTTGCCAACTGCCTAGCATCCACTTCCAAACAGGACTTCTTGTCCTCCCTCAGGAATCTGAGCATGCCTGAGGGTCATGGATCCAGCCCAGCCCACGTCAAGGGTTTACTGAATCCCTTGGTTCAACCTTGAATCCAAGGGTTACTGACATTTCTGCCTTTTTGGGGCAAGAGCATTGTCAGCAAGGAGAGGGAGACATGTTGAGGCAAAGAGACTTTGTAGCATTTTCCCAAATGTACACCCAGGCAACCAGCACCTTGGGTACACGGTGGCTGCAGGGGTCCCCAACACCACCTCCAGGTTCAGTGATTTGCTGGAAGGACTTACAGGTCGCAGCATATAGTTGTGCTCGCTGTTGAGATTTATTACAATGAAAGGATACAAAGCAAAATCAGCAAAGGGGAAGGTACACGGGGCGGAGCCCAGAGGAAAGCCGACACAAGCTTCCCAGAGTCCTCTCCCTGCGGAGCCACACGGGACCCACTTCATTCCTCCAGTGAGTGGTGACAACTTGTGTGAAATGTCGTCTACCTAGGAAGCTCACCTGAACCTTCCAGTCCAGGGTGTATATTGGGGTTAGCCATGCAGGCACCCTCTACCTAGCACGTACCAAAACTCCAGGCTCAGAAGGAAAGCTGGTGTTCAGCTTAAATCATGTTATTTGTACACAAACACTTTAGCCACCATGAACCACCCTTATCAGTTAGGGAATGGTGGGGACACTTCCAAATTCCAAGTTCCCAGATGTCAGCCAAGGGCCAAGTTCCAGCAGGCCTTTCTAGGGATAGCAGCCTCAGGCCTGGTAGTTTGACTCCTTTGTCCCCCGTGCCAAGACTAGAGTGGTTGGATTCTGGTGCTTCCTGGATAAAGATGAGAGCAGAGTCCTTCTCTCTGACCTCTTAAGTGTTAGACCAGTTAATACTTCCTTAGAAATGAATTCTACTATGGACCAGACAAGGGCTATTATTAATGAAATAAACACATTCTGTTAAAAAATAAGATATTTATTAATATATCTATTAATAAAAATAAATGAATATCATTTACTCTAAATTCTAAGAAGTTTCTATTTAGGGTATGCTCACCCTTCTTTACAGCCCAAGTAGTTTGTTCAATCCACATGCACTTGGTCCTTGCTGTGTATTGTTCCCAGCCTCCCCTAGCACTGCTCATCTCGTTGTCCACGTGTCTGGATGGGGAAAGTAGGAGGGAATGTGCCTTTCAGGCTTGGAGTTCTTAATCTGGGGTCCCTGCCCCCCCTTTAAAAGGGTCGTCTATATTTATGCCTCAGGGAGGGGGCTGTGAACCTCCTAAAACTGATTGCAATTATTTTGTGGGGAGAGCGTATGGTACATTTTCTTGCTCTAAGTATCTGGGATCAGACTGCCTGAATCAAATCCTGGCTCTGGCTCTTGTGGCCTGAGGTACTTAACATCTCTGTGTTGCAGTTTCCTCGTCCGTAAAATGTAAAATGGGTAATAGTATCATATCTCATAGGGTTGTGAGAATTAAGTGGGTTAATATATGTAAAGTTCTTGGAAAGGTGCCTGGCACATAGTAAATGCCCAATAAATGTCAGTTGTTAATATTATTATGGGGAGAAAGTCTATAAATTTCATTTAAAAAGAAAATTGGATCTTATCACTACCCAGTTTAAAAAGAGTCAATGGCTGCCTGTAACACCTCCAGTAAAATCCAGATTCCTTCATGTGGTCTAAAAGGCCCGGATGATCTGGCCCTGGTACCTCTTTGCCGCTCTGCCCCTCACTCCCTGAATGCAGCCTCAGTTGACTTCTCCCGGTTCCTTCATATCACCCAGCTCTCTCTTGCCTCTAGGCCTCCTGTTCTCTGGACTTCCCTAACCCCCATTCTTTCCTGGAGAGCTCTGCCTTCAGATCCCAGTGTAAACATCCCCTTTTAAGACACCCTGTCTCTATCTAAATTAGTAACTCCTGTATCTTCTTTATATCTTTTATCGGAATTTTTAATTATGTATGTATTTGTATGATTTTTTTAACGTCCATATTTCTCCCAGATTGTAACCTCCTTGAGGGCAAGGATTGTGTTTATTCATCACTGCATACCCAAAGCACATTTTAGGTATTTCTACATATTAGTTGAGTAAGTAAATAGGTAGGTATGTAGGTAGACAGACAGACAGGCAGGCAGGCAGGCAGGCAGGTGGGCAGACAAACTCCTCAAAGGGGTCTGTAATCCCCAAAATGGTTAGGTAAACACACACACACAACACATTCCATTGTTCAGACTAATGTTCAGTTAGGAAAGTTCTATGAAAAATAAATTTGGGAACAACATGATGTTTCATAAATATACTTACTAGTTGGAAAATGTTGAATACTTTTTTAGAAAATTTTGTTTTTAGTTTTGCATCTTCTGCCATCAGAAGACACAGCTCTTTCCAACTATAGCTGCTCAATCAATGAATCATAATCAAGTAGATATACTAAATTACATCATCTGACATAAATCTATCATTAAATTTGAATTAAGTAAATCAAGAAAATATATATTTCTCTACATCACTTTTATTTTTATTTTTATTTTTTTTGTGAGGAAGATTAGCCTTGAGCTAAGATCCAATGCCAATCTTCCTCTTTTTGCTGAGGAAGATTGGCCCTGGGCTAACATCCGTGTCCATCTTCCTCTATTTTATATGGGAGGCTGCCACAGCATGGCTTGACAAGCGGTGCATTGGTGGGTGCCCAGGATCCGAACCTGTGGGATGCCAAAGTGGAGTGCGAGCACTTAACCAGTATGCCACCGGGCCGGCCCCCTCTCTACATCACTTTTAGAAGAAAAAGTTTCATTTCTTATTAATAGGTCTCTATACCATATGAGTGGGAGGGGTCTTCTTATTAAATATTATAAAAGAAGATATATTTGCCCCTTGAACAGATATTATTTTTTAGAAAGAAGATAGAATACTTTAAAGGGTAATTAACTACTATAACTTGTGAATAAGTTGTTCTGGTTAATTTTAATGTTAGGGGAAACCGAGAATTAAGCAGAAAAATTTTAAATTTCCTTTAAAAATCTTTCCAAAATACATTATTTCCCTTCCTTGTCTCTGTAACTGCAGTTAAGTAAACACAAATACATTTTGGCCTGTCAGAGTCCTAGGGAGGTTTGGCCCCATCTCTGAATTTCAGCAGTGACTGTACAGTGGAGTGTATAAACCAGGACACCCTCTGGAAATCTTGACTAGCTGTCCAAACTCTTTGCCTCTTTCTCTTAAACGTGAACTGAAGGAAAAAAATCCCAGTCAATAGTGAATTCCATTTAATCATCTTTTACTTTTCTAAAGTTTCCAAGATTTCTCCCAAATAAAAATAGACAACATAAATTGAGGCCATAAATTTCAGGCAGGAGAAAACAGTCTCTACAACGTTCTTCACTTCGTTTAGCTGCCCTAGCTTAGGTTCCTCAAATTCAAGGCTTATGACCTCAAGGAAGCCTAAATTATTGCTATTCTTATCTCTGTTAATTTTAGCTGAAGCCTCCATTCACCTCCCAGCTCTGGAAATATTCAACCTTTCTTGGAATAAGTGTGTTGGTGGCAACCTGAATCTGCTTCTGGAAACACTAAAACTTTCTACGTCTCTTCAAGTGCTGAGGCTGAGCAGCTGTTCCCTGGTGACAGAGGATGTGGCTCTCCTGGGTTTGTATCTACTGGTTCCAAAGCAGTCCAGGTGCACGGAGCCAGCGTGCCTGCCCTGTGAGCCCAGGGGAAGGGAGGTGGAGAAGGCAGCAAGGCCTGGGGCTAAGCCCTCTGCACAGCTTCGCTTCTCCCCAACATCTGCTTAGGAGAGATCTGGTTAAAACAAATAATGGCAATTCTAAAACCAAAAAGACAGTGGAGGGTGTTTCATAAGAGGAGATGGACATAGACGTGGTGGTGGGAGGTTCCTGCCAGGTGGCCAGCTTCTGCCCCACGCCTCCCCCATCCATGAGCCTTTGGCATTCTCCAGGCAGCTCAGTGTTAGCCAAACTGCAGTCATCTACAGTCTGCCTGCACAAATTGTACCCTATCCATGTGGTACCTGCACTATTTCTTAATTTTTTCTTTATATTGACTCTTTAACTTAAATGCTTTTATTTAAACGGGAAACTGATCATCACCATAACTGAAATACAGGTATCACTTCTGATCTGGAGGTTCTCGGGATAAATCCACTTTCAAGCTCATTCTTGTTGTTGGCAGAATTCAGTTCTTTGCAGCTGTAGGACTGAGGTTCCTGTTTTCTTGCTAGCTCAACTAGGGGCTGCTCTCAGCTACTAGAGGCTGCACACATTCCTTGATACATTTTAGCGCTTCTAACACTTCAAATCTTTCTGACTTCTCTCTGTGACCTCCTTCCTCTTCTGCCACGAGCTACAGAAAATTCTCTGCTTTCAAAGAGCTCATGTGATTAGGTTAACACCACTTGGATAATGTGCGTTTCTTAACATCAACTGTGCCATATAATATAACCTAATCACGGCAGTAAAATCTATCATATTCACAGTCCTGGGGATTAGGGTGGAAATCTTGGGGCCACTTTAGAATTCTGACTACCACAAAAGGTTTATCAATGTTATCGATCTTCTCAAAGAATCAGCTTTTGTTTTTTTTTTTTTTTTTTCCTGAATTGGACACTATTAAACATATTAAGTTATTTCATTTAAAGTCTATAATTAAATTTGCTTCTTCCATTTTTTAATCTGTATCAACTTTTATTAATCATAGCTTGAGCCATTATATATTCTTTCTTAATTTTTACGACCAGGTTTTTTTTCTTAGGTCAAATTTATACTTTTACATTTTGTCAAGGGTATTTTTTCCTTCTTTCACTTTTTTAGTCAATAACAAGTATTACTATGTGTGGTCTTAACCATTGCCACTTTTATATTGCTTTGATTGTTTATAACAGAAACAGTCTTTAAGAATTTGTTAATCACTAGTAGCTTATGTTTTATTCTTTTATAAATAACAGCATTATTTTTTTCATATAGTAAGCTACAAAAAAACATATTTCCATGGCCTATGCTCTATTACCCAGGTTTTAAAAAATGTAATGAACACAAAATAGTAAAATATAATAAATACTCACATGATTGGAAAATTCAAACAGTATGGGAAAGGTAAAACGATGCCTGGGGTTTGCGTTAAGATACCAAAAAACAAAAAAAAAATAGAGGGGAGGGGACTAGATGAGCCAAGACTGGTGTCATGAAGACAAATGTTGGAGCTGAGTGATGGGGACATAGGGGTTCACTCTCCTATGCTACTTTTTGTATGTTTGAAAATTTCCATAATAGAAAATTTTCTAAAGGGAAAAAGCATGCAGTTGTCTTTAACACTTAGTTGGGTCTTGAGAATCTGGTGAGTAATGTTGAGACAGAAAGACAGGAAGGAAGAGACGCACATCGACATGGACACCCAGGGACGAGTGCAGCTGTTGAGTGTATGGACTGCAAAGCTCTCAAACACACTGTGGAATCAAACTGTTGCAAGTGAAAGCCATGGGGAGGGAGCATCATCCCGCTTGGTCTAGAAGCCATGGTGTGTGATGAATGATTGAAAGACCAGGGCACGTTTAGTCCTATGGGGGCATATTTGAGGGGACCTGACTGTTGTCCAACCCTGCAGGGCTGGCATGAGGAAAGATCTGAGGTTTCTAGCAGGGTGGGGGGGGGGGCAATGAGGGAGAGTCACCGAAGGCAGATCAGAGTCACCGAAGGGGCCCAAAGGAAGGGCTTCCTCCTGCTGAGAGCTGCTTCACTCTGTTGGGGCAACCTGAAAGGGTGCTTTAGGCAGAATCAGGCTGGTTGCCAGTCGAGAAGCTGTGAAAGGGATTCCTCTCTGATCATGGATCTGGAGATTGAATGAGGAGACCTCCAAGGTCCCTGCCAACTCCAAGATTCCACACTACTCCTCTATCTCTGTAATCCAGTCTTGCTTTTGGCTGACAAGGGAAGCACATGCTGTTTGACTTCACTGTCTCTCCTACCTCCTCTTACAGAAGTCGTTATCTTTTCTTAGCTTCATCGTTAGCTACTATTTATTAAGTGCCATTTTAGGTAGTACTGTGATATGTGCTATTCAGAGGGAAAATTGTCCCATGTATTAGAGTCCCATAGGTGAATTAGAAATTATCCAGGTATATTTTGTACATGGAAAGTGTTCAATTAAATAATTGTTGAATGAAGAATGAATGAATAAGCAATGAACAATTAAACAGTATTAAACAGCAAGAAGACTATTTACAAATGGTCCTTAGTTAAAGCCATGAGCCATCACTCCTCACATTTAATTAGAGAAAGTCTGCAGGAAGAGCTGGGACTCCAGTGGAGCAGAGAGCAGGAACTGAAGAAAAAAGATATTCTTTTGATTGGGATTTGGAAAGGGAAAAAAAATCCATTTTCAAGCTGTGCTTGGGATGCACAGAGAGGCGATTTGTTACTAATGTAATTCCAGATGCCCTGAATACAGATGTTAGCTAATAACAAATCATTAATCATTACCAAGCTTGTCATTACTAATCCTGGAGCTACTGTGTTGTTATTGGAAGTGGGAAACTAGCAAGGTAGAGCATATTCTTGTATTTTAGCATTTCGTGGTTTTGTTTTTCAGCATCAGTAATACAGACAGGTCATCTGGCCAAGCTGCGGAAGCTCGACCTGAGCTATAACGACAGCATCTGTGACACAGGATGGGCCGTCTTCTGCCAGAACATGTGGCTCCTCAAAGAGTTGACCGAGCTGGATATTAGTCTTCGGCCATCAGCTTTTCGAGACTGTGGACAATGGTTTAGGCACTTGTTATGTGCCGTGACCAAACTTCCCGAGATCACTGAGATAGGGATGAAAAGATGGATCCTCCCGGCTTCACAGGAGGAAGAACTTGAATGCTTTGGCCAAGATCACAGGAGTAGCGTTCACTTTGACCGTGGTGGGTTTCAGTAGGCTGATTTCCCACAGCCTAACTCAGCTACAAACATTCTCCAAAGGAGGAAAAGAACATGAACGAATCCCAGTGTAATCAAAGGAGTATCAATTTCTAGCCCGTTTAATGGGATTTATGTTACAAGAGCTTTGTAAATGTGTGCATATAATAATCTGATATGAGTATGTCTTTGTTGTCTACCTTATAAAACAAGGATGACAATTTTAGATGGATTTTCAATTGTTTTGGATATATAATTCACTTACTGTTTAGGCCTACCAAAAATGTTTAGATTCTGGTAATGCATCTCCTTTTTTCTTGCCCTGGAATTTTCTGCCTTTTCTTCCTCTACATGTTAAATGTTCTAAATATACGGGTGTGTGTGTGTGTGTGTGTGAAATTCTAATGTGAAAGGCACTGCTGTGTAATGGTTTCATATTATCTTTACTATTATTATATGTATCTTAACGTGGTCTACTTACATTTTTATCAGAAAGTATACCCTTCAGTGGTTTATTATTTTATGTTCTGGTGCCGTTTATCTCAGATATATACTATAAACACTAATAATGGTCATTGACATATAAATCTTAGTAAAAAGTGGTCAAAAATTCAAAACTCATTATCAAAAACACATCTTGTTAAAGTAAAATCTTTTATTATTAAAATAAAAAAAATTAACACATTACCTCTGGACATTTCTTTGGCATGAAATTTGCTACATAAAACCTATTTAATTCATTATTTAAAGTTTTCATGTTGCTCTAAGTGATTTTTGAAATTTTTGGTTTTCTTTCATTAGAGCATGAAATTCGTTGCATGGCCAAGGTGTCTGCTCACACATTTCTACTCTGACATACTCTAATCAAGTTATGTTTTGCTTTCTTCTTGCTATACTAATAATTAGTATTGCAATCATTGCTTGAAAGACATGTAGAATTTAAAGTCAACACTACTCCAAAAGAAAAAGTCATCAGGATCAGGAGGTTTTAAGTGGTGTAAATGAGGTTTTAACTGTGAAAAACCACAGTTTTAGGTAACGTGGTACTTCTCATTTTGAAGGGCATTTCCATAAATTCCATGAACACCTATGCTCATGCAAAAACCTACGAACAAATGTTTCTAGCAGCTTTGTTCGTAGTAGCCAGAAACTGGAAACAGACCAATATTTTTCAATGGGTGAATGGTTAAAGAAACTATGGTACTATGCAATACTACTCAGCAACAGAAAGGAATAAACTATTGACACATGCAACAACTTGGGTGGCCTTGAAGTGAACTATGCTGAGCAAAAAAAGCCAATCCCCCAAAGATTACATACTATGTGATTCCATTTATATGACATTCTTGAAATAATAAAATTACAGAGATGGAGAACAGGTTAGGGATTGGGAGAGGGGTAGGTGGTAGGTGGGACTAAAAGGAATAGCACAAGGGAGACTTGTGGTGGTGGAACAATTCTGTATCTTGATTGTGGTGGTGGCTACATGAAGCTACATGTAACAAAACTGCATTGAATTACACACACACACACACACAGATGAGTGCATGTACAACTGATGGAATCTGAGTAAGCTCTGTTGATGGCACCAATGTATATTCTCTGGTTTTGTTGCTGTACTGTAGTTATACAAGATGTCAACACTGGGGGAGGGTGAAGGGGCATGGACCTCTGTATACATTTCTTTGGAACTTTCTGTGGATCTATAATTATTTCAAAATTAAAAGTTTTTAAAGTAGACAGGATAGTATATTGAACCTCCATGTACCTAGCATATGCTTCTACGATTATCAACTTATGGTCAATCTTGTTTCATTTGGATCCCCCACACTTACCTCTCCCTGATATTATTCTGAAGCAATCCCTAGGCATGATATCATTTTATCCATAAATATTTCAGTTAAGGGGCCGGCCTGGTGGCGCAGCGGTTAGGTGCGCGCGCTCCACTGCGGCGGCCTGAGAGTTCGCAGGTTTGGATCCCGGGTGCGCATGGAAGCACTGCTTATCAAGCCATTTGCTGTGGCGGCGTCCCATATAAAGTAGAGGAAGATCGGAGGGATGTTAGCTCAGGGCCAATCTTCCTCTGCAAAAGGGAGGAGGATTGGCATCGGATGTTGGCTTAGGGCTGATCTTCCTCACAAAAAAAAAAAAAAAGAACCATAAATATTTCAGTTAAAGTAAGAATCTTTATTTTCATACATAACCATAATTCTTTGAATATTTTTAGTGTGGTAGGCATCCAATTCCTAGATATTTTGCCTTCTTAATCCATCAGAGTTAGTTACGTCAATTCATTAATTTATAGAATTATTTCTTCTTCTCCTTTACAGGTTTTCCCTTTACATCCTTCTTTCCTTTCTTATCTTTTGGAGAATTCTTGCCTTTCTTTTGCAATTTCAGCAGTTCTTCAAATATCCCAAGTCCCTTCCGTACCATCACTCCACGCCACCATGCCTGAATCTGAAAACAAGATAAACCCAAACAGCATCAGCTGGTATCACTGTGGACTGGAGATGGTGGCGTCTGTGTTCCGGTAGTGGCTTTAAGGTTTTGGAGAATGGAATGTGATTAGAGTGCTAAACCGTATTTTCTCTCTTTCTCTATTGGCCAGTCATCCAGGCAAATTTTTTAAAAAGTATCTAGTGCTCTTATGTGCCAGGCACTGTACTAGACATTCGGGAAACAGCAGTTAAATACCAATGTCACTGACTTTGTGGAGCTACGTTCCAGTGAGGAGAAGAGACAATGAACACATGAATGTATACTGTGACAGATGGTGATGGGTGCTATGGAGATCACAGTGCACAGTAAGGGGAACCGGGAGTGCCTGTACCCAGCCTTCCCTCTTGTTACTGGACCGTGTGTGCTCCTTATTCCCGACATCTTACTCCCTCCCACCTACTCAGGAACAGCCTTCCTCTAGGAGTACACTCTGAACCTTCCAGTGCTTCCCATTTCTCTCCAAATAAAAGCTGGAGTCCTTACAATGGCTTACAAGGCCCTGTCTCATCTGCCCCTCCCTCCTGACTTCTTAACTACCCTCCCCCTTTGCTCCCTCTGCTCCAGCCATGGGGGCCTCCGCGCTGCTCAGACACACCAGGCACAGCCCTAGTTTAGGGCTTTGCATTCGCTGCTTCCTCTGCCTGGAACACTCTTCCCAATATTCAGATGGCTCGCCCCTCCACTTCTTCAAGTATTTGTTCAATTGTCATTGCTCTGGACTGAATTGTGTCATCCTCACCCACCAGTTCATATGTTGAAGCCCTAAGCCCCAATGTGATGGTGTTTGGAAACACGGCCTTGGGAGGTAACTAGGTTTAGATAAGGTCATGAGGGTGGGGCCCTCATGATGGGATTAGTGCCCTTATAAGAACAGACACCAGAAAGCTCATTCTCTCCTGTCATGTGAGGTCACAGTGAGAACGTAGCAGTCCATAACACAGGAAGAGAGCCCTCACCAGAAACTGACCATGCTGACACACTGATCCTGGACTTCTAGCCTCCAGAACTGTGAGAAAATACATTTCTGTTGTTTAAGCCACCTAGTGCATGGTATATTGTTATGGTAGCCTGCGCCAACTAAGGCAGTCATCTTTCCCATGAGGCCTACCCAGACCATATCATTTAAACTGAAACCCCCACAACACACTCACCCACATGCTACTTCTGGCAATCTCAGTTCCCCTTAGCTTGAACTTTTTTCCAATACCACTTATCACTTTCTAACATAGTATATAATTCTATGTTTTACAGTTCATGTTTTTATTCCCCTCCCACTAGACTTTAAGAAATATGAGAACAGAAATATGTGTCTGCTTTGTTCACTGATGTCCTCCAGTGCCTAGAACAGTGCCTGGCACATAGTAGAAGCTCAATAAATATTTGTTGAATGAATGAATGGGGGGGAGGGAGTTCGCTGTTTTATATAAGGTGGATCAAGAGCAGGTATGAGGATATATGAGCAGAGACTGAACTAAGTGAGGGTTGGAGTCTTGTCCATATCTGTGGGAGGCATCTCTGGGCAGAGGGATGAGCCAGTGGTAGCTCTGAGGCAGGAGCATGCTCGGGCCCTGGAAAAACACTGAGGATGCCATTTGTGACTGAAGTAAAGTGAAAACGGGAAAGACGAGATGGGGAGTGAAAGCAGCAGATCAGTTAGGATGGTGATCTTCCAAGGGAACAGTATTGTCCTCTAGAGGCATTCTGGAAATTCAAGAATGTTCAAGAAGAAAAAGAAATGACATGAAATTTCTGCCTGTAAAATAAGAGCTTGTTCAAGTATTTTGTAAATTGATGTTGACCGACATATCAACTCAAAATGGTATTCAGATTCCATTGGATACATTTAAAGTGTTGATCTAACAGCTCTATTTTAAGATGTCAATATTTAAAATTCACTAGAGGGGCCGGCCCCGTGGCTTAGCGGTTAAGTGCGCGTACTCCACTACTGGCGGCCCGGGTTTGGATCCCGGGCCCGCACCAACGCACTGCTTCTCCAGCCATGCTGAGGCCGTGTCCCACATACAGCAGCTAGAAGGATGTGCAACTACGACATACAACTATCTACTGGGGCTTTGGGGAGAAAAAAGGAGGAGGATTGGCAATAGATGTTAGCTCAGAGCCGTCTTCCTCAGCAAAAAGAGGAGGATTAGCCTGGATGTTAGCTCAGGGCTGATCTTCCTCACAAAAAAATAAATAAATAAAATAAAATAAAATAAAATTCACTAGCAAGTAAATCTTTTGCAATGATTTAAATTTAGTGGTAAAAAATTTTAAATATCAATTTTAAAATGTGCAAGAGGGTACATGGTTTTTCAAAATGCTTTTAGGAAATATCCAAAAAGTATTACTTTCATTCTTCAAGTGCCTGTCTAGCTCAGTTGCTAGAGCATGGGACTCCATCCCAGGGTCATTCTTCCAGTGTAGTCGTTCTTGAGTATATCCATATTTAAATAAGTATTTTAATATAAATTACTTTTCTTTTTCCTTTATGTTACAGCTTGGACATTATGCTAATTTATTAAAATGATGCATTTGGGGGAGGTTACATTATTTATGAGTTTAATTTCAGAAGAGTAAAGGAGGTATCACGTAATAATTATCATAAAAGGGAGGCTGTGAGGTCTGATACGATTGAGGGCCATTGACAGATGATCTTGCAGACCAAAGACTAACTCTTACTCCAGGTAAACTGGACAAGCGTTGATTTCAGCAGAGGAGTAGCAAGATCCGAGATGCTATATTGAACAGCATCAGCCTGACTGCTGAGTGGAAGGTGATATTGTAGAAGGAGCAGGCGCGGGAGTAGGGACACTAGAGGACTAGTGCAGCCGGTCCTACTGGCTTGGACCGGCTGAATAAAGAATATTGAACATTGACTGAAGTGGACACATCCCTGGTCTGTCTGGGGTTTCCTGACATCTCCAGGGGCCTGGTGGGCAAGGGGAGAGTGACAGGGCTCGTAGCCCTTTGATCCTAGTTAGTGGCAGAGCAGAACTCTGGTCTCTAGACCTCTGCTCCATAAATGCTTTCATTTCTAATTTTTCAGCCTTATCTTACTGACTTTGTTAATATAACCTTTTCACTCCAGTGAATAGTCCAAGAATTTTAGATCATTTTGGGATTTGAGGTTTTGGTTTCTTTTGCCTGTTTGTTGGCTTCTTATCTGATAAAGAGATAAGAGACATAAAAGATAAAGATGCTGGGATGATGTTCAAAAATTCACTTAGCCTTGGGGATAAAAAGTAAATAAGAGTCTCTACTCTCAAGGAAGACAAAGTATAGATGTGCAGAGAGCAGCCCCATAGGATCATCTGCAATGTGTTTGACACTAACCCCTCTCCAAAGCAACTGTAAATGTGTTATCCAGAATTTTTGCTGATTTTACCTTTGTTGCCATTATTTTCATTTTTCTTTTTTCCTTAAGGTACGCCCATATTGCCTCAGTGCCTTCGGTGCACACTTCTTTTGGGGGTTCTTTCATGGGATTGTCCATCAGTGTCAGAACCTTTAGATTCATGAGACTATCCAAATTCTCTGGAAGGTCGGTGAGCAAGTTGTCCTCGAGGAGTAATTCTTTCAAAGCTGAAAAAATTTTTTTTAAATGATGGATTTATCTTCAAAACAAGGAAAATTAAAATGTGTTTTCCTCAGTTCAATCCCTTTGACATGTTTGTTTCTTGCTGTGCCATATAACAATAGACATCAGATTTAATGAGGCAAACCAAGTTCTCTTTTTTATAACAACTCAAAGTTGTTGGACCCAGTGTAAATAAGTGGTAGACACAGGAAAATAGTAAACCCTAAAACATTTTGAGAATGTTTTCCTCCCAGGCACCAAGGACAGGATGAAAACATATGGTCGGGAGCACTACTTAGGAGTACTGTACACCCACCTCTAGCCTCTAATATTTGAATGTCTTGTGGATAGGCAACAGCTTCCATTTAGATTCCTTCAACCTCCTTTCATTAAAGAAGAATAATCATAGTTTGAAAACATATCTATAAACCTGAAAATTCAGCATACTATGGCCAAAAAATTTTTAAAAACATGGCCCCAGTAGGAGCTCAGCAAAAGCTTGTTAAGTGGGTGAATGGATTGATGGATGTACAAATAAAGAATGGTTTAGCCTTGTGGAAAATGTTTGGGTGTTTAAATATGAATCATATATGATTTTTCATGTCAATCACGTAGCTCCAAAAGTTCCCACTTGCTGCTTTCTCCACTCTGGGTCAATAGTTTTTTCATTCAAGTGATTTAGCGACCTAATGCAAATTTACTGCAAGACCCTCAACTACAAATTCTGGCATATAGTAGGTATTCAGTAAATTATTGTTGGTGGTGTAATGACTATACAGATGAATGCTAAGTTTTTTACCAGTTGCGATTTACTTTTCTTTTCAATTTCCAATAAACAATCTTACTGCCTTTGTGAGGCTCTTAGCTGTACTAAGCAGGCACTTGGCATTCCCCACGACACTGATGAGCCCTGCAAGGAGGTAATGGGGTAGGTCTAAGCTCTCTAAACAGTGAGATTGGCCTTTAGTAAAAGCAAGGAAGCCTTCATCATGACAAATGCTGGCCTCAAACTCTGCTAGGCTGTGGATCTACTAAGATTCCTCACCTTGTGCTTGGCAGATGGCGTCTGGAAGTTGCTTAAGCAGATTGTGGCGGCAATCAAGAATTTCCAGGTTAGGCATTGATCCCAAGGACACAGGCAGGTACTCCAGATGATTGTTCTCTATATACAGCTCTTTAAGGCTCTGAATAACATGAGAGTATGCCATAATGATCCTTACATTGATAAATGAATTATAATAACCAGAATCACCTGTGAGTTCCCATGCTCTTTCAATGGGGATATTATGCATTGGGATAAAGAGGAAAACCTATTCAAAGGACCATCATCAAAAAATAAAATTATTTTGGGGCTGGCTCCGTGGCTTAGCGGTTAAGTGCGCGCGCTCTGCTACTGGCGGCCCGGGTTTGGATCCCGGGTGCGCACTGACGCACCACTGCTCCGGCCATGCTGAGGCCGTGTCCCACATACAGCAACTAGAAGGATGTGCAACTATGACATACAACTATCTACTGGGGCTTTGGGGGAAAAAAAAGGAGGAGGATTGGCAATAGATGTTAGCTCAGAGCCGGTCTTCCTCAGCAAAAAGAGGAGGATTAGCATGGATGTTAGCTCAGGGCTGATCTTCCTCACACACACACAAAAAATAAATAAAATAAAATAAAATTATTTTTCAGTTAAGCCATTAGACGTGGTTCTCATTTATGCAGGGAAAAGAGAGCATGGGAATCTAGTGTTTGCTTCATAAGAACTTTATGGAAAAATTATTGGATCCAAGGGTTGTTTAGTTCAGTAAGCCTCTAAGTGTAACAACGACTGCTTATTTGCAGCTGGACGTCTAGTGTGGATGATTCCACGTGCAGCCTGTGGGGACACTGCCGTGTTTTCTCAATATCAGCCAATTTAAGGAATCAGTGGGCATGTACTTCTTTGCCTGCTCATTCGGGGAGGCTTACCTGTAGTTTCCTGATGGATTCTGGTATATAAGTGAGCTTGGCTCCCTGATCTTGCCCAATGTATAACTTCTCTAAAGACTCTAAAGAAAGGATCTTTTCCGGAAATGAGAAGAACTGATTTCCAGTTAGTCCAAGCATCTTCAGTTTTGAAAGTGAGCTGAAGTCTGAAGGTAACTAAAAGTATTCCAAAAAGATAAGTTTCAGGTCAAGGTTATTTTTTTTTTTTTTTAAAGATTTTATTTATTCATTTTTTTTCCCCCCAAAGCCGCAGTAGATAGTTGTATGTCATAGGTTCACATCCTTCTAGTTGCTGTACGTGGGACTCGGCCTCGCGTTGGGCGGAGAAGTGGTGCCTCGGGGCGCGCCCGGGATCCGAACCCGGGCCGCCAGCATCAGAGCGCGCGCACTTAACCGCTAAGCCACAGAGCCAGGCCATGGTTATTTTTAACAGTAAGAAAATAAATTGGGCTTTTAGTTTTGAGGCAGATTATTAAAAAAGAGAGCAATTTTGCAATTCCTACTGATGAAAAGTTTGCATATATATTTGCATATTTAGTATTTATACTTGTAGATCTAAAGTCTGGAGTTCCACTTTGTCCCTGAGCCTCTCTGCTTTTCACGTTTATGCACTGCTTTAAACTGGAACAATTTTTAACCTACTTTATTGCAGATTTTTGAACTGTAGCAAATTCTTGCCACTACTGAAAGAAAAAGTACTCAAGTTATTAGTGTAATATTGCAATTATAATGTTCATAATTAATTCAGTTATTGGAACTGATCAATTTAGTGACATGACCTCTTCCCCTAAAAGGCTTTAACTCTTGCAATTTTGAAACTTCAGTTGCAACCTAAGTTGGAAGCAAACAATGAAGACAATTATGATTATACCTTGTGATATTCTGCCCTCCAGTGAACACCAAGGCTTATGTGCCCTATACAGGTATTATTCACAGACTCCCAGACTTTCAGAGTTGGAAGGCTTTCAAAAGATCCTCTATTCTAACCCTCTAATATGGTGGATGAATATATTCCATAGCTAGCCATCCAGCCCATATTTAAACATCACCTCCTGGAATGAAAAGCTTGGATGGAGACCTCTAATCATATTGCCTTCTTTTGTCAAGCCAAAATCTGCATCACTATTATGTCCACCTATTGGTCTCTTTCTGGTTCTCTGGAACCACATGGAAAAATTTCATTTTTAAAATAGTGACACAATCACCCTATTTATTATGTTACAGAGATGCCTATTTTCTTGTAGGAAAAAAGCCCAGCCATATGTCTCCATAGCTTAACTCCCTCTGAACCACTGTTCCTTGATCTGGCTTTATTCTTAACTGGGAAATCCTCCTTACAGGTCCCTCAGGCTTTATTCCCACCCATTCCCTAAACTGCCACCCCACTTTTCATGAGAATGGCTAGAGTTCAGTTCAGCCCGACCTCTCTATAGATGGGCGGAATAGATAAATAATTGGTGAATAGGTCAAAAGAAATCCCACTATAGGGATAACCTATTGGTAAAAGTCTCACACACCTGGAATCTTCCATCAGACATTTTTTTCTTTATTATGTAGGGTGAGGGTTCATTTTCCTAAAAATGTTATAAAATGTTTACAGTTTTATTTACTTTTCTTTTTTTAATCAGAACAAGTCAATCTCCAGAGAAACTGATGTTTAAGTTTTCCTTCTTGGCTATTTCTAAATTCTTTATCAGGCACTTAGATCCTGTCAGTACAAAGCATCTGCATTCAGTGCAGTTCAAAAAACGGGAAAAGATTTTTCAATTTCACCACTTCATTATAACCTAGTAATTTCATGCTTATTGCTGTTTACTTAGCTCATAGGTTTAGCTTTTCTTTTTCAAAGCACGTTGAATGTTTAAAGATTTTTTTCCCCAGGATATTCAAGATCCAATCATTAATCCCTTCATAGTCATATTAAAGTATAGTAGAAATAAATCTGGATGTACAGAAAACCTACAGAGCATCAGATGAGGACAATTATTGCTGACACTATAACTGAGCTGTGGGCATTTTAAGGTTGGGTTTTCTCCCTTAACAGAAATGTACCATACAAATGAAATCCATCTAGATGCAACTGAAAGTCAGCTATTTTTTGTTTAATTTATTTTTTTGGTGAGGAAGATTAGCCCTGAATTAACATCTGTTGCCAATCCTCCTCTTTTTGCAGAGGAAGATTGGCCCTCAGCTAACATCTGTGCCCACCTTCCTCTATTTTATATGTGGGACGCCTGCCACAGCATGGCTTGATAAGTGGTGCATAGGCCTGTGCCTGGGATCTGAACCTGCGAACCCCAGGCCACCAAAGCAGAGTGCACAAACTTAACCACTACACCACTGGGCTGGCCCCTGAAAGTTAGCTATTTTTACATCCAGCTAGGCAAGAAAAAGCTACTGGCCAGGCTTCAAGAGCCAGAAACCCACCCAGTAAATCTTTGTAGGGGTGGGGTAGGGGGTGTGGGGAGGTGGATAAGGAGCTGGCTGAAAGGCCATGTGTAATTATGGAGAGAAATCCATTGGTAGGTTACTGGAGGGATTAGCATGATAGGAAATTGAGACAGGAAGACAAAAAACACAGAAATACCATCATAAGAACTGAAGAATACTAAGCAATGGTATACAGAGATTTTCATATTCAATATAACAAAATTGAACATGACCACATTTCAGTGCAGTTGACTTGTGGTAAAAGTTGGTACTGGATGAGGCTTATCTTTGTTAAGGAGCCATCTGTGTGTGAGTCTCTCCTCCACACTGATCTCTTAAAATGTCTCACAGGAAAGGATTAGGTATTGTTTAAGACTCAGTGGGAATTAAGTCCATGTGTTATCCTTCCTAAGGGCACTTTATATCTTGAGCCTTTCACTCCAACTGCAGAATGACAGACTTCGTCCTCTGTAAAAGGAATTTCTTATGTCAGCGGTGGAATAGTTGGGGCGATGGGCAGAAGGCCTCTCACAGAACCTCTAAAACCCTCCAAGGGGGACTGTTACCTAAGCAGAGATTAAACCCTAGATTCTCTTCCTAAATCTTAAAGTTACCACCAAAACGGTTACTTCCTGAAAGATAGTTTTAAAACTCTATAACAATTAGGAAAACCAAAAAACCCCCCAAAGTTCTAGAAATTGAAAATTGAGTAAGAGATAAAAACAAATATAAACCTTTAAGGCCTAGGACTTTTATAACATAAGGTGAACACGAGACTGGTGTCCGTGGCCAGGAAAAAGACCTTTTATTCGGTTACAGTTGTTGATTTCCAAATCTCCCTTTCTCTCCCTTTACAGTTGTCTTTTGTTTTTAACCGAACTCTGCTCTTTTTAATTTTCAAATCTTAAAAAATAGTAAAGAAACAAACATGAGTGTACCCATTGCCCAAATCTTTCGTTAATAAACAAAATGACATACTGCAGTTAAAGCTGAGCTCCCCGATGATCCTTTCCTCATTTCCTTCACCTCCTCCCTCTTCCCAGGGGCAGCCATGATTAGGAATTTAGCGAGTTTTTTTCCAGTACATATTTTCATACTTTTATTAGGTATATAAATATCCATAAAATATGTGTGTTGTGTGTGTATATGTAGTTTTGTGTGATTAAAAGGTTCTGCAATTTGGTGTTTTACTTTTTAATAAACATCACACTTTTTTTTTTTTTTTTTTTTTGCTGAGGAAGATTCGCCCTGAGATAACATCTGTTGCCAATCTTCCTCTATTTTGTATGTGAGCCGCCACCACAGCATGGCCACTGATAGACGAGTGGTGTAGGTCTGCATCCAGGTTGGGCTGCTGAAGCAGAGTGCACTGAACTTAACCACTAGGCCACCAGGGCTGGCCCTAAACATCACAATTTTGAGATCTATCCACCTTGGCACAGATAGAGTATTCCATTTTACAAATATGTGCAAGATTTATCTGCGCATTCCTCTACCGACTGACATTTAGATTGTCTCCCATACTTCACGATTATCAACAACATCATGATGAACATTTTTGAACATGCCACCCTGCACACAGGTGGGAAGGTTTCTCTAGAGACAAATCTGTTGAATTTTCCCATGAATGGAGCATTAAGGCCTAAGGTGGTATGTGTCAGAGAAATCCCCCGTTTAAGGAAACCCTGTTAGGAGGTGGTCTTTGTTAAGAACATAGACCCTGGAGCCCAGCAGCTCCGGGTTGGAACTTGACTCTATTATGTACAGGTGTGTGGTCTTGACAAGTTAGGGATGCTCCCTGTGCCTCATTTTCCTCATATATTGTTGAGGATAATGTCACCCACATCAGAAAGTCGTTGCAAGGATTGTTGGGAGAGAGGGAGAATCTCCCTCTGCCCTTTTCCTTAAGGTTCTTATGGCTGGCCAAATAATTAACAAGACAGGTTAGCAGGAGAAAAGAATACCAAGTTTAATAACATGTATACATGGGAGAAACTCAGAGATGAGCAACTCATCCCTCTGTCTAAGTTGCCCGCTTAAGTATTGTAGCTAAAGGCGAGGAAGGTGTTGGGGGTGGGTAGTGGTCTGGGACTTCAGAGGGCAGGAAGACAATTCTTCTCAGGGTCATCTATAATGTGGTCAGGGAGAGACAGAGTTTTTGATAAAAGGGGCTTGGTGCCTTTCCTATTGTAACCTCTATCCTACATTATCTTTACAGTCATCATGATAATAACTCCTTCTTGAAACAGATCTTTTGTTTTAAATTCTTTAGGCAGGGGCCGGCACCGTGGCTTAGCGGTTAAGTGCGCGCGCTCTGATGCTGGCGGCCCGGGTTCGGATCCCGGGAGCGCCCCGAGGCACCACTTCTCCGTCCAACGCGAGGCCGAGTCCCACGTACAGCAACTAGAAGGATGTGAACCTATGACGTACAACTATCTACTGGGGCTTTGGGGGGAAAAACTGAATAAATAAAATCTTAAAAAAAAAAAAAAATAAATAAATTCTTTAGGCAGTTTGGGAGGGGAAACTCAAATATTCTTCCTGAGTTCTCTGAGTCCTTATTGTCTTCAGATCGAAATAATCCGCATACCAGAGTGGTGCCTCCTGGGGTAGCTTGCCCTGAGCACCATCAGGATTCAATGAGATAATCCATGTAAAACACAGCCCTGTGACCAGCACATACATACTGCAAATAAATATTAGCTACTATTTATGATTCCTATTGTTATTTAGGGAGAAAAAAAGTAATATAAGTGATCACCTTGTTGGATATACTTGTTAAACCTGGACCTTCCCCCATAAAGTCAGTTCGAATTTGCCCATGTTGAGACACAGAACCACACCAACTTAGAGCCTAAAAAGCCCGTGAGAGCACAATGACATAGCCAGGAAGGGAATCAGTACCTGCCATATTTTATTATCATCCAGTGCCAGGATTTCCAGGTTCTTCAGCGAACAGATCTGCAACGGACAGTGTTCCAGATGGTTCTGGCTGAGATCCAGGCAGCGCAGGTTGACGAGCCTCCGGAAGGAGCGCCGCAGCGCGCGCAGGCCGGTGTTGCTCAGGTACAGCAGGTGCAGCGAGGGCCACCTGCAGAGCAGGCGCGCCACCTTCTCCAGGGGGTTCCCGCTCAGCGCCACCTCCGTCATCTCCGAAAGCTGGGCGAGGGTGCGCGGGATGGAGTGGAGCCGGTTGTGGGATAAATCCAGCACCGACAGTTTTCTGCACTGGCCCAGCGACTCGGGTAGGAAGGGAAGGCTGTTATAAGCCACGTAGAACTTCTGCAGACTCGCCAGGTTCCCGATCTCTTCTGGGATGGCACTTAGTTTGTTCTCATCCAGGTCAATGATCTCCAGGTTGGAGAGAACACACAGCTCCGGAGGGAAAACTTCAAATTGGTTTTGCTTCAGGTAGATCTCCCTGAGTTTGTTCTGGTTCACTATTTCTTTGGGCAGAGATTTCAGGCGGTTTCCGGCCAGTCCGAGCAGCTCGAGGTGGTGAAGGAGTTTCAATATGACGATGGGGAACGCCTCTAGGTGAGTGCGGTAGAGGCGGAGCTCGCGCAGCGTGCGGATGCCGCTGAGGACCGGGAGGGAGGAGGACAGCAGGGGGTTGTCGCTCAGGTCCAGGCCCTCCAGGTTGCTCAGCTTCCCCAGCTCGGGGCACAGCTCCCTCAGCTTGTTCTTGTTCAGGTAGAGGATCCTGAGATTCTTTAAATGCTGAATATCCTCGGGGATTTCTTCCATCTGGTTGTTTTCCAGATGCACTTCTTCTAATTCTTTTAATTCTAAGATCTCTGAGGGGATGGTAACCAAGCGCTGATTCGAAGCATCGATGAAAAATGTTCTATCAGAGACCTGTTGTGGATCACTTTTCTGATGAATTTTAGATGAATGTTCTACTGATTTTATGATGTTATTTGCCATTATTTTGATGGCAAGTTCAAAGATTCAAAATCTGAAACACGGACTGTGAAAAGAAAGAAAAGAAAATTAGAGTTTACCTGCCACCAGACTTGGTATCCTTAAGAGAAAAAAATTAAAATTTAGTTGATTAAATTTACTGCTTGACATCATGATACAACATAAAATGTAGTTTTTGTGTTTCGTGTTGGGAGAAGAATTAAAGTGTAGATTCCTCTTTCTCTTAAAAGGTTGACTCAAGAAAAAAAATTATCTATTTTCAGCTTTTAAAAATGCCTTGATTCTATTTCCAGGTAAGATGTAGAAGCTTGCGAAAGATCATTGCTCTTACCGTAAACACTGAGAAAACACTAGGAAAAATAATATTTTAAAATACTGTATTTTTCCTTAAAGCCACCAGAGAGTTGCAGATGCAAAGGCCAAAAGAATTAAGTTCCAGAGATGGACTAGCCCTTCCTAAACAAGTAGAGACCAGTGGGCACTTTCACGCCTGGTGGCATTTTCAAGTTTGGGGACTGGCAGCTAGAGAAGCAAGCCTTCCACAAGCATAGGCAAAGAAACTTCTGGGATAAGGAGAACCCAGCCAAATTTGTAATGGCCATGTGTGGGCGAGCATGGTGGATTAGAATCTGGAGGAGCCTCAAATGCAGAGTCAGTTCTCAGCACTAAGACTGGGGTTGACTCAGCCGCCTTAGGGAAAGTTGCAGGCTGGACTAGAAGAGAGATCCTGTCCTCTCATAGTCTTAGATCCCTAAGCAGAACCTTTGAAATTGCAGTTAATCAAAATGAACTAAAGCTGCAACCCAGAAAGAAATTAAATGGAAAGATAAATCATGTCCAGGATTAGAACATTCAACAAAATGATGTCAGTACTCTCCAAACTGATCTATTGTTTCAATGCAATCCCAATGAAAATCTCAGCAAACTTTTTTTTTTCCTTTTTGGTAGAAGTTAATAAGCTGATTCTAAAATTTATATGAAAATGCAAAGGACCTAGAATTGCAAAAGACAATCTTGAATAATAAGAAAAAAATTGGGAGATTTACACTACTAGATTTATAAGTCTTATAAATCTAAGATGTTAATATTGTATTACAGAAGACTACGTCCTTGGTTATTAATACACACATACACATACACATACACCCAAAGCCTAAGGGGGAAGGCAGAGAAGACTATGACGCGATGATGGCCAGGTTGATCGTAGCATCTTTGACTTGCCTTCTAGGATGGGGGCTTTTCTGCTGGCATACTGGGCCTCTGATCTGGCACAGAGGCCCGTCCCTAGATGGAGGGGATGTGCTTCCAGCCCCACACTTAATATTACTGCTCCTTGCAGCACAACAGTGGTGCAGATCCTTGTTACTCAATGCCTAGCCTCAAAAAGAGCTCTGCGACGGTGTTGCTCTCTGTTATTTAAAGAAAGGAAAAGATTGATTATTGATTAAATTATGTCTAGAACTAGCTGTCACCAACATTTTTGTCATTTGGTCATCATACAGATTAAATTAATCTAATACTGTTCAGTCTTTTTTTTGTGTGTGAGGAAGATTAGCCCTAAGCTAACGTCTGAAGCCAATCCTCCTCTTTTTGCTGAGGAAGATTGGCTCTGAGCTAACATCCGTGCCCATCTTCCTCTACTTTATATGGGATGCTGCCACAGCATGGCTTGACAAGCAGTGCGTTGGTGTGTGCCTGGGATCCGAACCTGCGAACCCTGGGCCGCCAAAGCTGAGCGCGCCCACTTAACTGCCGTGCCACCAGGCTGGCCCCCTGTTCAGTCTTTAGGATAAAAATCTCCAGTTTCCTAAAGACAAACTACTGACAATGCTGAAGGCTCCTAGACCATCCACAGTATCTAGATTGAGGTGATAATATAAACAAAAATAGAACACCCAAGACACTTATTATGTTCTCTAGGCTTTACTTAAATTAACTTATTTAATCCTCTCAAGAACCTGAAGGAGGTACCATTATGATCCCTGTTTTACTGATAAAGAAACTAAATACCAAAAGGGCCAGAAGATAGTAGGAAGCTGGAGGAGTGGAGAATCTGACTTAACCTCACCGAGGTTTTTAACATCATTTGTTCACAGGAAGCCTGGTTTTTATTACAATCGTTCTTCTTGGGTGTGAGGTTTCAGGCTTGATTTTCTTTTGCAGCCTTCCAACAGTCATGTGGGGGAAATTTGTGTGGACTAGCCATCCTGATTAGGGTTAACATAAGTGCATCTGGGCTTCCAGACACATAAAAGAACTTATTTCTCCAAACGTTCATCTTGCTCCTTGATGAGACCTACCTAGAATGTCTGAAAGTGTGTGTACACATATTCTCTCTCCTTAATGATATATCCCACATATATAATGATACATCCCACACGTGTCTGGAACCAATTTGGCCCTCTGAAAGCTATATATATTGTATATCTATTAGCAAACTTAATAAAAGGAGGTTGTAAAGCCAGGATTTGCAACAGTTTTGCCAGTAATTCGGCCACAGTAAATAAGAATGGGGAAGATTGATTCCTTATTGGCTATTTTTTCATAGCAAGTGCCACCTGAACGTGGTCAAATTAACTTATTACACTACAATATTACTGTGGGGTTTCTAAGTGGAATAACTATTGCATCGTCATTTCAAGGAGCCAGGGTTGGGTAGTTGAGTAATTAGCTCTTCTTTGTGTAGCTTTAATGCCAGAGAAAATCATTTAGGAAAATGATCAACCCTCTCAAATTTACATTGATGTAAATGTTGACACTTTTGTTTCCAAGTCAGATTACACACAACTGGCTAGATAAGATTAGGGTCCTGAGGTTAATATGGTGTGTGACTCTCTCTGATAGCATAAATAACCATTTCTAGTTAAAATAATTTCAAGATTTTGCTTAAAATTTTACCTGGGAGCTCTTTTCCCTGTAACACAGACAAGCTAAAAGTTGCCTTAATTGACCTAGGACTGGAGAATCATGTAATGGTAACACTACCCTTTGCTTTGATAAAAATTTCTGGGAAACTATAAAATCCCTTGAAATAATTATAAGTCTCTTCTCAATAGTGAGATGAAGTCCCATATAAGCTTCGGACTTGAGTGGCAAACTTTTTACAAGCAAGCAACTTTAGATTTTCGGCAGGGGCAGAGGAGTAGCTAAGTGGTTCAGCCAATTATAAAGGCAGATTCTGGGTGTGATATTATGATATCATAAGAAATAACATATTTGGTCTTTGTTCCCATGTTCCTGACACAGGAGCTTCTAAACCTGAAGGAATTTTCTGAGTGAAAAGAGTGAGAGGAGCATCTTTTGTTATTTATAATAATAATAATGTTATATACTATTTTTATAATAATTATTATATAATAATAATTATTATATTTATTTATAATCATTCACCCTTTGAATGATACCTGAGTTTGTGCTAATGAACTAACTCTTGCTGATAGCTTCAGAATAGGGGCTGGTTGTCAGAGGAACCAACCACGGGATTAGAGTGTTGGAACTTTCAGCCCTGGCCCCTTCTCCAGGGAAGGGAGAGGGGCTGGAGATTGAGTTAAAACACCAGTGGCCAGTGATTTAATCAATCATGTCTATGTAATGGAACCTCCATAAAAACCCTAAACAACTGGGTTTAGAGAGCTTCCGGGTTGGTAAACACATCAAGGTGCTGGGAGGGTGGTTGGCCCCTTCTCCATACCCTACCCTATGCATCTCTTCCATTTAGCTCTTCCTGAGTTGTGTCCTCCATAATAAACCAGTTATAGTAAGTAAAGTGTTTCCCTGAGTTCTGTGAACCATTAAAGCAAATTATTGACCTTGAGGAGGGGGTCGTGGGAACCCCTGATTTATAGCCCATTGGTGGACGTACAGGTGACTATCGGGGACTTGTGACTGGCATCTGAAGTGGGAAGCAGTCTTCTGGGACTGAGCCCTCGACCTGTGGGGTCTGTGCTAACTCTGGGTAGTTAGTGTCAGAATTAAATTCTAGGACACCTAGTTGGTGTCCGGAGGGAGGTGAAGAATTGCTTGTTGTGGAAAACCCACACATTTGGTGTTAGAAGTTTCTGTGAGTAGAAACTGATCATACTTAGTACTGGGATATTGAGATGCTTGATATGTTTTCTTCTTATGAGAAATGGTAGAAGGAAAAAAAAAATCTATGATCTTAGATTGAGCTCTGAAAGGTCTGTAGAGGGAAGAGTTCTACCAAGCTGGGATTCAGCAACTGTGTCTTTTTGAAAACCTCTGATCAGTCACCTAAAGGTGAAAAGGGCCTTAGAGGAACATTCTTTAGCCAGAATTGTTAGCTTGTGCTGAGCAGTGTGCCCCCATCCCCATCGTCGCCAAATTATTGATCTGAAACAGCTTCTCAGGACTTGTTTCCTTGAAACAGACACAAAGTGGTATTTTATCCCTTTTCAAAAATGTTTCTACACTTCATTCCCCCACCCATACCACCAAACTATAGTTCTAGTCGTTCATAGACAAAACCTTTTCTTTCTCTTTGGAATTTGGTTTTCCAAACTATCTTGCCTAATGAGCAAGAAGGGTTTTGGCACTATTCCACTACTAATCACTGATGAAACTTCTCATCTCATCAGATAACGAGAATGTAAATTTTTCACACAACTTAGTCATCTTTTATCCATGGGCCAAATCATTTTGCCATCTGCATATTCAGTACCTAAACAATACATATGCATGAACAGCGCCAGAAGTCAGCACTTCAGATACTTGTGAGAAAGCTCAACCAGAAATTTCCTCTGTTCCGGCATTTGCTAGCAGCTCAGTTGAGCCATCTGATAGCTGGGATAATAGCTAATGGATACGTTAACTATTAACTCCCCTAGATCCTTTGAGTTCTATTTCCATAATAACGGGAAACAACTTACCTAGATCATATTATCTGTGTTTCCTCAAGACATGACTTCCTTAAGTCATAATTAAATGCAATGTTGTTGGCTTTTTCAGTAGAGTTACAATAAAGAAACAATCATTTGAAAAATATTTCTGGATCTTCTACAAAGCTATAGTTAAAGACATGCCTATTAAGTTACTTATGTAAAGATACACCTACTAACCTTCCTACTACAGAGTGCCAGAGAAATTTCTCTCCCTTTCCCCCTCCCCCCATCAGTGGTTCTCAAGGGGAGGGTTTTTTTTTTTTTTTTTTGTGAGGCGATCAGACCTGTGCTAACATCTGGCAATCCTCCTCTTTTTTTTGCTGAGGAAGACTGGCCCTGGGCTAATATCCATGCCTATCTTCCTCCACTTTATATGGGACGCCGCCACAGAATGGCTTGCCAAGCAGTGCGTTGGTGCGGCCCAGGATCCGAACCGGCGAACCCCCGGGCCGCCACAGCGGAGTGCAAGCACTTAACCACTTGCGCCACTGGGCTGGCGCCGGAAGGGTTTTTTTTCAATCTACATTCTTCTCTGTCTGGAAATCATTGGGGATAATGAGAAATGTACTGATGGAAATGAGTTATACATGTGGTCAGTGTCTTTTTGATCATCCTATTTGATATGCATTTGACATTGCAGGCTGTAGTTCTGTGTAAATACTGTGTTTTTGTTTTTGTTTTGCTAAGGCAGATAGAACAGTGCTGTAGGTGCCCGTTTGATTAAAGGAGTTCTTTTCTGTTTATTCTGTTCTGACCCTGTTTATTAGTCACTCTAGAACAACAGTCTGATTCTGCACTTCTTGCTCCCTTGGAAGAGTATCCCTCCCTTCCCCTGGAGCAGCAATTAATTAACCCTCAAACCCTCTTTCCTTTCCTCTACCTTCTTAACTCAGAATACTTTAAAGAAGGGATAGGGATGGGCAGATGCTGAATTGTACCTGCACTCACACTTGAGTACTTCAAGCCGCCTCTCAACTTTGTTAGGGAAATGAGCACATAATTGTCTATTTTCTATCATCATCATGTTTAACTTGAAGAAATGTTATTTCAAGTGATGCTTAAAATCTGTGGGCTACACAGGGTTTCTTTTTTCCTTTCTTTCTTTTTTGTTTTTGTGAGGAAGATTAGCCCTGAGCTAACATCCATGCCAATCCTGCTCTTTTTCCTGAGGAAGACTGGCCCTGGGCTAACATCCATGCCCATCTTCCTCCACTTTATATGGAACGCCACCACAGCATGGCTTGCCAAGCAGTGCATCCCTGTGCGACTGGGAGGATCCGAACCTGGGTCCCCAGCAGCGGAGGTTACGCACTTAACCGCTACCCCACCGGCCGGCCCCTACACAGGGTTTCAAGAGACCCCTGCCTTGCCCAGGACAACAGTTTCTTAGCAGTGGAGCACTGGTCTGGAATTGCCTTTGGGGTAGCATGAGGGAGAGAGGACTGGGACGTTTTTGTTTTTCACCATTTGAATTGTGTTCATAAACGGCCTGGTTTCACCTTGAGGGTCTTCCTTTCACCTTCTCACAGGCAAGGAGTCTCTGGCTGGCTCCAGTCCTCTACAGAGCCCTTCGACTTCATTCTCCTTGGTCGATGGCAACCCCAGACAGAAGGCTTTTCCTTCCCTCCTTCCTCGTCTTCTCCCTCCCACGTCCAAGTACCAAATCCTGACTATGTTACCCTCTAACTATCGTGGGTTGTGTCCTCTTCTCCTCATTCTCCCAATGAAGCCTCTCCTGGGCTACTGCAGCTCCTTGAGACTTCATCTCCCCTAGGTTGTGTCAAATCCATCCTCCATCAGCTGACCCAGACCTGACAGCTCCCAGCACCCTGCCCCATAACAGCTGTGCTTCTCAGAGGATGCACAGGACTCCACGTGGATCCGGCCCTGCCTGCTGCCCCGCCCAACCCTCCTCATCTGGGCAGCCCCAAGTACCTGCGCGTCCAGCACGCACCAAGCAGTTCCCCCCCCAGGTAGGTTCACTCGACCAGTCAGGATGTTACCTCCTCCAAGAAGCCATCTCTGATGCCCCTGCTCTTCCACAAGACCGATCTACATGGCCCTTTATGCCCCCTTAGCTCAGGACCCTATCCATGCAGCTGCTCTGCTTCCGCACTTGGCCCCCGCAGGTCTGTGCGCACTTTGGGGAGGGGACTGTGTCATAATCGTCTTTGTAGCCCCGGCCCCTAGTCCATCAGCCGTGCTCCCTAAACCTCGAGAACTTCTCCCTGCAAAGGAGCCGGGGCGCCCTCCCTCAGTGTGTCTTTAACCCAGGGTGGGGTGACCTGGACCCAGACATGGTGATCAAGGAGCCTCCATAGCATCGGCGGTCACTGCCTGCCCAGTCGGGCCTCACGACCCAAGCGGGTAATGGCGGGGGCCGCGCAGCCAGCTGGAAGCGGCGCTCAGGGTCTTGCAGAAGGTCCGCACCCGCACGTGGCACGCCCGCGGCTCGGGCGAGGCAGGCGCATGCGCGCGGTCGTCATGACAACGCCGCCGCCCGGCAAGAGAAACATGTGGCGCGGAGCGGAGGAGGCCACCCCGTCCGGGTCCCCGTCACCCCCTCCCGCCCCCACTGCGACCCCTGCTCCGGCCCTGGGCCTGGCCGACGGTCGCGGTAAGAAGCAGCGTGTCCTTTGGCGCCTGGCCTGAACAAAACCCCGAGGGGCGCCGGGCCCGAGCTGCGCGGTCGCCCCGGCCGATTCCCCTGAGCAGGCTGCCGGCCGCAGGCGGCGCGGCGGACGGGTGTCCCCGGATCCCCCGCTGTGGCCGGAACTTTGGGGCGCCCCCAAACGCCGGCGGGAGGGGAGCCCCAAGTCCCCGCGGCGGACCCGCCCTTCGCGCGATAGGTTGTCCTGAAGGAAGGCGTGTCTGTCGCTTGGCTCTTCCGGTCTTCGGGAAGGGTGTCTGAGTGCTCTTCTCGGGCCCCTTTTTGTGGAAGCTCCAGAGAGCAGGGCCCAGGGGGCCAAGAGGGTCTTGAGAACATTCCGACCTTGCACCTCTGTGCCGCCTCCATTTTTAATATTTCTGCGTCCATGAATTCTCTCTAGCAAATAAAGCACACCCACCTGCACGCCCCACCTCCCCCCACCATTTCCACTTTGGATGCTTAAGTGTGTTTGTAAATAGGGCACTGTTCCAGAAGCCTTACGTATTTCTCACTGCACCCGCGGGATGGGCATTGTTATGCTCTGCCTTTAGCATAAGAGGAAATTTAAGGTCTGAGAATTTAAGTAACTTGTTGAAAGTCACACAGTCACTTCTGGATAGGTGCTCAAGTCTGACTCGCGACCGTTTGATTTCCCAGTACTTGGCTGTTGCAGTATAGGAGGACATAGGGAACCACCTCCCAAATACGCCCTTTCTCTAGAAATTTTAAAACGTGCTGTTAGGTGAAGATTATTTGAAATTCAAGACTTAGGTATGGATGAAAACTATAATTTGGGTTAGATTCTTGACATTTTCCTGTGTAACTGGTTACTCCTAGTTTTTGCTTTACAATTTGAAGACTGATTTATTATGTTTCTCCTAAGATGAATACAGTGTAGGAAATAAATTATTGGTGCCATAAAACCCTGAAATACAATATTTAGGTTAATTTTATTTTTATTTATTTTTCCAATTATTTTATTGAGGTCATAATGGTTTATAACATTGTGTGATTTCAGGTGTACATTATTGTTTCAGTTTTTGTATCGACTGCATCGTGCTCACCACTAATAGTCTAATTTTTATTCGTCACCATATGTATGTGCCCTTTTACACCTTTTGCCCACCTCCGAACCCCCTTCCGCTCTGGTAACCACTGATCTGTTCTCTTTATCCATGTGTTTATCTTCCACATATAAGTGAAATCATGCAGTGTTTGTCTTTCTCTGTCTGGCTTATTTGACTTAACATAATACCCTCAAGGTTCATCCATGTTGTTGCAAATGGGATGATTTTCGTCTTTTTTATGGCTGAGTAGCATTACATTGTGTATATGTACCACATCTTCTTTATCCATTTATCAGTCGATGGGCACTTGGGTTGCTTCCACATCTTGACTATTGTGAACAATGCTGCAATGAACATAGGGGTGCATTCAAATTGTTGATTTCAGGTTCTTTGGATAAATGCCCAGTAGTAGTATAGCTGGATTATATGGTATTTCTATTTTTAATTTTTTGAGACATCTCCATACTATTTTCCACAGTGCCTGCACCAGTTTGCATTCCTACCAGCAGTGTATGAAGGTTCCCTTTTCTCCACATCTTCTCCAACATTTGTTACTTTTTGTCTTGGTAATTATAGCCATTCTAACAGGCGTAAGGTGATATTGATACCAAACCTGAAGGGAGTTCAGGCAGCCATTGCACAGCAAGCCAGTCTCTGACCTGGCTGTAGTGGAAGAAAGAAATTTTGTTGCAAAGCGCTGAGCAAGGAGAACGGTGTGATCCCTACCGCCCTGAAAAGCTACAAGCAAGGGTTTTTATTTGGGGTTTTAGGTAGGGGAGGGGGAGCATGTGGCCATGGGGGCTGAAGTTCTAAGAGTCCTCCGCACAGGCGTGACTATCTGTTCTATGTGTTGCATGCAGTGGATTTTTAGTCTTTGATGTCTAAAGTTTACCATCAGTCTTTTTAGCTTCTTAATGTTCCTGCAAGATGCTTAGTCAAGTGGGGGGAGGGGGCTGTCAGCAAGTTCCTCTCTTATCAGCGGTCCTCCTGCTATTACACAAGGCAAGCTCAGAGACTTTGGTTATTTTGTTTCCCTCGGTAACCTTGTGGGTACAAGGCACTGTTTCACCCTAATCCAGGGAAATTTTAACTCCTTCATCCGCAGTTTCAACATCTCATTGTAGTTTTGGTTTGCATTTCCCTAATGTTTAGTGATGTTGAACATCTTTTCATGTGCCTGTTGGCCATCTGTATATCTTCTTTGGAAAAATATCTGTTCATATCTTCTGCCCATTTTTTGATCGGGTTGTTTGTTTTTCGTTGTTGAGTTGTATGAGTTCTTTATATATTTTGGAAATTAACCCCTTGTTGGATATATGATTTGTAAATATTTCCTCCCTGTTGGTGGGTTGTCTTTTCATTTTGTTCATGGGTTCCTTTGCCTTGCAGAAGCTCTTTAGTCTGATGTAGTCCATTTTTATTTTTTCTTTTGTTTCCCATGCCTCGGTAGACATGGTATTCGAAAAGATGCTGCTAAGACTGATGACAAAGAATGTACTGCCTATGTTTTCTTCTGGGAATTTTATGGTTTCAGGTCTTACATTCAAGTCTTTAATCCATTTTGAGTTAATTTTTGTGTATGGTGTAAGATAATGGTCTTCTTTCATTTTTTTGCACATGGCTGTCCAGTTTCCCCGACACTATTTATTGGAGAGACTTTCCTTTCTCCATTGTATGTTCTTGGCTCCTTTGTCGAAGTTTAGCTGTCCAGAGATGTATGGGTTTATTTCTGGGCTTTCAATTCTGTTCCATTGATCTGTGTGTCTATTTTTGTGCCAGTACCTTGCTATTTTGATTACTATAGCTTTGTAGTATATTTTGAAGTCAGGGATTGTGATGCCTCCAGCTTTGTTCCTTTTTCTTGGGATTGCTTTAGCTATTTGGGATCTTTTATTGTTCCATGTAAATTTTAGTATTCTTTGTTCTACTTCTGTGAAGAATGTCATTGAGATTCTGATTGGGATTGCATTGAATCTGTAGATTGCTTTAGGTAATGTGGACATCTTAACTATGTTTATTCTTCCAATCCATGTGCATGGAATATCTTTCCATTTCTTTATGTCATCTTTGATTTCTTTCAATAATGTCTTATAGTTTTCAGTGTATAGGTCTTTCACCTCCTTGGTTAAATTTATTCCGAGATATTTTATTGTTTTTATTGCAATTGTAAGTAGGATTGTATTCTTGAGTTATCTTTCTGCTAGTTCGTTATTAGCGTATAGAGATGCAACTGATTTTTGTAAGTTGATTTTGCTCCCTGCAACTGCTGTAGTTGTTGATTATTTCTAGTGGTTTTCTGTTAGATTCTTTAAGATTTCCTATATATAGGATCATGTCAAGAGTTTCACTTTTTCCTTTCCAATTTGGATACCTTTTATTTCTTTTTCTTGCCTGATTGCTCTGGCCAAAACCTCCCGTACTATGTTGAATAGGAGTGGTGACAGTGGGCACCCTTGTCTTGTTCCTGTTCTCAGAGATGGCTGTCAGTTTTTCACAGTTGAGTATGATATTGGCTGTGGGTTTGTCATATATGGCCTTTGTTATGTTGAGGTACTTTCCATCCATACCCATTTTATTGAGAGTTTTTATAATAAATGGATGTTGGATCTTGTCAAATGCTATCTCTACATCTATTGAGAAGATCATGTGATTTTTATTCTTCATTTTGTTAATGTGGTATATCACATTGATTGATTTGTGGATGTTGAACCATCCCTGGTATAAATCCCACTTGATCATGGTGTATGATCCTTTTAATGTATTGCTGTATTAGGTTTGTCAATATTTTGTTGAGGATTTTTGCATCTATGTTCATCAGCGACATTGGCCTGTAATTTTCCTTCTTTGTGTTGTCCTTGTCTGGTTTTGGGATCAGGGTGATGTTGGCCTTATAGAATGAGTTAGGAAGCATTCTGTCTTATTCAGTTTTTTGGAATAGTTTGAGAAGGATAGGTATTAAATCTTCTTTGAATGTTTGGTAGAATTCTCCAGAGAACCTGTCTGGTCCTGGACTTTTGTTTTTTGGGAGGTTTTTGATTACTGCTTCAATCTGTTTACTTCTCATTGTTCTATTCAGATTCTCTGTGTCTTCTTGATTCAATTTCGGGAGGTTATATGAGTCTAAGAATTTATCCATTTCTTCTAGGTTATCTAATTTCTTGGCATATTGGTTTTCATAGTATTCTCTTATAATCCTTTTTTATTTCTGTGGTATCCCTTGTAATTTCTCCTCTTTCATTTCTAATTTTATTTATTTGAGCCTTCTGTCTTTTTTTCTTAGTGACTCTGGCTAAGGGTTTGTCAGTTTTGTTTATCTTCTCAAAAGAATCAGCTCTTAGTTTCATTGATCCTTTCTACTGTTTTTTAGTCTCTATTTCATTTATTTCTGCTCTGATTTTTATTATTTCCCTCCTTCTGCTGGCTTTGGGCTTTGTTTATTCTTCTTTTTCTAGTTCTCTTGGGTGTAATTTAAGACAGGTGAATTTTAAATGAAAGAGAGAATAGCTGAAAAATTTAGCAGAAACTTTTAAATACTTTAAATCCAATACCAGGTAAATAGGAAAATTCTTGTAACTTTCTGTGGGTATATTTGGCTTGTAATCTAAGATTACTTCATGTCTTCACAAAAACATGAGTTGTAAGTCTGACACATTTCTGCACGTCCTGAGTGTGGCGAGGCGAGCTGAGGGCAGGCACTGAATCTCAGAGGGCTTCTCAGGGTGATCCTAAGCTCTTCTTTTTAATACCAAGGGAGGTAGTAGCCAGGAGGGAGGAAAGAAGCCCAATGGGAGCCCAGTTCCAACAAGTAAATCTGTTTGAGATCTACTTGCTTTCTTTCCTGTTGAGGACACTAAAGTAGCATTTCTAGATAGCAGTCCATGTGAACCATGGTCACATAAGTCTGCGAAATGGAGCATTTTTATCCTCCCTCCCCTCCAGGCTCAACAACTTGAAGAGTTTTTGTGCACCTGAGTGTTTAAATGTCTTGAGAAGTGCTGTAGATAGGGATCTGTTGAGCTTTGTTTAGTTCAGCACTTCTCAAACTTATGTGACAATAAAGCCCATTCTATTTAGAACATCTTTGATCATCTCATGGAAGATTAGTATTCCACAGAACACAGTTTGGGAAATATTGTGATAAAATATCATTTAAATACATGAAAATTTCTTAAAATAAGTGAAGGAGTACATCCATCTGCAAGACAGAAATTATGCTGACATTAAAAATTTCCAGAGAATATCTAATGATGTTGGAAAACTGCTCACAATATAAAGTTAATTGGAGAAAAAGGATATAGAACTATACTGAAATATTCCAGCTTTGTTTAAAGATGCTTGTATGTACATATAAAGGAAAAACAATGGGGAGGAAATAACCCTGACCTCAATTATCGTGGTTCTTGGCAATGGGATTGCTGATGCATGTTTATTTTCTTTTTGATATTGAAATTCCCACATTGTTTGGAATAATTGTGGGTTAAATTTATTTTTAAAAAGCTTATTTTAAAAAACTATAAAAGTTTATTTGCTTTCATTTTTAATATAATGTTCCTCATCTTTAATCTTGTTTGCAAATTTTTTAGCAAACTCTTTAGTTCATATAATCCACTCAGCAAAGGACATCTCTGAGATGTAGAGACTTAGAGAGGCTGGCTGCTAAAGACACCAGGCTGCTTCAGTAGTGAGATCTCTGAGCACAGGTATTTAAAGAGACATACACAAAAGGTAGGACTGAAAACAAAGACGATGGTATGTGCTTCTAAGAAAAGTGAGTGTTGCTTCCACCCCAGAAGGCGTGTGCCTTGAAAAAGATGCTTTTAAAGTAATATTGAAAACATAAGATCATTAAGGAAAACTGCAGATATAACAGAGGAGGAGATCTCTTCTGCTTTGTTTCTGTCTTCTTTATTAAGGACTGAACAGGGAAAAATCACCTTTAAAAAGAGTAAATGGAAGCCAGCCCTGATAGCTTAGTGGTTCAAGTTCAGCGTGCTCTGCTTCAGCAGCCTGGGTTCTGTTCCTGGGCGTGGAACCACACTGCTTGTCTGTCAGTAGCCATGCTGTGGCGGCGGCTCACATAGAAGAACTAGAAGGACTTACAACTAGAATATACGATTATGTACTGGGGCTTTGGGGAAGGAAAGAAAAAAAAAAGAGGAAGATTGGCAACAGATGTTAGCTCAGGGTGACTCTTTCCCAGCAAAAAAACCCCCCAAAAACAATAAAACATAAAACCTAAAAAAAAGAGTACAAAAGAGTAAATGGAAGGCCAGGGTAGGTGAAGCTTCTATGAGCCTGACCTCAACTTGGTGTTAGGAAGAACCAACAGCTGTATTCAAAGACGCCATCCACTTGCATGGTGTAGAGGGTACCCAAGGAGCCTATGGATCTTGGTGATTTTTCAGATCCCTACTGAGTTTAGATTCTCTGATAAAATTGTCTTTATATGAAGCCATTATAAGAGATCTTGAGTCACCCTAGCCCAGCATGGCAGAGTGGAAAGAGGCTTTGGAGTCAGTTTGATTCTGCACCCTGCACTTATTAGCTGCATGATTTTGGACAAAATATTTAATTTCTCTGGATGTCATCTTCCTCAGCAACCAGGCCTATTACATAATTGAGGTTAGTTTTCCCTTTATGTCACTTCCGAGTTAGTGTCTGCCCACCCTCAGTGGTGCTTCTATGGCCTAGTTCTCCAAACAGCATTTTTTTTTTTTGTGAGGAACATCAGCCCTGTGGTAACATCCGCCAATCCTCCTCTCTTTTTGCTGAGGAAGACTGGGCCTGGGCTAACATCCATGCCCATCTTCCTCCACTTTATATGGGATGCCGCTACAGAGTGGCTTACCAAGTGGTGTGTCAGTGCACGCCCGGGATCCGGACCAGCGAACCCCGGGCCGCCGCAGTGGAGCGGGTGCACTTAACCACTTGCACCACTGGGCCGGCCCCCTCCAAACAGCATTTTTATTCCCTCGCATTCCTTATTTCTATTTCTCTCCTTTCTCTACTCATCATTCTGTTTCCCTTTCTTCCCCACCCCCAACTCTATACACACACACACTATCTTTGAAATAAGTGTAATATATCTATATCTATATATTTTTTTTTCCGGAAAAAAAAGCTCCTGGGATAATTTATATGTAATGAAGGGTAATGCATTTATTTTTCAAAAGCTCCAGAACTTGTTGATGGTCTCCAGGAAGATTATTATAATCTATGTATGGAAAAGTCCCAGAAAATTAATCCTTTTATATTGCATATACTCCAAGAAGTGGATGAAGAAATTAAAAAGGGGTAAGGAAGACAAATACTTGATTACATCCATAATATTCACTGATATTCATTTGTGTGAAAATCCTGGAGTACTAAGTGATTTTACATTTGCAAATCTTGACAAAACATATTTTTTGTTTCAGAGAAGTAGATGACTGACACTGTTAGTAGGTCTTGGAGGTAGTAGAATACACTGGGAATGTAACCACGGGCCTTCCAAGACCAGTTCAACTGACCCCGTCTCTTATCAGCAGAGTGATTAAGAATTGCTTTTCAGAAAGTTTGCAGTCACATAGCCAGAGCATGCGCAGAAGAAGAAATCTTGACCTGACATTAATGATGTCGGAACCAGAGGTTCTCCTCCCCATGGAAACAAAGGATCAGGACATGACTGGAACTTAAAAGTCAGACTCTTATCAGAAGTGAGGGGTCCCTCATTCAGGGAGATCTGGTGTTAAATTTCCTTCCCCACCTCATCATAAATGGTTAGAACCCTATCATAAAAGTTGAGAACCTCATTGTAAATGGTTAGAACCCTATCATAAGTGTTTAGAAGCCCACCAATCAAAACCTGTCCTGCCAGCCTGTTCTCCGTAATTTCTTAAATTTTACCCCAAATCCTGAATCGGGAAGACAGATCTGAGGGCACATGCCCCCTGTCCCCCTGCAGATCTATCTCACAGAATAAAGCTGACTTCTCCCCCAAAAGCCGATGCTGTAATTAATTGTTTTTTTGTGCACATCGGGCAAGAGGACCCGATTTTGTGCAGTAACACGAAGAGCACTAGACCAGCAGTCTCCAGGTCTGGACTCCAGATTTGTCCCTAACTCCCATGGGCTGGGTTTATTTATGTAAATCACTCACGTCTTCAATGTCATTGTCTACCAAAGTGGGGATACTTTGTTTTATTGTGTGTGTGCAAAATTATACAGCATATATTAAATTGCTTTGCAAAATCTAGAATATTTGGTAGTTTTAAGTTACTTGGTGTAAATCTATATTGTGGTACATACTTGGTTCCAGTAAATGCCATCCATGATGTTACTTTTTACACATTAAGAAAAAATACTTTTGGGCCGGCCCTGTGGCTTGGTGGTTAAGTGCGCGCGCTGCGATGCTGGCGGCCCGGGTTCGGATCCCGGGTGCGCATCGAGGCACCACTTCTCTGTCCATCCTGAGGCCGAGTCCCACATACAGCAACTAGAAGGGTGTGCAGCTGTGACATACAACTATCTACTGGGGCTTTGGGGGCAAAAAAATAAATAAAAAATCTTTAAGAAAAAATACTTTTATTTCTTTACTGGGTTTCTTTTTTGTATTTTAACAGATTGGAAGGAATCACATTAAACATTGCTGGTAACAGTCGCTTAATGCCAGTAGAAAGAGTAACAGGTGAAGATTTTTGGATTCTTGCCAGAATTTTAAAGAAGACGCCATACATTAGTGGTATGTCTCCTTAAGAATCATTACCTCCTGTTTTCATTTTCCTGATGTTAAGTATTCATCATATGGAGTATCAGCTTCTATTCTTCTGTGTTCTTCAGGTTTGGATGTTAGATATAACTGCATAACTGACGTTGGCGCATACTATGCTGCAAAACTGCTTCAGGTATTAAATTACTACAAAATGTTCTTAGCTCTTTTGTTTTCCTCCCAGGAGCCAGTTAAGAACAGTCTCTTCTTTCGAACGTCCAGGGAGGGTGCGAGCACCCCAAGCTTGCTAAGTTAACCCTTGATTGCAGATTTCACTTTGGAGACACCCAAGTTGAAATGCTGTATTATGGTTGCATTTCATTTAACAAAGACAGTGTGGTCTGCCAATCAGAGTAGGTGTATTTAAAGAAAAGGCCTTGTTTCAACCTCAGAAGATTGACAAGTGTCTGTATTTTCAGTTAACATGATTAAAGCAGCATATATCATTTTTCTGATTCTTCCCTTAAATTGGCTTTTTAATTTCCTAACTTCCTGTCCCAATCTCATCTGCTAAAAGTGCTTCTAATGGGGGCCGGCCCCGTGGCCTAGCGGTTGAGTGCGCGCGCTCCGCTGCTGGCGGCTCGGGTTCGCATCCCGGGCGCGCACCGACGCACTGCTTCTCCGGCCATGCTGAGGCTGCGTCCCACATACAGCAACTAGAAGGATGTGCAGCTATGACATACAACTACCTCCTGGGGCTTTAAGGGGAAAAAAATAAATAAATAAAATCTTTAAAAAAAAAAAAAAGTGCTTCTAATGAGCTTAAAATGATCTTAAAATTCTCATATCCATAAAAGTGGCACACAGTGTAAGGACAGAGTGAAGATATAAAAAAAATGAAATAACCAAGTTATTCTCAGCAATCACAAATAAAAATGCTGCAAAAATCGTCGGTATCAAAACGTTCTTAGTTCTGTTTACTGTGAAGCCACCTAGTCTAATGGCACACACAGAAAACACTCGTTTTGCAACCTGTCTATGGTCCTGACCTGGGCTGTATTTATAACACTTGAAATACACTGAAAACCCGTTTATGTATTTGGTCTTAGTAGAGCTGGTACCTACACGTCCTGGGTCATCTTTTGCGAACTTCTTGTACATGATGGTTATAAGTACATAAAGCACATCCGTACTTTGAATCATTGGTCAAAACTGAATATAGTCTTTTTCTTTCATTTATATTGCAATTATATTTAAATGAGAATGGTGATTTTTTCCTTAATGGTAGTTTCTTTTGCTGGACTTTCAGATTTTCTGGGTTCTAAAGATTTTCTTTGGAGGTAAATACTTTTATTTAAATAAAGCAGCTGTTATATATTATCAATTGATTTCCAATAATACATGTGTAAAGGCTTCTTTTCTCTCTTTATTTTAGAAACAACATAATCTCATTTACTTAAACCTTATGTTCAATGATATTGGTCCTGAAGGTGGAGAATTGATTGCTAAAGCACTACATGTAAGCATTTGTATACCTTAAACTAACATTTTATTTGGGAATTTTAGTTTCTGATAGCTTGGAACCAACAGAATAAAATGTTAATGTATATAAATGTAAAATGTATAATGTAACTTATTTTAATAGTGGGAATGTACATTTTTATTGCACTTCAATTTATTAAAATGTGGACATTACATGAGCACTTTTGAAATCATTTTTAAAAATAAACAGCTTCATTAAGATATAATTCACATACATAAAATTTACCCTTTTAAAGTGTTCAGGGCAGTGGGTTTTTTAGTATATTCAGAGTTGTGCAACCATCACCACTATCATTGTTTTTAGAACATTTTCATCCCAAAAAGAAGCCTTGTACTCATTAGCAATCCCTCTCCATGCTTTTCTCCCCCACTCCCCAGCCCCTGTCAGTCACTAATCCACTTTCTGTCTCTAGATGCCTATTCTGGACATTTCATATAAATGGAGTCATACAGGTGGCATTTTGTGACTGGCTTAATGCTTTCAATGCTCATCCATGTTGTAACATACTTCATTCCTTTTTATTGCCAAGTAATATTCCATTGTATGGATATATCACATTTTGTTCATCCATCAGTTAATGGACATTTGGGTTTCCACTTTCTGTCTGTAATGAACAATGCTACTATGAATATTTGCACATTTTTTTTTTTTAAATTTTTTATTTATTTATTTTTCCCCTAAAGCCCCAGGCGATAGTTGTATGTCATAGTTGCACATTCTTCTAGTTGCTGTATGTGGGACGCGGCCTCAGCATGGCCGGAGAAGCAGTGCGTCTGTGCGCGCCCGGGATCCGAACCCGGGCCGCCTGCATCGGAGCGCATGCACTTAACCGCTAAGCCATGGGGCCGGCCCTGCACATATTTTTATGTGCTCATGTGTTTTCAGTTTTCTTGGGTATACCCCTAGGAGTGGAATTGCTGGGTCATTTGGTAACTCTGCTTAACATTTTGATGAACTGCCACACTTTTCCAAAGGGGCTGCCCCTTTTTACAGTTCTACCCACAACGTATGAGTATCCAATTTCTCCACATCCTCACCAGCGCTTGTTATTGTCTTTTTGATTTTAGCCATCCTATTGGTATGAAGAGGTTTTGTGCTTTTAATTTGCATTTCCCTAATGAATAATGATGTTGAGCATCTTTTCATGTGCTTACTAGCCATTTGTATATTATCTTTGGAGAAATGTCTATTCAAATGCTTTGCCCATTTTTTTGTGTGTGAGGAAGCTTGGCCATGTGCTAACATCTGTTGCCAGTCTTCCTCTCTCTTTTGCTAAGGAAGATTGGCCCTGACCTAACATCTGTGCTCATCTTCCTCTATTTTGTATATGGGATGCCTCCACAGCATGGCTTGATGAGGGGTATGTTGGTCTACACGTGGGATCCGAACCTGTGAACCCGGGGCCACCACAGCAGAGCGTGCAAACTTAACCTCTATGCCACTGGGCTGGGCCCCCTTTGCCCATTTTTAAATTGGATTATTTGTCTTTTGAGTTGTAAGAGTTCTTTATATATTCTGGATACAAGTCCCTTATCACATATATGATTTGCAAATATTTTCTCTCATTCTGTAGATTGCCTTTTCACTTCCTTAACGGTGTCCTTTGAAGCAAAAAAATTTTTAATTTTGATAAATTCAATTTATCTGTTTTTTCTTTTGTTGTTTGTCCTTTTGATGTTATATCTAAGAAGGCTTTCCCTAACCCAAAGTCGCTAAGATTTACACTTACATTGTCTTCTAACAGTTTTTTATTTTAGCTCTCTCAGTTTTTTGATCCATTTTGAGTTAATTTTTGCATATGATACGAGGTAGGAGTCTAACTTCATTTTTATGCGTGTGGATACCCAGTTGTCCCGATATCATTTGTTAAGACTATTCTTCCCCCATTAAATTTTCTTCACACCCTTTTTGAAAATCAATTGATTAGAAGTGTGAGGGTTTATTTCTGTACTCTTCATTCTAGTCTATTAATCTATATGTCTGTCCTTATGCCAGTCCCACACTATCTTGATTACTGTTGTTTCATAGTAGGTTTGAACTTGAGAAGTGGGAGTCTTCTTTGTTCTTTTTTCAAGATCCTGTTGGCTTTTCTGGGTCCCTTGCATTTCCATCTGAATTAATCACTTAAAAAGATCAGCTTATTGGGGCCAGCCCGGTGACATAGCGGTTAAGTTCTCGTGTTCTGCTTTGGTGGCCCAGGGTTCGCTGGTTCAGATCCTGGGCACGGACCTACTCACCGCTCATCAAGCCACGCTGAGGTGGCGTCCCACATAGAAGAGCTACAACCCTACAACTATGATACACAACTATGTACTGGGGCTCTGGGGAGGAAAAAAAAAGAAAAAGGAAGATTGGCAACAGATGTTAGCTCAGGACCAATCTTCCTCAAAAAAAAAAAAATCAGTTTATCGATTTCTGCAAGAAAAGCAGCTGGGATTTTGAGAGGAATTGCTTTAAATCTTTAGACCAATTTCGAGAGTATTGCCATCTTAACAATATTAATTCTTCTGATCCGTGAACATGGGATGTGTTTCCATTTATTTAGATCTTCTTTCTTTCAGTAATGCTTTGTAGTTTTTAGTGTGCAAGTCTTGCCCTTCTTTTGTTAAATTTATTCCTAATGTTTTACTCTTTTTGATGCTATTGTAAATGGAATTTTCTTAATTTCATTTTTGTATTGCTCATTGCTAGTGTATAGAAATACAATTGATTTTTATAGACTGATCTTGTGTCCTGCAGTCTTGCTGAACCCATTTATTAGTTCTAACAGCTTTTTTTGGTGGATTCCTTAGGAGTTTCCATATATAAGATCATGTCATATGCAAACAGAGATAGTTTTACTTCTTTTCCAATCCAGATGCCCTTTGTTTTTTTTTCTTGCCTTGCCTAATTGCCCTGGCTCAGAACCTCCAATACAATGTTAAATAGAAGTGGTGAGAATGGACATCCTTGCCTTCTTCCTGCTCTCACGGGGGGTTGAAATTAATTTTAAAGATAATTTTTTGCACTTATATGTCCTAATATTTATTCATTAGAACAATGAAACATCTGTAATTTTCTTTGTGAAAGAGTTATCAAAAGACTGGAATAAGAGAAGGAATTAAATTCGCCAATCTCTGAGAAATTATATCACTAAAAGTGAAACGGGGAAATGTGGAGTGATTGCTTAATGGGTACAGGGTCTCCTTTGGGGATGATGAAAATGTTTTGGAACTAGCTAGAGATGATGGCTGCACAACATTGTGAATGTATTAAAAGCCAGTGAATTGCACACTTTAAAATGGTTAATTTTGTGTTATGTGAATTTCACCTCAATAAAAAAAGTGGTATAATTTTCTTAGAAGATAAATTTATAGATTTTCCAGTGACATGAACGTTTATTAAAATCTGCTTCATTTACTGGTCATTGTTGGGGCATCTGTTTTCTGGGCATTCTTTATGCTAAACTATTAAACCAGATTTTCATCTATTATGGGAAACTGAATGTTACCTTTAAGGAATATATTCTGTTCTATCTCCATGAAAAATTGATGAGTCTGCAAATAGTAATATAGTCTCCTAACTCATGTAATCTAAAGAGAACTCTGTGTGTTAAAAACTTAACCAAGTTTTGATTCTTTTCCTTTTCAGAAGAATAAAATTCTGAAATACCTACGAATGACTGGAAACAAGATTGAAAATAAAGGTGGCATGTTGTTTGCTGCAATGCTACAAATTAATTCATCCTTAGAGAAATTAGATCTGGGTGACTGTGATCTGGTGAGTAAATTGGTTATGAGAAAATCACCCAGATATTGGATCATTCTCCCTGGAAACCAGCATAGAGAATCATTAAGGAGACCAGCTAAATGACAGTCTTAGGAATGATTGAGCCTGCCCCTAATGTCTAATATTGGAGAAAAAGCTTTTTTTTTTTTTAACCTAGGCATAATAGTGCTATTGATAAAATCAGATTGTAGTAAATAATACTACAGAAGAATACTCACTATAATAAAAATCTCCCTAAACTTCCATCCATAACCCTTCTTAACCTGTATGGGATTTTTTAAGAAAAAGATTATGTTCATTTTAATTAAACAAATACTACTTAATTAGTATAATTTTTTTCTTTTTATAATTTTTTACTTTAGAAAACATTTTGTAGTGAGTAGTTATATTGTAGCATAAAAACCTAGAACGATGATGCCAAAGGCTGCTCTGGGCCTTCATCTGGCCTGATAATGAGAAGTGTGTGTTTTTTGCATGTCTTCAAATTCCAAGCTTCATTTTCTCCAACATGCTTTCAAACCTTGAGGCCTACTGTTGGGAACCTGTTGTACAGCCTCAGATTAATGCAAAATCATGGGGACACACAAACAATAAGATGGCCCAGGAAGTTCTCTGGGGTAATAGGTTCTGAAGCTTAAAAAGGTGGTAGATGCAGCCAGTGCGGTTCTGGGAAAGCAATATGTATAATTCAATATATATTGCCTACTCATACCAAGTCACAATCCTAGATTCTAAAGATATAAGAATGCATCAGATATGGTCTCTTATAAAGCTTATATTTTAGTTGAGAAAATACCAATAAACAAGCAGAGAAAAGTGCTACAAAGATGGCCAAGTACTCTGATAATAGGGAGTGGGTAATCTGCACAATAGGATGGTTGCGTAAGACCTGAGGAGGTAATATGTAGGAGTCCTGAAGGATGAGGAAAAACTGCCTTGGAGAGGGTCCATGGCAGAACATCCCAGGCAGGGGGTCCAGCACACACAGACTCTAAGATAGTGCTTCCCCAAGTGTGGTCTGCGTAGCAGTACTGATACACAGGAGGTAATTTTAATACTCATGTATTTATTTTTACAGATGCTTTCTATTTATTTTAAGGGATTATGGTTTTCCATTTATGGTAGTGATACCGAGTTTTAAAGTATAAATGAAAAAGTGAGTTGATTTAATGGAAAACTATTAGGTAAATAGTAAAACTGATATTCAGAGATGGCAAAAAATCGTGAGGGAAGTACATGAAGAATGAAATTGAGTCTGGCAGGTTTTAAGAACTGAAAAGCCAGAGTGGCGGGGCAAAGGAAGTTAAAAGAGTGCCTCAAAGTGAAGGTGGAGAAGTTCGCAGAGATCCAGCAAGTTTGTGTGGGTTGTGGTTGTGGTTGTGGGTCGTGGGTGATGGGCCACAGGAAGAAGAAGGGATTGTATTATAAATGCAAATCATGGAAGGGCTTTAAGTTGAGGGGTGACATGATCTGACGGGTACTTTCAAAAGATTACTCTGGTTTCTCTAATTCTCTGGGAATTAGAGGGTGGCAAGAGGAAGCCCCTGACCACTTAGGAAGTTACTGCAGCAGTCCAGGTGGGCCATGAGGACTGGGGATGGGGTGGTGGCCATAGAGATGGACTAATTTGAGACATCTTTTGGAAGAAGAATCTGTAAGACTTACTGATGCACTGGGTGGGAGGGTATGAGGAGTGGCGGAGTGAGAGGAGGCCCAGGGTTTCTGGCATAACAGCCGGGTGTGTGTGGTGGTGCCCATCACAGAGATGGGGGAGGATTAGGCCCTTCCAATAATGTAGAGAGGGAGCTTTGAAAAATGTGGTTAGTAACCCTCTCCTGTCCTGCCACCCACTCACTTAAAGTACGAGTATGAATATAAAGGAATGCTGGTACAAGCATATGTGTTCTAAGCAGCATAGAGCCCTAGCTGGGATCCACATGTGTGTCTGTGTGTCTGAGGTCTGCATCATACAGAACCTCGAGGAGCAAACCTAGAGGCAAACACACTAGGAGATGAATACTGAGACTTGAAGAAACTCCCCTTGCATGTTGTAGATAGATTTTAGGGCAGGGAGAAAAGAACACAGTAACAATTCATTTCTGAATTTGATCAACCTACAATTTAAGGAGCAGGAAATGCTTAAACTTTTTACAAACATAATTTATAACAATCCAGATAACTGATCTTGAAATATTTAGGGAGATTAATTTATATACTTTGTCAGTTTCCTTAATGAATTTACCTGTTTTTAGGGAATGCAGAGTGTGATAGCATTTGCTACAGTCCTAACTCAGAACCAAACAATTAAGGGAATAAACCTAAACCGACCTATACTATATGGTGAACAGGTATGTATTCAAAGTGATGGCAATTGATATTATTACATGTGAAGAAAACCAAGGTACTACTTACTGAAGGTTCATGAAAGCCTTGTATTTTTAGAATTGTAAACTACTGTTTACGAAGAAAAACTTTTATTTAAAATAAAATTATTAATTCTTGATAAGAGTTTTCTAACTAAGTATGATTTTAGATGTTGCTTGCTTAAGCAGGAAACATGTCATCTTTTTTTCTCATTAACTCAAATTCTCAGTGAGTAAACCTGTGAGGGGCAAAGTAGTTAAGATGAAAGTATCAGTGATTAAAGTTTTCAAGACTAGATTATAAGAGCTCAGTGTGAACTGTTTTATTGTTTGTTATACTGATGTGACTGAACCATTACATCTTTGAAATCGTGAGTAACAATGGCAAATGTGTGTGATGAGCAGTCTGGGAAGTCTGGGCTTGATCCGATAGGTAGGGCTGCATGCTGGAGACAGAAAGATGAGGAAAAACATGGTTCCTACTTTGAAGAAGGCTTCTCCTTGCTCCTTAACATTCTTGTAGGTGGCTTTCCTCTCTTATCAGTTATAAAAAGCTAGAGAATAGGAATTCATTTTATTATTGATCTAAACAAAACCAGAGAATATCTAGTAAAAGAAAATGTTCACAGCACTTTATCTAGTCTTTAAATTATCTACCTCACTGTTCCCCTTTAATATGAGTAATTTAGAATTAGCCATATTTTTAAAGTATTTTTCACATTCATAAGTGTATTTTGCATTCTTTGCCTGTGTGGATCTCTCCTTTGAATTACTTTTGCACTTTTCTGTACCACAATTTTTGGAATTTTACATCATGTTAATTGCTTCATGTACATATATCTACTGCTCAACAAGACACCCAGAATCCTCAAATACAAGAACCCTACTTAAAGATCAGCAAAATACCTGGCTCAAAGTAAGCATCTCGTGAAGTGCTTCCTTCACTCCGTAAATATTTGAATGCAGCCCTAAAGCAGACACAGTGCTGGGTGCTAGAGATAAGTCAAATAAAGCCCATGGCCCTTGTCTTTGAGGAGCTTTCAGTCCACATGGAGGGAGACCGACAAGTCTAGAGAGTGATATGCTCAGGGTGCCTTTGGGAGCATGAGGAAGGACATCAAAATCACCATGGGGGCCCGGCCCCATGGCGTAGTGGTTAAGTGCATGTGCTCTGCTACTGGCAGCCCGGGGTTCGGATCCTGGGCGCGCACTGACGTACCACCTGTCAGGCCATGCTGTAGCGGCGTCCCACATAAAAAAAAAGTGGAGGAAGATGGGCACAGATGTTAGCTCAGGGCCAATCTTCCTCAGCAAAAAGAGGGGGATTGGCATGGATGTTAGCTCAGGGCTGATCTTCCTCACACACACACAAAAAAATCAACATGGGGACAAGAGGTGGCAGGGAAGGTTCTCAGATTGAGGACATGACAGGAGATGTGAAGGCTAAATCAAAATTTTCTGGTTAAAGCCCTGAGAAAATATGTTAAACTATATGAAATCACATTAGAAGCACAATTCCTCTTGTAAGTACATTGAGTGGTGTCATTATTCCCAAATCCATCTGAGAGTAGTTATTAAATTTAAGCCCAGGGCCCTTTCTCAGGCCTAGGCCCTTGTGTCTGCCTGGTGCTTCTGGGCAGTCAGCTAAATTCGAGCGGCTTCTATTCCTTTCCAAGGCAGCCACAACCCTCTCTATCCCTGAGTACTATTCTCCTCTTAAATGGCTGTGGAGTAAAATCCTCTTGTGTTTCTTCATACTTTGCTGTTCCCAAATATAAGCCTGCACACCTATTCCACTTAAGGGTTTTACTGTTCATTATTTAGGGAGCTTGGAAAAATACCAATGCCAGGTGCCACCCTAGGCAAATTAAGTCACAAACTCCGTGAATGGAGCTAAAACCCTTTACCGTTTCTGATACTAGTTCCCTCCCTTAATAAGGGTGGTCCCTCTTTCAAGCTTCTTCACCTAAAAATGCAACCAAGGCATAAAACATGAATATCCATTGAGTATGTTCTCTGTTCCAGGCACCATGCAGAGCAATACTGGACCCCCTAATTGGTCAGTTTGCATTTGTTAAGATCCCAAACTACAGCTTCTTTGGGTATATCTTTTCAGTGTCAAAGCAATAATTTAAACAGATCAGATACAGGATTATAGAATACTAAACAACAGTAAATGCTTTGCAGTTTTCTATAGAACACTTATTTTGTGCCAGGTACTTTTTGTTAACTGATTCTGTGAGGGAAATATAATTTCACCTATTTTATAGAAAACGAAACTGAGACTCAGCTAGATGAAATAATTTGCCCATTCATAAAACTAGTAAAAGGTAAAGCCAGCATTTGGACAGTTTTATTATAAAGATCATATACTATCTGCTATTACTATGTGGCTTCATTTAACTTTTAAGGTTTTTCTCCAAGTACTTTTACATAATTAGAGCATATATAGTTATCTGTGTTAGTGATCAGCATTTCCAGTGACTATAAAACTTATTACAAATACAGCATTCACACAAGGGGACTTCTCGTTCCATAAAATACTTTGGCCCACTCATTTTAAGACATGCTTTGATTTTGTTAAAAATTTAAAGTGCTTGGGGGCTGGCCCCATGGCTTAGCGGTTAAGTGCTCGCACTCCACTGCTGGCGGGCCTGGGTTCGGATCCCGGGCGCGCACCGCCGTGCCGCTTCTCCAGCCATGCTGAGGCCGCGTCCCACATACAGCAACTAGAAGGATGTGCAACTATGACATACAACTATCTACTGGGGCTTTGGGGAAAAAATAAATAAATAAAATCTTTTAAGTGCTTGGTATTCAAATCCTCATCGAGGTTATATACCTTTTGCCTGGAAGCAGCTAGATTTTGGAATTAAAAAGAAAAAGTCTTCCAGTGACCAGAAAACAAGAGTAAAACATATTTAGAAATTTGGGATGAATATAAAAGGGAGGGATTGGATATATCACAGGGTTAATGAGTGTATTTTTAAAACAGAATCGAGATGGGGAAAGTCTTTGTATTTTGTCTAAAAACTATTAAGAGTGGAGATCAAGAGCAAAGTCAGGAACATATGGAGGGTGCAAGAAAGGTTTAGACTCTTGAGAGAACAGCAAAAGGGAGCTTATATGCTCAGTAAATCACAGGACCAATTGTCTGATTTTTTTCCTTCCGGAATGATTTTTTAAAAAACGATTATTGTTTTTTAACCAGCCTCTTTTACATCACTTAGTCACTGCATTTTACAAGTTCCTGCTGCCTGTTTCTAAGATGGTGAAGACGACATTTGTGGCAAAAATATTTTTAAAAGCCAGGCCAAACAAATGCAAATTGTAGACTAACAGTCTTAACTGATATAATCTTTTTAAAAAGCTAATTTAAGTAACAGCATATGTTTGGAATAAACAGATACAGCTTCAAAATTATATTTTAGAAAAAAGATTTTATCTATTTTTAGGAAGAGTCCACAGTTCACATAGGCCGCATGTTGAAGGAAAATCACTGCCTTGTTGAACTACACATGTGTAAGCATCATATAAAAAATTGTGGTATTAAACAGTTATGTGATGCACTGTATCTGAACAGGAGCCTACGCTACCTTGATGTCAGCTGGTAAGTGATAATTTATAGATTAAGTAATTCAGAAGTTAAGTTGTGGGAATAATCTATGTAAATATTCATAGTACATAGGATAATTTGTTAGACAGTAAGTCCAAAGATTATAAAATGCAACCATTGTTGTGAACTTTTTATCCTAAGCCTTATTCTTTATTTAGTTTATACTGATATTATATCTCCTAATAACTTGAGTGCACAGTTTAATTATGTAAGTCATGAACCGCATAACGATGTTTTGGTCAACAACAGACTGCATATATGACGGTGGTCCCATAAGATTAGTACCATATAGCCTAGGTGTGTAGTAGGCTCTACCATCTAGATTTGCGTAAGTACACTCTATGATGTTCGCACAACAAGGAAATCACCTAACGACACAGTTCTCAGAACATATCCCTGTTGTTAAGCGAAGCATGACTTAAACCAGAATGGAAACAATATTTTATGGCAAATTTTCATTAACATTTTTGGAAATTGAGTGATTAAATATTAAATTAGAAAGTACCGTTTATTACTCTATAACAGTTTTCAAGCATGTTATCTCTATGAATAAAAGAACAATACTTCCTATTTTCAAATATACATATTTTTCCTTTCCCAGCAATAAAATAACTCGTGATGGAATGGTGTATTTGGCTGATGTACTGAAAAGCAATACTACCCTGCAAGTAATAGATCTTTCTTTTAACAGAATAGAAGATGCAGGAGCAAACTATCTCAGTGAAACTCTTGCTTCACACAACAGGAGTCTTAAAGCGTTAGTATGGTTTTGTATTTAATCAAAATAACAGAAAAACTCAAATTTTTAGAATACTAACCTCAAACCCCTTAACTCTTAAGATTCATGATGAAGAATCAAAACTTAGTTTCTAAACTGACATTAAGTTACAGTAAACATTTCAATTTCTATTTTTCAAAACTGTCTTTTAAAATTTAGATTGATTCTAATTATGATTGCTTAAGATTAATGAGAAAATTCTTATTGCTTATATTATTTATCCTGAATTCTAACAGAAAAATCATAATCATTCAATATGATCAAGACTTAAAAATAAGAATGAATCAAAGAAGAAAATATTATTTGGATTACTTTATCCTGAAAAATATATCTGTAATCCACCCAAACATATACTGAATAATATAAAACAACAGACTGTCAATTTCCAAAATGTAGGTAGCTTTACTGGGTACATTAAGCATCGAGTTAGAAAACTAAGTTTCTTGGATTTTAGGAATTATATGGTCAATATTTTGACTACTATATTAAACATATTTAATGCTAAGACTTTACACAGTAAAACGTTTGTAATAAATGCTGTTGCTAACTCATGCATTCTTGGCGGAACTGTTAGTCTCCAGGGTCATTACTTCTTTCTTTCCTGCAGGCTGTCAGTGGTCAGCAACAACATAGAGGGAGGAGGACTTGTTGCACTTTCACAATCAATGAAAACAAATCCCACTCTCTCTAACATCTACATTTGGGGAAACAAATTTGATGAGGCTACGTGTGTGGTAAGTTGTTTTCTTCACTGAAGGCTTTTTCTGGGGTCTTCTCTGACATCAGACATTTACAGCTAGCTGCCTTAGAAATGATTACAAATAGTGAGACAGTGCAGTTTGGATACATTTTAACATAAGTCCTAAAAAGTAGCTACTGGAAAGTTTTGTGGTTGAAACAGCAAAAGATATCAAATACTTCATAAAAGTATAAAGATCACTGAATTTCAGTCCCAATTCCTCCAAACTTAAAAAAAATTTTAAATCACAATTGTTGATTTATTCTAAATTGATGTGGCACAATCTCTAATCTGCTACTCAATAATTAAACCAAGACACGGAATTTGGAGAGAGAGAGTATAAACTGCCAAAATATTTGGTGTGTCGCTTATGTAAATACACTGAGCACTTGCTACTACTTTCAAAATAAAAAGTGTAGTAACAAATAGTTTTCATTTGGAAAGAATGAAGAAAAAATCAGATGTTAAAATTCTCAAAATCTGCAAAAGGACTAACCAAAATTCCACCACTAAAAAGAGTAATAAAATGTACACTACTGTTGTTTTATAAAAACCCTTAACTTTAGAAAAACATGATATCCATATTCTACACATTAGAAGGTAAGTTAAGTTTGGAACTAATAGTGACAAGTTGAAGCAGAAAGCAACTAGACTTTAAATCTTTTACTGGCTAAATTTCTGCCTTTCTCTATAATCACAACCTTATTGACAAACCAGTTTAGTTTAACACATTTGTATGACACCCTTACATAGATTCCAGTGATCCATAAGAGATATCCAAAGAAAATTCTGCAATGAAGAAATAATTAGGTGGCCAGCCAGGCTAGCATCTAATACTATGGGAATTGTCTCATAACCTAAATCTGTAGGTTAGCTTCAGGGGGTTTATGAACTCCCTACAGTTGTATGCCAAAATCTGTGATTGTTTATTTTTCTGAGAAATGGGTCCCTGGCTACCACCAGATCTTCAAGGGCATATACAACAGCCCTACTCCTTCATTTAAGAACTGCTGTGATGGGCCGGCCCTGTGGCTTGGTGGTTAAGTGTGCGCGCTGCAATGCTGGTGGCCTGGGTTAGGATCCCGGGTGCACATCGAGGCACCACTTCTCTGTCCATCCTGAGGCCGAGTCCCACATACAGCAACTAGAAGGATGTGCAGCTATGACATACAACTATCTACTGGGGCTTTGGGGGGAAAAAATAAAAATAAATAAAATCTTTAAAAAAAATAAATAAATAAAAAGTGGGGGGAAAAAGCTTCAAAAAAAAAAAAGAACTGCTGTGGGACTTGAAAATTTTGACCATGGGACCTTTGGTCCACAAAATTGGTAATATAGACAATTAACAACTCTGGGAGTCATAAAACACAAAATGTGCCTTATACATTAAAACTTATTTATAAGTTTTGCAAGATTATAATTTCATTGTGTGGAATTAAATCAATAAAAATGTACAATAACTGGAAAATATTAAAATTCAGCAATGTTATTCAGAATATTTTAAACTAAATTAGCACAGCTAATTTGAATATTGAAATTTGTTTAAGCACTGTAAAATGAATAAACTATTTTCTTAATAATAGTTTTTCTTTTCTTAAAAATCCTAGGCATATTCTGACTTAATTCAAATAGGCCGTCTAAAACCAGACAATACAGATGTGGAGCCATTTGTTGTGGATGGACGTCTGTATCTTGCAGAAGTCTCCAATGGCCTTAAAAAGCATTATTACTGGAGACCAACTGATAGAGAAGCTTGCAGCCACTCATCTAATGCAGGTTTTACTCTTGTACCAGTCGGTCAACATATATGAAAAACAAGCTCTAAAATAATTTTCACATATTTATCTTATTACTTTCACAGAGATTAATATTTTATTGCCTGTTAAATTTTTCTTTCATAAATTAGAACAAGTTACTTTTGTCAGATGTGTTAAAAACTGAGTAATTTTTTAAAAGAAATTTCACAAAACAGAGACTAAAATTGCAACCCTAAAGAAAGAAATCAAGGAACTAAACTTATTTCTTTCTATAAAGAAAATATAATAATCAAGTAGTAAAAATAGCATACAAGGAAAAAGGTATTATCATTATAGGTATTCTAACTGAAAGTTGTCATGAAGTGGTAAAAAAGTTTCAGGTGGCAGATTCCCAGGGAATTTCAAGGGGTTTAGAGGTTGAAAAAGTAAAGTATTTTATGTATCTTATTTAGATATTACAGATGAGTGTTGATACAATTTCAAAAATACAGACAAATATATATAAACATACACATAATCAAACACATATAAACATATACTTTCCAAACAAGTCAGTGCTGCCAGTGAACTTTTTAAGATAGTTCTCTCTTTTAGGGGATGCCAGTAACATTTTAATGATTTGATGGCAAATAATTAGTTGTCCGTGGCCAATCTTGTTTTCAAATTAAGATTCCTATAAAGAGGGCAATTGAACTATGATCCTTTGATTACAGACCTATATTCACAAATTTATTAATTCATATGTACTCAGAAGAGGCTACTTGATCTGAATGATTTATTACTGTTCAAGCCAGGCAAAATGGGAAAAAAAATACGTAGACAGTTTTAAAAAGGTAACTTTAAATTAAGCTGAGGTTCTATAGTCTAAAAGAAAATAGCATTCATCTCTAAACGTTGCGAGTGAGATGGTGGAATAAAGGTGGTGGTCAACTTTACAGCTGTCTAAGTGTTGGCCTTCACTTAAAGTACTGTGAATTCCTCAAATAACAGCTGGATTTAGTCCAAAAATTTAACACTGCAAAAAAAAAAAAAAAAACCCACAACAAACACACCTGCCACTGCCCATTCCTTCAGTAAACAATTAAGATAAATATCCCCTACTCACTATTTAATGATTTTTCATGTTTAACAGGTCTTTCCTTATATTCAGCACCTAATCCCACCTTTCCATACTCTGGGTGGTGGGGGAGAGTGGGCATGGACAGTGGTGGTGGTCATGAAATGGGAAGAACATCTAAATAAACTGTATGAGGCACTATTTTCACTTAATGTTATAGTCATTGAGCCAGAAGAGACCTAAATGCCTTACCAAATCCACTCTCAACGCTTTCAGAGAGATGAATTTGAATCATCCAGAACAGATGGCTGCTATCAGGTTGAGTTTGTGCTGAAAAACAAAATCTTAAAACATCTGGAATTGGTTGAAAAATACACACTCAAGAGTTCATGTTAATAACAAAACACGTGAAATGGATTTCAGGGTTTTTTTTTTACATAAATATTGTTTATATGTTCTATTAAAGAATACCACAATCTGGTAATGGAATTTTAGAAATAAAATGACCTTCCATTGATGCAAAAAATACTTACTGAAGGTTTGCTGTCAACAGATGTTTACACTGGAACCGACAAAACTGTATAGCTCACAGAATTCTACAAGTGACTATATGTATCCTGACACACTGACTGGTTTTACTAGTTAATGATTTGACTCTTAGTTATTAGGTTTTAACAAGCCTTACTCGGCAATGTTCTTTTCTACATGTTTCAAATATTATTTTCCTTCCATTTTAAGATCTCTCCTCTGCAGATAAAGACTAGTTTTTTTTTTTTTTTTTTACAAAGTTCTTTTACATTATTACATGAGGAATATAGCTAGAACTAAATATCTGTATCTAAAAAAGCTATTATGTCCCAGGAAAATCAAATGTCTCTGTATTGTTAAAAATGCAACAGGAAATGAATAAAATTTTTTGTCTTTTAATCAAATTTGAAAAACTGCACAATTCAATAGATTCAATAAAGCCACGCTATAAGAATAAATATGAACATTTTAAACAACTGTCATTACATCTGGAAAACATTAAGCTGGTGATGAAATGCTACTCCTAGCAACTAGAGATCAAATCAACTCATACTTGAATTTAAATTGACAAATTTCTTACACGTGAACCCACAGATGCTAAATCAGCATTTTTTAAAGTGTGAAGCATCAGAATCACCTAGGGCAAGTGTTAAAAATACAGATTCTTAGAGTCAGACCTAGTGAATCAAAATGTCTGAGGACAGCCTGGGGAATCTGCGTTTTTACAACCTAGGTCATCTTTAATCTCATTCAAGTTTAAGAACCAATGCTGTAGTATTTATTCTCATTCTTCAAATTAGTTTTTATACTTTTAAATGGAAGTATAGCAATCATACAGAAAAGTACACAAATCTTAAGTGCACGGCTAGATGAATTATCACAAAGCTAACCTATGTTAACTATGACCAAATAAGTAAAATGACAGATAAAAGACAGTAAATGCCACAAGCTTCCCAGAAGCTCCTCCAACCCTCTTCCAACGGACAACTACTGTCCTGACTTCTAACACCCGAGTAGTTTTGCCTGTTTTTGAATTTTATATAAATGGAATCATACAGTATATACTTTTTGTACCTGACTTTTTTTGCTCAACATTATATTAGTGTGATTCATTCATGTTGTTTAAGATAGCAGTAGTCCATTCATCTTTTTTTTTTTTTTAAAGATTTTATTTATTCAGTTTTTTTCCCCCCAAAGCCCCAGCAGACAGTTGTATGTCATAGGTTCACATCCTTTTAGTTGCTGTACGTGGGACTCGGCCTCATGTTGGACGGAGAAGCGGTGCCTCGGGGCGCCCCCGGGATCCGAACCCAGGCCGCCAGCATCAGAGTGCGCGCACTTAACCGCTAAGCCACGGAGCCGGCCCCATTCATCTTTTATTGCTTTGTAGTAGTCCATAATATGCTGGGTAGTAGAGGAGTCTACAGCATTCTGGAAACAGATAGCCTCTCAGGCTAGGACACTGCCACATCAAAGTAAACCTTTGTAATGCAGTTTGCTTTTCCAGGCTACTGTCTGTTCCTGTGTGCTATGGAGGGGACCCACAAATTCCTATATTCTCCCAAGGGGAGACTCAGGAGGTAGCTGAATAGGAAGTAGGTGGATGGGAAGTAAGTAGGCTTACCTCAAGCCTGCAGTGGGGTGACATGTGCTATAGCTGCAAACTGACCTACACTGGACTGCTTGAGACAGAGTTGTAGAAGTCTCCGAGTTCTCCACACCCAAGAGAACTAAGGTGAGGCGAGTTGAGTCAAGAACTACTGGGCTCTGACCAGGCTACAAAAAACCTGATCACACATCTTACAGGCCGTTGCCTGTGGCATCACGGGCCAGTACGATTCCCAGAGAATGGAAGAGATGAAGACACTGTCTTCCCTGATGCCATTATGTCATGTAAGCCCCCTCCTCCATATATCTGGACACCATTTTAGAGAGAAGACAAAGGGCAGAAATAAGATGGCAAGTTTCCAAAAGTTTCAGCATTACCTTAAGATGTTATAAATTATATCCCCTTTATATAAGACTAGGTTTTAAACTGGCTAGAACTAAAAGTTAATTTTCTCCAGACTTCCCACTGGGTGGGAACTCAGGAGGAAGGACATGTAAGTTCTTGTAGGAAAACTCCACTTCCTCTGCACATCTGAATTGTAATGAGTAAATCTGTAACCATATAAGTGTTATAAGCTCCCTTCCATTTTCCTCTTAGCAATCATCCTTTAAGATCTGGTTCAAATACAGCCTCGTATGTCAGAGTTGCAGATCATATGCTCATCATTTTACAATGTTTCAAATTTGAAAGCAAAAAAGCAGGAAATACAGTGGTTTATACTTTTTTCCTTATACATACATACGTGTGATAAAGTTTAATTTATAAATTAGGCACAGTAAGAGATTAACAACAATAACTAATAATAAAATAGAACAATTACAAAAATATGCTGTAATAAAAGTTACTGTAGATCTTAGCAACCTTAGCATACAATTTTTTTTCCATATAAAGTCAAGAACTTTCACCTTGTCACTTAAAGGAAGCACTTTATGGCTTCTCTTTGGCATAGCTGAATTGCCAGCATCACTACTCTTGCGCTTTGGGGCTACTATGAAGTAAAATAAGGGTTACTTGAACACAAGCACTGCAATACTCGACAGTTGATGTGAAAACCAAGACAGCTAGTAAGTGACTAACTAGTGGGTAGCATATACAACGTGGATACGCTGGACAAAGGGATGATTCGAGGGACGGAGTAGGACAGTGAGAGATTTCAGCATGCTACTAAGCACACAATTTAAAACTTATGAATTATTTCTAGAATTTTCCATTTAATATTTTTGGACCACAGTTGACCGTGGGTAACTGAAACTGCAGAAAGCAACACCACAGATAAGGGGGAACTACTGTATGTCTTATCTACTACTTAAACCATATCCACCTGGCTTCTATTCCCACTATTATTACTGCAGCTGCCTTCTCAAAACATCATCATGCTCCAATTAGCCAATCCAGTGTTGTGTTTGATTTTCATCCTGTGTACCATGTGACCAGTACCAAGTCACTTTTGTATTTATGGAACTTGCATCACCCTGGTTTTCTTCTTATCACTTTCCATCTCTTTATCTGTCTTTTGCTCACTTTTAAAATACATTTCCCCCAAGATTTTGTCCTCATCTTTTGTTCTTCTGCACTATCTCCCAGGACTGCCTTCATCATTTCTATCACAATAATTATTAGCCTTATGCTGCAAGATCTGCATCTCTAGCTTTAATCTCTCCTGGGTTTCAGGCCCCATTTCCAACTACTGCTAGACATTTTCACATGGCTATCTCACCACCAATCAAATTCAGTACATCCAATATAAAGTCTTCTCTTCCATAAACCTCATTTTCCTCATCACAGTTAATGGCATCACCATCTTCTTAATCGCTAAGGATCAAAATTTAGGTATCTGGGCTGCCTAACTGCAAGGAACAGAAACTGACTCAAGCCTGTTTAAAAAAAGGGGACCAGAGGTCGGCCCCGTGGCTTAGCGGTTAAGTGCGCGTGCTCTGCTACTGGCGGCCCGGGTTCGGATCCCGGGCACGCACCGACACACTGCTTCTCCGGCCAAGCTGAGGCCACGTCCCACATACAGCAACTAGAAGGATGTGCAACTATGACATACAACTATCCACTGGGGCTTTGAGGGAAAAAAGGAGGAGGATTGGCAATAGATGTTAGCTGAGAGCCGGTCTTCCTCAGCAAAAAGAGGAGGATTAGCATGGATGTTAGCTCAGGGCTGATCTTCCTCACACACACACACAATGAATAAATAAATAAATAAAACTGAAAAGAAAAAGGGGACTAACTCTAAGGGTCTAACAGGCAAAAATGACTGGTATCCAAGGACAAGGAAATGAGGCATAGCTGTACCACCTCAACAACAGGACCGCAAAGCCAAAAACCAAGGCCACTCCTATCTCTCACAGGGCCTCAGTAGCTTGTTCTACAAACCTACTTCATCCCTTTGCTCTATAGGTCAGCTTTCTCTCCTTATTCATAACTTCCTTTAGACTTAGGCTTGCTCCACCAACTCTGGACAAGTTCTAAATTATCTTTTCATTTACATGTATACCAATACCTCATAGTTTCTGAATGTCATAGTTCAAATTCTTCAGGAAAAAATCTAACCAGCTCAGTCTGGCATAAGAATTGTTTCTCCCCAGTAAGGTGTTCAGTCAGCTGTGGTCACAAGTATGGGATCATGTTACAAATGTGGCCATCTAATCCCAGCCCTTCAGCAGTCAACTGTGGTTGGGTGTGTGAGATCATGGGTTATAAACTTGGCTATCTAATCCCACTCCTTCAGCAAAGGTTAAGGGTAGAGGACTATTTCAAGTAAGATGGTATAGGTATATTGCTAAACATGTCTTTGACTCCTATCTCTTCTCCATTTCATACTTTCTCTCCATTCTGCCTATCTCAGTCAGCATGTGCAAATTCCTCCCATCAGCCACTCTTGTTTGCCTCTCCAGGGGAGCAGTGGCCCTTTCTCTGTCCATTCAACTCCTGTTGGCTGCTCAGCATTTCCTTTCTTGCCTTCCTCCACTGTAACATTTGACATTCTGGCTTTTTTATTGCTAGTTATATTCAGGCTTGTCTTTCCTATTTGACTGTAAACTTAAGCATGGAGTTTATCTTATTCATCTTTGTAGCTTTATGTATTCTGATTTCAATAATTTTCCAGCATTTGAAATACTGGTGAGATATTTTAATCCAAGTATCTGTTCACATCCATAGTTTATTTTAGTAATTCTTCTCGAAATGAAACACTCTATTTCTGGATGGTTACTATGTTTACATGATAATTATCTAACTCAAACGAATACACCAAATCTCTCTTGAATGAATGGGGGCAGGGGATGCACAGAACAGAAGAGTAGACCATATCATTGTCTCAAGAAATTAATGCTCCAATAACTAAATCTCAATATTGTTCATAAATAATGGGTGAAAATGTAGAATTTACAGAAATTGCATTAAAACAGTTTCTTTTTACTTGGTGCTATTTCTAGTCAAGTTCTAAAGACTCAAAATCTGAGTAGAAGATGGGAAGTTATATCAAGAGCTTCATTTTTAAGTGCTTCCCAAAGGAAGAAGACTAGGAAATGGTTAGGATAAGAGTTCTCCATGTTTGGTCTACATTAGAATCACCTGTGGGGCTTTTCCAGCATGTATGTCCCCGAGATTGTCTGATTCAGCAGGCCTAAGGTGGAGTGGCATTTGGCTATCATTTTTTAAGTATGTTTCTGATATGCATCAAATGTTAGAACTATTATTCTAGGATATATATTTTTTAAAAGTACACGTACATTAATTGTCTTTATGTAAGTACATTTCAGCTACTCTCATTTGCACAATTTCTGTAGAATTGAAACATGGAAAAGAAGTGAGAAACTACTGTTGCAATAGAACTGACAGAACCTTTTCTTTTGAAAAAATAAATTTTCTGAAGTTTATCTATCAAAATCATCCTATGAAATCCAACATAAAACAAATACTATTTAAAACAGCAAAAATCATTTATATATAATCTATGGTTTCTTTTTAAAAAGTCTAAAATCTAACAATACAGTAGGAATAAACTAATATAAATACAAAATTAATTTAGAAAATAATTCGTCTCAGTAAGATCTTCAGCATCCTAAACAGACTTTCAAAAAACTCAGTAATACTTAAATAATTAAGAATAGGTCTTTCCCAAAACACTGCATTGTAACAAATATACTTAATAATGGACTTAATTAAAATGATAATTATGAGTATTAGAATGATACCAGATACAACTAAAATATATGCATATTATAATAAAGACTAGTATACCATTATGAGAAGAATGACAACACAGGATAGTCAGTCTTCACACTTTCTTTACATGTCATTCTGGAAAAGCATCAAGCCATGTCAATTTAAAATAAAATTATTTTAGCTAAGAAGCAGATAATGTGATGAAGAAAAGCACAATAAATCAACCTTATCAACTCTAATCCACTAGTACTAAAAAAAATAATTTGAAGGCTAATCTATGCAAAAGCAAAATGCTAATTACCATATTAAAAAAACTTTGGTAACTACTGCCCTCATAGAATTATGACATCACTGTAGCAGTTATTAAAAAGAAAATTTTGTTCATTAGATGCTTGGATTAATGAAGATGTGAATTAAATATAACCTCTCCATTTCAGCAGACTTCTTAAAGAGGCTGAGTCTTTTACTTTTCTTTAACTTCTTCACATTCCAAAAAATTCCTATTGAATTTAAGCCAGAATAGATTAGTTGAACATTTTATAACTTTATAAATTGTATTTAAACCCGGTATATGAAGTTAATACACATGCATAATTAGATTTCTTAGGTAAATAAATACTAAAAAGTTTGATGTATATTACAAAAAGGCAATATTTCAAACTCGATTCAATTAAGTCAATCCCACTGGTGGCAATTTATTTTGAAAATGCTGAGTGTGCTGTGAAATGGTGATGATCTCTACAGTTGACAAGAATTAAGTAGTTTTATTATGTCCTCCCGTTGGTTCCTATGACTAGGACCCAGAGAAAATACGATTAAAGAAATCAATACCAATAGAAAATACATTAACTTTATTACAGGTGTAGTTTAAAACCACAAAACAAATAGGCAACAACTAATGCATGGCAGAAATAAGAAATAATGTCACCATGGTGTTAATCAGCAGTATAGGAACTGACTTTGTGGAACTGATAATTTAATGTCCAAAGATGAGGCAGCAAAATAAATCAATATGTGAGAAAAGTGGGTTGGGGAAAAGTAGGGAATATCAGAATAACACTGAATTTTCTACATTCATTAGGAAGGAAAAGGACTACTGTGAAACTACACCAACAATCAAATGTGATTTAATTTATAAAATTTTAAAACTCAAAACTTATAGAAAACTCAAATATAAAATGTTTAATAAACTGGCTTTCTGATAATTCAAATGTTTACTTATAATTGAAGTGAATTTCTTAACTCTTTATGTAATATAATGTATCAAATTCAGAAGCCAAGTGAATTACAGTATGCATTAAGTTTACATTTAGAAAATTCTGTTTAGAATTTAATATTTTAAAAAGTGCATAACAGGTATAAGAGAGGCTTATCAAAATTTTTCAAAACTCAGTATATCTTCCTTATCTCCAGTAATCTAGAAACCTATTAAAACATAACCTGAATCAAATTTTGAAACCATCTTTTAATAAGATAAAAATGCCAAATATATATTTAAAATTCATTTTGAAAAAGTAGTCTGATAACTCAAATCAAAAGCACTGACCATTGGTTTTCTCCAGAATACTAAGTTCTAAATTAACAAAAATTTATATACAGTTTTCTAGCTTTTAAGAGAAACACTTTGTTTCATTAGAAAAGTTACCTCCAATGGAATATATTAATAGAGAAATAGCACAATTCTTATCTAGTACCTAAATTTTCTTAGGTAGAAATATGAAATTTTATTTTTTCCCCCATAGTTTATGTATTGGTCTATGGGGCTTAGTAACAGCAACACTCATGGGCTGATACTATCATGATTTTGCTTCAATTTTGAGGGGAAGAAAATTAAAAAGTCCCACAGGTCAAAACTGAATCATATAAACTGACAGAATCCACTTCAACAAATGAGAGGCAATTCTAAAATGCAAAATAAAAATGGAATTAAGGCAGCTCTAAAAGAAAATAAAACTTATCCACCCCAAATAGTGCTAATGTAGTATATTCCTTAAAAAGCTGTGTGTATAATCTAGACGTAAAGGCAAAAAATCAAAACAGGCATTGCACAGTTATGATGCAGCATCAGGTCACAACTCGAATGAATGGTAACTGAATATGAATATATGCACCTTACCAGAGATGTTTATGTTTACTACCAGAGATGTCTTAGCAATTCCATAATCCTCACAAAGTCAGTATAACTGTTGTAAAAAAATCAACTGTGGTTCTGAATACCCATTCACAGTTGACCTCAACAATGTCTCTGAAGTAGGAGACTGAGTATCTGTGACAGGCAGAAGCATGTGATGGTCTTCAGTCCCCAGTGGAAGAGCTAGTGGTACAGTCACATCAGAAGGCTTCACATCCAGAGTTTCTGCTAATGGACTTTTTTGTATGGAATCTTGTTCATTCAAGGGATGATCCTCTATACTAGAATCTAGAATTTTATCTGTACCTGAAGTGGAAAGGAAAAAAATTTGCACTTTAAAAACAAAACAAAAACCCTGACGTAGACTAAATCTACTTACCATTGTTAGAACTTGCATTCCAACCTCTACAGCTTTACTCATGCTGTTTTTTTGCTGATTTGCTCTCCTCATTATCTACACAAATCCAGACTAGGTTCAAGCACCAAAATCACTATAAAAATGGACTTAATTGTTCTAGACCATGGTGAGCTGTTCCTTATCTATTTTATCACTCATTTGTCAATTTTTCACATACTGCCTTGTGACATCTACCTCTCTTATTGCTGTGTAACATTCTATTTAGGTATGCCTTGAATCTTCAACTAGACTGTAAATTCCCTGAGGGTAAATGTCAAGTTATATTTCTCTAATTCTCTGAAAGTACCCAATAGTGCTATACACATAATACAAACGCTATTTGTTCATTAAATGTGTTAATGAGTAGTTCATACTATTCTGTAAGTTTAAGTTCAAAGGTATGGCCTTTCATATTTTCAGAAGTTCTGAGAAATTCTGCTCTACTCAAGGGAGTAATTATGATACTAATGTGAAAAGATACACTTTTGCCTGCAAATTTTCCACTAGCTTTACCATGCTTTTGTCACTCCAAAGTATTGACATGATTTCAATTTCATTATCCTCATTAGACAAAACTGTGTATTTGCTTTCATAAAATTATAAGTCTCTCTGTTCTTGCCAGACTACTCTTCAGTTCAACCAGCCAAGAATACAGCCTGTGCTTTCTTATCCCAATTACTCTCTTCATAACATTCTCTGCCTGGGATGAACTCTCCCTTTCCCATCCCTATCCTTTGAACTCATCTCCACCCTTCAAGTTCCCTAAAAGTAAGCCTTTCCAATACTCACCTCAGAAGGACTTAATCTCTTCTTCAGCACTTTTGTGTCTCTACTATATCCCACATTTTGTTTTGTAATCATAGTTATTTAGATTTCTGGTCTCCCCCACTAGATTGTAAGCTCTTTGAGGACTAGGACTACGCCTTGTTCAACTTCATATACCCTGCACAGTTATGGGTACTTCAGAGGTATTTAACAACTGTTTCTTGAATTAATGACTCACTACAGTTTTCAGATGTTACTGATTTAATCCTTACGATGTTTATGTTCACTATCATCTCTACACACTGAAGAAGCCCAGTGTTTCGTTTCTAATCATGACAGAATAAAATGGTAAGCACAGTGCAACTTTCCAAGGATTCATTTTAAGCAAGAGACTTAAAATTTGTAGTGTGGCTTTCCATTTTTATACATTACAACAATTTGGGGTTACCTGTGTCCCTATTTCCTCTTAAATATTTCTGGACTAGTGTTCATGGTGCCCCTTTCTTCACATAACTACAGTAAACTCCAGGTAACCCAGACTCTAGTATGGGAAACAGTGATAATATAGTTTGCTTATGTATTTCTTCATTCTTGAAACTGTTCATAAATCAGGTTTTTAAAGGAGGAAATATTTCAAGTATTATTTATTAGAAGGTCAATATGGAAAGAAATTCAGTGAACTTAGCTGCAAATTATAAAGCTACGTTTCTCATATGTGTATATCTAGTTTTTAAAAATATATATCTAATTTAAATCTTATAATGTGCATCTCAACATTTTAAGGAATAGCACCAATACAAGAGCACCAAATTTTTAAAAAATAAAAGCATTACCAGAATGGACTTTTGTTTTGTGCTTCTTTAAGTTTTTAATATCTGTGTAAGAATTTCCACATAATTCGCAGATAAATGGTCTTTCTCCTGAAAAACAAGTTAAAAAGTTTAAAACCTCAATATTTTAAAAGACGCTAAGACAAAAATATCAATGTTCATGAACACGATGCAAACATTATTATTCTGTTTAAATTTAGTTTCAAATAACCATTTTAATCACTTGGTTCTAACAAAGTAAAATGAAAACTTCTGTACACATAGGCACTCTTTTACTTTATACAAAGCATTCCCATTTCAGGGAAAATTGAGCATTTTCATTAACAGAAATTTTAAACTAAAAAACTTACTCTTTTATTTCTATCAGACATTTAGTGAGTGCCAATTATATGCCAGACCCTGGCTAAGAGATATAGCTAGGGGGAAAAATATACATAATTATGGTTTCTGCTCTCAGGTAGCTTATAAATTAGAAAATCCTTAAAAATTACTGACGAAATAAAATGCTGCAACATTATAATTCTTCTGAAATAAGAACTGTTCAATGCTTTATAATGTAAATTAAGGAGCATGAGAATATAGCAGTTGCCAATAAATTTATTAAATGTCTACTAGGTGCTCACACTATTCTACAGAGGAATTAGGAGGAATAAACTTTAAAAAGTCAGAATAGTACATTTTCAAAGTGGTGTTTTCCTATGTTTTAAAAATTTTTGTACATTCAGTATTTTCTGCATACTACTTACTTATCTTTTACAATAAACATCAATATTAAAATTTATTCCTAAAACCTGCATACTGAACACTGTTTAATAAGAAAATCTGATATTATCTTGGTATTATCTATTCTTTTTCATTTCTTGGTTTATCTGTACAATTTAATCCAAATCATTTAAAAACTACTGATCTAGCATATTTCTTAGAAAATCTACGCAGTTCTTGACCAAATTTAATTCACATTCCAAACAACTAAAAAAATGAAATAAGCATATAAAAAGTTGATATTTATACATTAAAATATTGCTATAGGTAGAGTATGACTAGATACCATATAGTCCATAATGGTTTAAAAGTCAAGGTTTACATAAAAAGAAATTAGAGAGAACAAAAAATAATACGTTCTCCCTAAACACAGACCTGTATGGGATCGAAAGTGTTTGTTGAGCTCTCCTGAGGAAATAAAACTTTTCCCACAAATACCACATATGTATGGTTTTTCACCTAGATGGAAAATAAAAGATAGCGAAGTGGTGTACTATACCAATATAATATTTATCAATTATAATAATCTAAAGTAAGCTGTTCTAAAATATTACTTATATTAAAACCTCTTTATATTGTATTTTAGAGGTATTTTCAGTGTGATCCAACTTAAATGAATATTAGTAATTATTTTACATGTTCATGTAACCTGGTACTTTTCATACAATAAAACTTTATTTCGCAAATGTCCCTCTTGTAGACTAGAGTTGGGCAAGAAGTTTGATTTTTATATGACTAAAAACATGAAAATTCATCAATCCATATTTCAATTCTTGCTGTCTACTATATATTATTAAAGGAGAATAAAATCATTTGGGAAAGAAAGATCTATGAAAAAATGTATCCTACAAATGAAAATCTTTCAACAACAGAATTTGCTTCAAAACTGATACTTTGCATTTGAAGTATCTGTTTAATTTGCAAATCTTAGAATGTCTGTGTAGGGAAAGTCCTAAGAAGTTATAAAATCAATGTTCTACCCAAACTCACCCCCACCCCTTAATTTCGCTCTACAGTTTTATCCAAGTGAAATGAAGCTTCAAAAGTCTAAGGATTTTTTCTAAAGTCATAAAATAGGTCTCAACTCTAGTTTATATATTGTCAAAATTATCTGATTTTGTATATAAGTTACATGATAAAAAATTTCATCTACTGTGTATTATTCTAGAAAATAAGTCTGCTTTTATAGCTACTATTTATGTGAAAATCATAAACATAAGCTTCAAGGAGCACAAACACAACATACATAACTACAAAGTCTGTAATCTACTTTCTTTACAGGCTTAATTTCCCTTTTTCTTTTATTTACAACTTTCCTCCTTTTAAGCAGTCTCTCTGTATCACATTCTTACCTGTATGTTTTCGAGAATGAGTGATAAGAGAACTAGAGACAGCAAATGCCTTCCCACAGGTATCACACACATAAGGCTTTTCCCCAGTATGCCTTCGAACATGATAGGTCAGTGTGCTGGCTTGGGCAAATCTCTGTCCACATCTATCACAGACATATGGTTTCTCTCCACTATGCTTCCTATTAGTAAATAAATATAAAGTTATGCTGCTAAGTAAAACAATTTGAGAGTCAATCTCTATAGCAAGCATTTTTCTTTTTTCTTGCTGGGGAAGATTTGCCCTGAGCTAACATCCGTGACCAATCTTCCTCTTTTTCTTTTTTTATGTGAGCTGCTGCCACAGCATGGCCACTGACAGACAAGTGGTGTGGTTTCATGCCCAGGAACTGAACCTGGGCTGCCACTGTGAAGTGCACCGAACTTTAACCACTAGGCCATCGGGGTGGCCCGAGCAAGCATTTTTCATACAATTTTTCATGAAATATTTTATTTCATTTCATCTTAACAGACCAACAATATGTATTTAAAATAAACAGTTTCAATATATACTATCAAAAAATGTTTTGGTTGTTATCACAACGTTAGTTCTGAAATCAGTTCAAAAAGTTTTGTCCTCATCTTTATATGGTGGTCAGCTGCACCCCTAATACTGCAGGCAATTATTTTCGCTTGTCCATTCACTCACTCTTCAAAACTCTTTCCTCAAACCTCCAGCACCTCCTCACTCATCCTCACTCTTAGCTGATGTCCTTGCTTCCTGTTTCACTGAGAAAAATTTAAGCAATCAGAAGAAAATTCCCACCATTACAAATCTTCACCTCTAGGCATTTGTACCTAGACAGTGTGCTTTCCTTCTTAACTCTGACAGGATGGTGACAGTTCATCTGAATTCAACTACTCCCACTGGTATACTTCAGATACTATCCCCTTGCCTACTCAGTGATATCACTCCTGCAATTTCCTCCATCCTCCATTTTTCCCACCCCACACTGGATCACAGCATGCAAATACACTGATATGTCTCCCATCTCAAAAAAAAAATGACCCTTGACCTCACTTGCTCCTCCATTATTCTGCTCCCCTTTACCAAAAACTTGAGTCTCCAACTGTTCTACTTTCATTTCTTCTCTACTCATCTCTTCTCTACTAACCTCTGCTAACTCTGCTTTTGTCAAGAGCACTGCTGACCTCTCACTTTGCTAAATCTGATAGTCAATTCTCAGTCTTCATCTCCCTATCATCAGAATTTGACCGAGCTGATTGCTCCCTTCTGGAATCTTTTCCTTCACTTGGATTCCAGGGCAGCCCAGTCTTCTGGTTTTCCTCCTATATTGGCTGCTTCTTCCGCATCACCTCTGCTGGTTCTTGCCCATCTCCCAGAAGTCTGAAAGTTAGAGTGCCTCATGACTCAAGTCTTTGATTTCTGTTCTATCCACATTCATTCTCTTGGTGACCTCATCCAATGTTAAGACTTTAAGTTCTATCTATATGACTGATAAGTCCCAAATTTATATCTTCAGCTCAAACCAGTTCCCTGAACTCCAGACTTAGATAACCAACTGTCTTTTGTACATCTCCAGTCAGATGTCTAATAGTCATCTCAAATTTAACTGATCAGGACTCTACTCCTAAACTCCTGTACTCCTGCTTAACCTGCTCTATCCACAAATCTTCTCCATTTAACGGTAATTCCGTCTTTCAGGTGCTCAAGCTCAAAACCTCAGAATCATCTTTGATTCTATTATTCTATTCTTTCTTTCTTTATTTCATACCCCACATGCAATCTGTAGCAAATTCTGTTTGTTCTACCTTTAAAATATGTCCAGAATCTGACTACTACTTATGTCTTCCACTGCTACCACTCTGGCCTGAACCATCATCACTCTCACTTGGGTTTTATCTATAGCTTCCTAACTGGTAAGTTTGCTTCCACTCCTGCATCCTACAGTCTTTTCCTAAAATAGCAGCCAGAGTGATCCGTTTAAATGCAAGCAAGATCACATCACTTATTTCTCAATCTCAAGAATAAAAACTATAATGGCCTACAAAACCTTACAGCATCTGTACTCCCTGTCATCATTCTGATCTTATTTCCCTCCCATCTAGCCACTATGGCTTCCCTGTGGTTCCTTTACTGTGCTACAAATGTTGTATGGTGGAACCACAAGTAGAACTCTACTGTCCTGCGTTCTAAAACAGTAGTCTATTTAAGACTATGGTGAATCACAGACTCAAAGATCAAACAACTCATTTTTTGTTTGTTTTTACCTTGCATGAATCTTGAGATTGCTAGAAGTTGCAAATTGTAAATTGCATACATCACATTTATAGGGTTTCTCCTCACCATGATGCATGCGACTATGGAAGACTAGCTGGCATTTCTGAGCAAATCCTTTATCACACAATTCACATTTGTATGGCTTCTCACCTAAAAGAACAAGTAAATACAATTTATATTTAGAAGGAAATACTCTGTTTTAGTTGCTTAAGCCATATAAGCTTTCAAGAGTTCATCAACAATACCAGTTTTAGCATTCAGAAAATGGTGTTAACTGCTAGAAGTGAAAAAGCAAAGGGGGCCGGCCCACTGGTGCAGCGGTTAAGTGTGCACGCTCCACTGCAGCGGCCCAGGGTTCACAGGTTCGGATCCCAGGTGTGCACTGAGGCACTGCTTCTTAAGCCATGCTGTGGCGGCGTCCCATATAAAGTAGAGGAAGATGGGCACAGATGTTAGCCCAGGGCCAGTCTTCCTCAAGAAAAAAGGGGAAGACTGGCATTGGATGTTAGCTCAGGGCTAGTCCTCCTCACAAAAAAAAAAAAAGAAGCAAAAAAACAAATATGATCTCTTTTTCCAGAAAGACTATTGGAAACACTGGTAGAGTTCAAAGAAATTAGTGCTTCCCAATTCCTAACAGTAAAACGGGATCAATGAGACAAATACCTATTGCATCTTAAAAAGTATAAATCTAAGTGTACAAATAAAGGTAAATGTAGCGGCTGAGGAAGGAATGTATGTGTAATTCTAATAAACCTGTTTAGAAGTTGACAATGTCTAGGAAGCAGGTGGTGAGATATGCTAGCAAATCTGAGAAGTGGCCTGAGTTGTAATTACTTTTTCTCTTTATCAGTTTTAACATCTCTCTTAAATACTTAGCAAGCTAGAACCAACTTTATGCTTATTTTTACTATGAGGGAAAACAGTATAAAGAGCTCGTGCATTGGGACTTCAGAGTATCAGTTTCAATAAAACAAATAGCCATTAAATACTTGGTCACAATTACAAAGAAATTTTCAAGTCTAAAATGCTAAATATTTTTATGAATACAAGTATAAACCAAATTTTGGTCACAAATAGTCAACACTGTATATTAACATGTTCTCTATAAAAAATATTATTTCAGTCACAGTATAAAAACAACGATATCTCCCACAAACCAGTCTTACCTGTATGAGTTCTTACATGTGTTTTCAGTTGGTTACACTGGGTAAACGCCTTTCCACACAAGTGGCAGACATAAGGTTTGACTCCTTTATGTATTCTCATGTGTCTTCTCAAGCTGCTGGCTTCTGAAAACACTTTCCCACATGTGTTACACATTGGCTTGGCCTTGGAATATCTCTGATCCAGCTCTTCCCCAGAGCTCTCCAGCTCATAAGAGTTCTTGACACTAGCTATATTAGACATAGAGTGTTCTTTGAGAGCACAGTTTGGCTGTGATTTTCCCCGTTTCCGTTTCACTGTAACAGTTTGCACAATATCTTGTGTTGGAAAAGTATTTTCCACAACTGCTGTCAACTCGAGTTCTGAATTATCATTTCCTGGTGCAACTTGTTCTATTACAGGTGTGGACAATTTATTTGCATCTAGGAATAACTCAACAGACGCATTCTCTAAAATGTCACTGGGATATTGCACTGTTTTATTTTGCCCTGTTTTCTGGGAGTTGAAGGCCTTCTTCTTCTTTTTAGTTTGAGACGACTTCTTTGCTAAAGCTCCTTGTTTAGGATTTGCCTGAACTAAATCTGAAGACACTTCTGATTTCTCCCGACTATTATAATCTCGTAGAGTAAGAAGACAAGTCTGTTGATTCAATTCAATATTTCCAGTAATACTAGATATCTCTGTAGAAGAAGGATTAGCAATAAAAGCAAAATCTTCCATCTTTATTTTACATTTAGTGACCACCTCTTCCACTTTGAGATAGTCAGCAGCCTGATGAATTTCTTTAACATTCCAACTGTAAGGAAACAAGGCTAAATGACAATATTCTGATCAAAGAAAAACTGTTTTTGAAACAGAGCTGCACATATATTTCAATGTCTTTTAAAAACCTAATGAAGCAGAATGATGAAAAAGGCATAACTAAGAGAATAAATTTACAAAATTCACTCACTCAGAATAATGGGCAAGCAAAGATCTCTAGTTTTACAGAACTTGAAAAGATGAAAAACAGTGGTTATTCATAGGTACCTGTGTACCTCTACAGAAAAATAAAACGTTAAAATTTCTGCCTGTTTTAAAAAACACTTGGAACACAAAAGTAGCTGTTGGCAACTTACTGTCTCCTCCCATTCATCCCAAGGCTTCTTCAGATAGCAACCAGCTTTTCTGGATTGGCAACAGGAGGAGTCTAAAAAAAATTGTTTCCTATTATCTTCCTCTGCTCTGCTGTAAGGGACTTTTAACTGTGCTTCTCAAACTTTCCTGTGCACGTGTATCACCTGGGGAACTTGTTAAATCTAGATTCAGATTCAGTAGGTCTGTGGTGGGGCCTAAGTGTCTGCATTTCTAACAGACCCCTTGGTGATGCCAATGCTGCTGGCCCATCGTTCACACTTGGAGGAACAATAAGCTCTCTCTAGACACCCTCCCATTTTTTTTGCGTGTGATACTCAACCCAAGTTAGCCGGAGAATTTGTCATATTAGAATTATATAGAAAGAATTAAGTCACCTTGTTCAACATTCCAGTCAATATTTACTGATCATCTACCATGTCTGGTACTAAGAGGGACATTAAGAATCTCAAATAGTGCCTGCCCTCCAGAGGTTTACAGTGTAGTGAAAGGTTGTTTGATTACTCTAGCACTGGCTCTGGCATTACTAGCTGAATTAGGGTAAATCAGCATTTGGGGTGCTTCAACTTTCCTAGCTGTAAAATCAGAGAGTTGAGTTGGTATTAACATTAAAAATATGGCCCTTTTAATTATTTAAGGATGCACACAACACACCCACATACACTCCGTCAAGTAACTTTCCTACTTGCAATTTCCCCAAGTATTATTTAATTCTTCAGGAAAAAATCTCTTTCCCCTCTTCATTATATGTATGAGCCAGAAAAGGGTTTTAATCATAGTTGAGAATATAAATATAGTGCTATTAATCCATCTTTACTAAAAAAAAGTGAAATTTGAAATGAAATTAAAAATAACTAGTGTTGTGAACCTCTCAGGTGTCTGAAAGTGTATTACAGTATCTACAAATCTCTACTCATTTTCTCATCATCTAATTAAACCTGCTTTGCCTCAAGTGCCACCTATATGTTTCCTTTTTTAAAATTTAGCATTACAATGGCTTTTTGAAAATTGTCTTTTATGATACACATAATCATTTTTCAGTGATTAAGTAGATTTACAGGCTAGTTTGGAAACCTAATCACCTGTTTAGGGAACATTTCATTCTCTGGGAAAATCCATGCCAAGTTTATAAACATACTACAAATAAACTTTTGGAACATAATCTGTTTGCAAATGGAGTCTTTCCCTTAGATAAGAAAACATACTTAAAATATTCTTTTCTTATGGTCCTTGGCTATAATTTTGGAATATATAATGAACGATTTTTGTAATCAAGTTAATTCTCCATTTGCAAAGATACAGCACAAATGCCCCAAATATAAATACAATCTTATTCATCTTTTATACAGAATGTTTTTTGCATGTATATAGCATTATCACTACCTGAAAACATTGTTTCTTCTTTACATAATCTATTATTAAATTACAATAAACAAGAGACACCCCTACAATGAAAACCAAATTTACTCCACCAGTTATTTTTTTTTTTAATTTCTTTTTTTGTGTGTGTGTGAGGAAGATCAGCCCTGAGCTAACATCCATACCAATCCTCCTCTTTTTGCTGAGGAAGACCGGCTCTGAGCTAACATCTATTGCCAATCCTCCTCCTTTTTTTTTTTCCCCAAAGCCCCAGTAGATAGTTGTATGTCGCAGCTGCACATCCTTCTAGTTGCTGTATGTGGGACACAGCCTCAGCATGGCTGGAGAAGCGGTGCATCGGTGCATGCCCGGGATCCAAACCCGGGCTGCCAGCAGCGGAGCTCGCGCACTTAACCACTAAGCCACGGGGCGGGCCCACTCCATCACTTATTATACTTAAGTCTCAAATTATAATTGTGCTTAGTGCTCCATAAAATGAACCACCAAACAGGTAACAAGGTCAGGTAGTCTTTAAGAGCAGTACAAACTAGCAATGAGTCACAGCCTAATTGTTCAGTACAGAAACAGTAATTCATACATCTATTTCATAGACAGTCTATAATCTCAGTTACAGTTAAGAGAACCAATCAGCATTTGTTTATGTCAATAACTCATTTGCTTCTATTTACAAGCATGAAGTTACAGTGCCTGCAAACTCTCTTGCACCTTTTAAACAGACATTGAAAGGCATTTAATTAGATATTGCCAGGTATATGGCTAAATGCTTTAGATGAGTAGTTCTTCTAATCCTCAGGCATGCCTATGAAATCTATTCTAATCCTCATTTTACATACAAATGAAGGATTAGAGGTCCAAAGAAATTAAGTAACTTGTCCAAAATCACAGTGTTAGAACTAAGATTTGACCAAGGTAACCTGGCTCCTGAATCCACTTAATTCTCTATTATTCTGCTTTCTTTCTTTTTTTTTTGAGGAGGAAGATTGGCCCTGAGCTAACATCTGTGCCCATCTTCCTCCATTTTACATATGGGATGCTGCCACAGCATGTCTTGATGAGTGGTGTGTGCGTCCGCGCCCAGGATCCGAACTCGCGAACCCCAGGCCACCAAAGCAGAGTGCGCAAACTTAACCACTATGCCACTGGGCTGGCCCCTATTATTCTGTTTTCTTAATCACTAAGTTGTACAGACTTTGTATTTTTGGTATAAGTCTTCTCTTACATTTGTGGCTGGGCTCAAACAATTAGCTCCCCAGGAAGGATATGTACCAAAAAAGATTGAGCAAAACATCTGGCACTTTCATGTTGGTTCTTTGCACGAAGGCTCAAAATAAGGTGCTCTTCAGTGTGTTCAAATCAATTCAAGATTTTTCCGGCCAAGTTAATTGAGAAGGAGAAACCACTAAATTGAAGATCAACCAAAATTCACTGGTTTTGTAGTTATTTTATATTATTCTAAATTTTTATTCTAAATTTTTAGATCAGAGGCACTTTTATAGTCCACTATTCAGTAAATTTATCATGTGAGATTAATCTATGACACAGCTTTGTTCCTTTAATCAACTTATACAGAACTGACTCAAAGATTTCATTACACCAAAATTTAAAAATAATTCTAAAACAGCATAAATGTTTCCTTTTCAATAAGATTAAGGAACATCCTGATTCTAGCTTTTTAAAGAAGTATATATCCACGATAAGCTGCAATGTAAAAGAGAAGGAAGAATTTTGTTTAATGTGTAGATACATATATCTATAGAGATCATCTGGAAAAGAATGGAAGAACTTGTATCAAAATGTTAGTAGTGGTTATCAATGGGTGGCAGAATTACAGGTGTTTCCTTTTTGTTTTTTCCTAATTTTTCTCCAAGAAATGTGGACTTAAAGGGGGAGAGGAGGGTAGAGAAGAGAAAATAAAGGACGGAAACTAATGTTCATTCGGAGGGGGGCTTTCAAGTAAATCCTTTATCTTCACAGTAACACCAAGGTAGTTATCATCATCTCATTTTTTCCGATGGGGAAACTGAGGCCCAGAGAGGTTGCATCTTGCTCAGAGACATAGTGACTGACAGGCAAGATCTAATTCTAAAGCCCATAATCTTTCAATGTCAGAAGATTATGATCTACGTATGTTCACACTTTCACAAATGATGGAAGAAAGAAGACAGGGGTAATATGATTGGTTTCTCTTTTCTTTTATCCTCTCCAGCTTTCCCCCACAACCAATAAATGCATTGGTATTAATCTATTTATTTAGTTCATCATGTATGGGAGACACACAGTGCCTACACTATCAGATTCCTCAGAACCTTCTTTTTGTTACTGCAGTGACAGCATTAAGCATCTTAGAGAACCATTCTAGCACCTTGGACCTGACTTAAGCATTAGTAATCACAGCTTTACAGAGATAACTGGAGTCACTGCCATTTACATTCCATTGAAGTTCTTTTCCTGAATCAAGATCAGCAAGAGGTCTTGCACATTGCTAATTATGGCTGGAAATGGGAGCACTAGTAAATGAACACAGAGGTTCTTCCTTTTTTCTCCATCTACACTCCCCTACCCCAAACACCTTAAGAAGCAGGGAAAAGAGAGTGAGGGAAAGAGAAGATCAGAGGAACATAAAGACCAAAAAGCAAGGGGAAACTGGAATTCACTTAGGAATTCATTGTGTTTAATCTTCAAGTTTACATAGCTGAAATCCCAGGCTTTGTTTCAGTAGATAAATCAAATGTGTCAGAAACAAGGCTTTAATCTTATTAACATTTGTGTTTTTTGTGCTTAAAAAACGTAGTCTTTTATCCCAAATCAGTGATACTGAATTCTTTATTAAAACAAACAACAATATTGTGCATATCAATAATTCAAGGCTCTGAGTTCAGGGACTGACTGGAAAAAATACACATCTACTTTAGCTCTACAGACTAGCTTTTATGAGTGAAAATAAAATGTGTACTTTACCTGTCAAGATTTAAAGTTCCTGTGTATATAAACTCCAACAGTTTCTGAAATCCATCAGCCTTCACCTGACTCTGATCAAGAAAGACATTGTTTTCAGAAGTGCTTCTGTAGATCGCACCAAAATACTCACTGAACGAGGCAAGCACATTCCTATGAGCTTTAAACTGGAATTCTCCAATCACTACGGTGCAGTCACAAAGAAAACCCGCTTCCCGTTGTTTGTTCAGTCTCTCTAAAAGGTGCTCACAGTGGTGCGAATACTGCATTTTGATACCAGAATGGAATTTTACCCCTGTTCTAAACAAAACACAAAAAGAAATAGTAAATCAGTAACCCTAAGTTTTCATCAAACATTTCACCCAAGCAAATGGTGTGGGGAGAAGGAACATAGGACATAACATAAACAAGAATAAAATCAGTTCTCATTTTATCCCCCCAAAAAATTCTTATCAAACAGATATGGTTAAAAATGCTGACGGGATAAGTGCCTTTCTCTGTTTCATTTTGGTCAACTAACACAATCCTTGGGATACATCAATAAATGGCGATAACTGAAAACATTTCACGAGCTGGAAAAACAGCACCGCAAAATTTCACGCTTTTGCATCAGGGAAACCTTCAGACTTACAAGCTCAGCAGGCATGCACATGTTAAGAAAAAAATTAACAAACCACTAAGAAATGATTCCTTGGGACAGATGGGGAAAGGACGAGTTCTTTAAAATTGCTTTCAAATCACTGAAACCTGTTAGCTTCCGTGGTGCACACAGTGGCCTCCAAAGGCGAGGCGGGTGCCGAGGGGGCGGAGAACGAGCGGGGCCAAGAGTTGTCAAACGTTCTGTCACTCGCCCCGAGGAGGCCACACCCCCTCCCTTGCCCCCGCTCCACTCGAGGCGCCCTCGAAGAGTGACAACCAAAGCCGGTCTCTCCCGGCTTCTGTCGCCCTGCTCTTCGCCCAGCTCCCACTCCCGCGAATTCCCACAGCGGAGGTTGCGGCCAAGGCCAACACCCGGGCTGCCTCGCCCGAGCTTTGCACGTTAACACCTTCGCCCCGAACTGAGCGCGAACTCCAAGGTGCCTGCCCCGCAATGGCCCAGGGTCCGCAGAGAGCGGGGATGGCGGGCCGGGGGTGAAGGGCAGAACTCACCTATAGCAACCCAAAGGGGAACAGTTTCTTCACTCTCTCTCCGCCATCTTGGAAGAACGTCACCGCGCCACGCTCCGCCTCTCCCTTCTTCCTCCACGGCGACGTCACATCCGGCTCCAGGCGTCCCGTGGCAACGCAGGCGGCTCCAGGACCGCGGAGGTCCAACACCCGCTTGGGTCACAGAGACCCCACTCCCTGGCCATGCCTGGGGCCCCCGGAAACAGCGAGCGTCGTGGATACGAGACTTAAGGGCTCGCTCACAGCGCCCCGCCTGTCTTCCTCATTCTCAGCATTTTGCTCGGCTGAAAGTCAGCATCTCTCGCTCGGCCCCCGTTACTGGCCGAGGCCGCGCAGCGCTGAGCCGCGGACCTCTTTCCAGGAGCCCAACTTGCGCACTGCATGCTGGGGCTTGTAGTTGCTTGGCGTCTCCCGTCACCCTCCCCTTCCTCAGGTCCCCACGAGTGGGAGCAGCTGCTTTGTGTTCTCCGGCTCTCGACCATGAGGAATTTTTGAGCTGAGGCTGATCACCCCTTTTTAGTTTACGTACCCGAAAGCTCTTGGGACCCCCTGGGTTTTGTTTGCATTAGCCAACAGTAGCCCAGTTTCCAGGATACCCTTACCTGGTGACAGAGTCTGAGACGCAGGAAAGCGGAGCAAAGCAGCAGCGCACACTGAGCACGCGCAGCATTGGAGGAAGGTGGGCTTTATACCGGAAAAGGTTCTCCTGCTTCTGGACTAGAAAAATTTTAATGCAATTATTTACATGGAATTCAGACTTTGTATAGTGAGAGAAGAAGATACCAGTTATCTGCGTAATATACAAAAGGCGCAGAAACAGTAACATAAGTCTTGCTGATTATTAGGGTGGATTCTTTCGTAGTACCCGGGAAAGTTATAAATCACAGAAAACGAAAACTTCAGCCTTTTTTCTTGTTGAAAATTATGTCAAGACCATAGGAAATTTCCTCGCGACTTTATTTTAAAGGACAGTGTGAACTTGGATTTATTCTTTTCTTCTCTCCTGGGGTTTTTCCAACCAGGTTCTATTTGCTCTCTTTATAACTTCTTTCCTCTCTTCTCAGTAAGAATCCTATTTGTGAATAAAACCACAACCTGTTATGTTTATAAGAAAACAATTTGAGGCTGTTTGTTTCTTGATTTTATCTTTCTAATTTTCTTTTTGATTCCCCTTTAATTTTCTCAGAACCCTTTTCGCTAATTTATTAATTCAGCGATATTTATGAGTCTGTAACAGGTGTCAAGCATGACACTAAGTTTATAGAATAAGAATAAAACATGGTCTCTGGCGTTTAGAGAAATCTGCAATCTCAAGGGGAAAACTAATGGAAAACCAAATGACTTGTAATACAAAGACTGCTCAGGAGGCGACAGGGCTGTTTTACACTGTTTGATCGCCCCTTCTAGACTGTACATTACATTATTTTTTTCAGTATCAGGTTGTGAGTTGAATTCAAAAAATTTTTTTTGAAGTCTGGAGCACCTTCTCCAGTGGCAAGCTGTCAATAAAAAAACCTTTGGGGAACAAATAAAGTGCCACCCAAATTGACAGTTCAAATTCCCAAGGTTCTGCAAGTTACACTCAGAGTTTTCTTTTGTGAAATCTTGCCAGTTGGGACAACATGGATGGACCTTGAGGTATTATGCTAAGTGAAATAAGTCTGATGAAGAAAGGCAATTACCGTGTGACTTAACTCGTATGTAGAAGATAGACAAACACATAGACACGGAGAACAGATTGGTGGTTCCCAGAGGGGAAGGGAGCCGGGGAGGGCGAAAGGGGTAAAGGGGCACATGTGTACTGTTACAGGATGCAGTCTATACAGAAGTTGAAATATAATAATGTACACCTGAAATTAATAACAAAAGATTGTGTTTCGTTATAGAGCCAGCGTGATTAATGAATATCACAGTCCCGCGAGGAAAGAAAAACCAATGAATATCACACAGTCCCGCGAGGAAAGAAAAGCGAACGACTGTTTCCGCCCGGTTTCGAACCGGGGACCTTTCGCGTGTTAGGCGAACGTGATAACCACTACACTACGGAAACTCAGCTGCCAGGTGCCTCTCAGAAACTCCTTAATAGAGATCTTGCAACATGCAGTTCACACGAATTTCAAGTTAAGTAAGAGTAAGGTAATTTTTAACAGAAAGAAGATAGACAAAAACAATTCGATGTCCAATTGAACATTGCTACTATTTCAAAAGCTGGAATTTGTGTGCACTTTTTTCCGAAGCCCCCTAGGTACCACTGTAGAAACCAAGCAGCCGCTAGTTGCCCTTCCTTCGCGTACGCTTTCTTCTATAGGAAAATAGTGGTTTATTACGTATCTTTTGCCGGCCGTGGCGATGCTGCGAGTCCCAGGCGAGTTGTGGGGCTAGAAAGCGACGCTTCCAGCCTCTGGTCCCAGGCGAGTTGTGGGGCTAGAAAGCGACGCTTCCAGCCTCTGGTGGACGGACGTGTAAATAGCTTTTGAATTTCCTCCCTGCTTCTGTAGACCAACCGGAGGTTCTAACTTGCCTACTTGTTTCAAAACCCTTTACAGAGTGTGCAAAATTGATGGGGTAAAAAAAAATCAGACGCCCAGATGCACTTTTTGGCACACCATGTACTTAAATTTTTCTAAGCCTGAACTTCATATGACCAAGGAATATCACTTTTCCTGCAAAGAGACAGAGACGTTCTTATGCCTAAAAATGAAGAATTTTTAGGGAATGGGAATGAGCTTCCATATTACACCGGGGGATTGCTAAAAAAAATTAAAAAGTGAGATTCTACCATTTTGGTTTTGAGTACATTTTGCTTAGAAACCACAGGAAAGAAGCACAATAAACTATTTCCCAGTATATAAAAACCATAATAAAAGTATTTAAAACCAATTTAAATCCTAGCACTTTTTCGTTTCTCTTTTTTAGAAGTTGACGAGGATTTCGGAAGCACGCACTGTGTCTCCCCTCTTGTGAGAACTTTCCCCTGTCAAATCTTTGCACCTTTCCCCAGTTTCAAGGGCGCATTCCGGAGCTTCCCTCAGGCCCCGGGACAGACACCTATTAACCAGAATTCAATGACTTTGGGAAATAAAACTGTTTTTATGGCTCATCGAGGTATTAGAAAAAGCCTCTTGTGAAGGGTTAGATTTGTCTCTTTGGGGAGGAAAGTCAGATTTCCTGATATTGGTATTCCCGGATTCCAAGAGGTGGGGAGGGGTCCAGCCCCGGGGAGACGCAATCGCGGGCGGCATTTTGGAGGGCACCTGGCGACCGCAGAGTCCAAGGGCCCGGGGCTCCCTGGCCCTCGGCCCGCACCACCGGGCTCAGGTCCCGCGGGGCCACGCCAGGGCCTTTGTGACGCGGCGTTCCAGGCCGTGGGCCCCGCGCATCACCTGGGCCTCGTAACGCCACCTGGGGCTGCGCCGAGCACTTTCTGCTCACCCCGCGCAGCCCGCAGCCAGGGTGGCCGGAGCGGCCGGGCCACGGAGCGGGCGGCATGAGCTGCTACCAGCTACCGGTGGTGATCGACAACGGCTCGGGAGTGATCAAGGCGGGCCTGGCTGGGTCCCGGGAGCCCCAGTTTGTCTACCCGAACATTATCGGCCGCGCCAAAGGCCAGAGCTTGGCAGCCGAGGGCGCGCTGGGACTGTGCGTGGGCGACCAAGCGCAGGACCGCAGAAGCTCGCTGTCCATCAGGTACCGCCGTGTCCCCGCAGGCAGGCCCCGCGTGGAGGGAGAGGAGGGAGGGCCCAGATGAGGGGCGCAAGCGTGAGAGAACAGATAAGGGGGCGAGGAACAGCAAAGCCGCAGCCAGCCTGCGTTAGTGCAAACGCGCAGGCGCCAAATCTCAGAGGGTACCAAACATGTAAAGAGGGAACATTACTTGCTCTCTGCATCTACAAAAATATATTCAACTGTACAAATAAAGTTATCATTCATAAAATACAAGTTCATTTAAGAATGTTACTTAATTCCAGGTACCTTTGTCATTTGGGTCATTTTCTTCAATTAATTGACATTAAAACTGTACTATTAGGTGAAGATTTCCCAATTTTTATTTTTGTAAAGTCACAAAGGGTCTTCCAAAGGGGGGAAAAATGGAAAGCAACAAAAAAAATTGCAGAGGAAGATAGCTGTGCTAACTTTTGCTGGCAGTACCTTCTCTGAGAGGCTCTGGCCATCACTCCCCATAAAAGGATACTGGTAATAAATACTGGGATTAACTCAGGTTTGAAGAGAATAGAAAACAGAAAAATGAAAACTTACTATTTATCTTATTGCTCTTCCTACAGCTACCCAGTGGAGCGTGGTCTCATTACTTCCTGGGGGGACATGGAGATCATGTGGAATCATATCTATGAGGCTAACCTGAAGCTAAAGCCCTGCGACGGCCCAGTCTTGATTACAGAGCCAGCACTGAGCCCACTGGCCAACCGGCAACAGATCACTGAAGTGTTTTTTGAGCATCTGGGGGTTCCTGCCTTTTATATGTCCATCCAGGGGGTGCTGGCTCTCTTTGCTGCTGGCTTCACGACTGGCTTTGTGCTGAATTCAGGTGCGGGGATAACCCAGTGCGTACCCATCTTTGAGGGTTACTGTCTGCCTCATGGTGTCCAGCAGATAGGTCTGGCAGGCCTTGACCTCACCAACTACCTCATGATGCTGTTGAAGGACCATGGCATCATGCTGCTGAGTGCTGCGGACAGAAGGATCGTCGCAGACATTAAGGAAACCTCATGTTACGTGGCGATGAACTTTGAAGAGGAAATGGCCAAGAAACCGGACTGTATAGAGAGAGAGTATCAGCTACCTGATGGGAAGACCATCAAGCTCCACGAGCAGCTCTTTCATTGTCCAGAGGCCCTCTTCTCTCCATGTCTCATGAACCTCGAGAGCCCTGGCATTGATAAGATGTGCTTCAGCAGCATAATGAGATGTGATACAGATCTGAGGAATTCCTTTTTCTCCAATATTATCCTTGCTGGGGGATCAACTTCTTTCCCTGGTTTAGACAAGCGCCTAGTGAAGGATATAGCAAAGGTGGTGCCTGCCAACACCCCTGTGCAGGTTATAGCTCCCCCAGAAAGGAAAATATCGGTGTGGATGGGAGGCTCTATTCTTGCATCCCTGTCTGCCTTCCAGGACATGTGGATCACTGCTGCAGAGTTCAAAGAAGTGGGACCCAACATAGTACACCAAAGATGCTTCTGAATACAGATAAAATGGTTAGAAGACAATGTTTTGAGTACGTGCAACAGAAAACTTTGGATATTAAATGTTTCTGGGAGAACAGAAAATATTTCAATTATTGGAATGTCCATGTCTCTGCTGCATTTCTATAATGGGGGAAAATAATGGTGAAGCAGTCCAACAACAGATGTTTATTGAGTAAAACCAAATTAAATGCTAGAGGACACTAGTCTTGACCTTGGAGATCTCATATTTCCCTTGGAGAGACAGCAATTTGTGGTACAAAATGATATGTGCCAAGTGAGTGATACAGATTTAAGTTTGTTGGAGTTTATGGAAAGAAGGTTGCTATGAGGAAAGATTTCATAGCAGAGATATGCCATCATGGGTGGGGTGGCATTAGTATGGGGGTGAGGGAGAAGAGGGCAGATATCCAGAAAAGCATAATGGAAATGAGCAAGGGGCTAGAGATGAGACTGAACAAAGCATATCCAAAGCATGTTTAATAGACTGGTTTTGTTAAAATGAAGAACTTATATACAGCAGATAAGAGCAGTGACTAGGGACTGGAAGGCTTTATGTTCAATGTCCTATAGGCAAAGGGGAACAAGTTAAGATTTAAAACCTGGAGACATGGGGCCGCCTGGTGGTGCAGTGGTTAAGTGAGCGCACTCCGCTTCAGGGGCCCGGGGTTCACACGCTCAGATCCCCAGCGCGCACGGACGCACCGCTTGTCAAGCCATGCTGTGGTGGCGCTCCACATAAAGTAGAGGAAGATGGGCACGGATGTTAGCCCAGAGCAGATCTTTCTCAGCATTGGCATTGGATGTTAGCTCAGGGCTAATCTTCCTCACCAAAAGAAAAAAAAAAAACCTGGAGACATAAGGAAATTAAGATGAATGTGGTGGTAGTTTGGAGGGTAAATTGGACTGGGAATGCCCTGGAGATTCGGTGATCAGTTAAAAAGTTACTACTCTAGATATAAAGTAGTCAAGTGTTATACTCAAGATTGTAAGCAATAGGAATTAAGAAATTATGGAAAAATGACGTCTTGGTGCCTAACTAGATAGATTTGAAAGAGAAAGAAGGGTCTGAAATGATCTGGGTAGCTGAGAGCATGATGGCAGTATTGACATAACTCAAAGTATGCAGTATCTGCTCTATGCAAAGCACTGTGCTAACTGTGAGGAGTAATCAGGAGTCAGATCCTGTCCTTAAACAGCCAACAGTCTAGTATAAGAGGCGAAACTCATCCCTTAATTACAATAATACAAGGTAGAAAGTGATTTAGTATCCTAAGAGAAGTACAAAATGCTCTGGTGGTTCCCAGGAGGGAAAATACCTTGAGGGCTCAAGGAGACTTTCTAGTATGTAGATTTAGCTTTGGGGCTGGGCTTGAAGGATGGCAGGCATTTAAATCAAGTAGAGTGCCCTTCTCTCTGAATTTAGGGGCAGCATATGTGAGTTTAGGTCTAGGCCCTGCCACCTACCAGCTGCATGACTTAAGCAAGTTGTTTAAACAATCATTTGAAGATCAATTTCCTCCTCCAAGTGGGGTTGCTAATCCCTATCTGTCTCACAGGGTCATTGTGAAGTTCAAATGAGAGAATGTCCCTACAGACACTTTTAAAATACAATAAAATGTTATTTTTTGCTTATAGAATTAGAGAATTTATAGGTCCAGCTCATGCTACTTCCTCCATGGAGTCAAAATTGATTATTTGTGTCCTTGAGCACATTATATTTCTTGTACTTCTGTTGACCACTTAATTTATGCAGCCTTATCTTTTGGTTTGCTTGTCTTTCTCCCTCACTAGATATGCTCCTAGAAGACAGGGATTGTGGGCTTTCCCTTTTCATCTCTGTCCCCTTCCTTGATGCCTTTTATGGTGTACTCCCAGTACGTATGTAGATATATAGAACTGAGCATAAACACACTTCTGGCTGAGGGAACATTAGGGAAAAGATTCTAAATTGTGTAAAAGTGAGGGGCATGTACAAGCAGCAACAAGTAACTCAGTTTGGCCTGAGTCAAGCATTTGTGAAATGATTGTAAGCAAGATTGCTAGATTGGATAAAGTGTAGAAAATGATTATCTGAGGGCAGTTTGCATAGTTGATGGTGTGCTCACTAGATTCACAAGCACTGTAGAGAGAAGGATCTTAACCCCCTCATTTTAGAATTCTTAAAGCAGTTTTTTCTAAGGGAAAATAGAGCTAACCATACACTTATCTAATTTAAACTCTGACATCCCAGAAAGATGGGCAAGACAAGTATTCTTCCCACTTTACAAATTAAGAAATTGAGATTTAAAGAGGTTAAGAGATTTAAATTTAAAGCAATCCCAAAGTAGCTTGCTAGGTTAGGTGAGTACATAATCCTTAATCCTAGTTTTGTAGGCAGTTAACCCAACAGCTAGTCTGGATTATTCTGTGAGGACTGTAGCCTCTTCCACAGGGTCATAGCTGGTCCTTTTCAGAAATCTAGGGAAAGGGAATAAAATGTGAAAATTCCTTTTAGTTATATTTTCCCTGATCTTAAATCGTCTCAGACCAACTTCCCTAAGGCTTTACTTTTCTCTTAGATTGAGGCGTCAATAGCGACAACTCCACAGAGGTCACCCAATTGAACACAAGTTCAACGTTTAAGATCAGCCAGTTAAATGAAAAACAGCATTATACCGGTGTCGGGGGAAGAGGGAGAATCTCCCTCTGCCCTTTTCTTATGGCTGGCCAAATAATCAACTTGCCAGCCAGTGTGGCTCCTGGCGACTACGCCAAAACTGTCTTATGGCTGGCCAAATAATCAACAAGACAGGTTAGCAGGAGAAAATAATACCAAGTTTAATAACATGTATATATGGGAGAAACTCAGAAATGAGCAACTCGTCCCTCTGTCTAAGCTGCTTGCTTAAGTATTGCAGCTAAAGGCGAGGAGCGTGTTGGGGGTGGGTAGTGGCCTGGGACTTCAGAGGGCAGGAGGACAATTCTTTTCAGGGTCATCTATAGATAATGTGGTCAGGGAGAGACAAACTTTTTGATAAAAGAGGCTTGGTGCCTTTCCCATTGTAACCTCTATCCTACATTATCTTTATAGCCATCATGATAGAAGATCTGTTCCAGGAAGGAGCCACCACGTCAAATTCTTTAGGCAGTTAGTGGGGGAGGTCAAATGTCCCTCAGAGAAAACAATCAAGGTAAAGAGATATATTTCAGGGTGGCCAAATCTTGATCTCCCACACCTGCCAATATAAAACCCCGCTGCAAATTTATGGGATTGTTCCTCTTAAAAAAAGGTTAAAAAACCTGATCACGACACATTAAAGCAAAGTCAATGATTGAAAAGCCTTTATTTCCTAATAAAAGGGAGATTCAGTTCTCAATGCTAAGATTAAGAATAAAGTAGTTATACCCAAACAAACCCATCCTCTCTGCTCGAGAACTTGAAGAGACGGCACTCTAAGGAGAAGGGAGCAGGGCAGGAACCCGGAGGCAGCCCAACGAGCTGAGCCAAGATTCTGGTTTAGTCAGCGCTGCTCGGGTATCTATTTTCCTAAAATTCTCTAAAAAATGTGATGATCAGAATTTAGAAACTGTTTTGAGTCTCGGGCCCTGAGTTTTTTCTACTCCTAAAAAAAAACTCCATTTTTTTAAAGTAGTACAGTAACACCGCACCTGGTCTGTACGGGATGGAAACCGGGGCTAAGAGGCACTCAAGATAGTTTTCCCCTTTAAAGTACGTCGGAAGAAAAACCCAAACCTTTCCCTAAAGAACGTGGAAGAGCGGCAGCGATTGTCCTCATGGCCGGAAATAGAATTTTTGAAAAAAACTTTTGCGAGGCCGGCTCTCGCGAGAGCGGAGGCAAGCGGCCTCGGCCAATGGGCGCGGGCGGCGGCGCTCCCTTTATAAGGAGGGGCATCGGAGCGCGCGGCGGGTGGTGGAGAGTGGGGTCGGGAGGGGTGGCGGTCACGCTTTGTCTAACCCTAACTGAACCGGGCGTAGGCGCCGTGCTTTTGCTCCCCGCGCGCTGTTTTTCTCGCTGACTTTCAGCGGGCGGAAAAGCCTCGGCCTACCGCCATTTACCAGCCAATCTGGACCAAACAAAAAATGTCAGCCGCTGGCTCGCTCACCCCTCCCGGGACCCTGCGGTGGCTCGCCCGCCCAGCCCCCGCGCCCCGCCTGGAGGCCGCGGTCGGCCCGGGGCTTCTCCGGAGGCACCCAATGCCGCCGCGAAGAGTTGGGCTCTGTCAGCCGCGGGTGCCTCGGGGGCAAGGGCGAGGCTCCGGCTGCAGGGAGAGGAACGGAGCGGGTCCCCGCGCGCGGTGCGCTTCCCTGAGCTGTGGGACGTGCACCCGGGACTGGGCTCAAACACGTGCAGCCTGCTGAGGGGCTGCGGGTCTGCCTTCCTGCTGGAAAGGGGGGCTCTGATCGTGCGCGTCCGTCTCCCTTCGCGGTCAGTAGTGGGCCTGTGGACCTCCAGATCTGCAGATTGGACCAGGGTGCGTGCACGTTGGCAGAAGGACACGTGAAGCCACCTCCAGAATTGGCCCAAATGAGTGGGCAGTGAGCCGAGTAGCCAGCTAGCCGTTCCTGCGTACGGTCTTGTATCCTATTACCCGCCTCTGGTTTTGGTGCCTTTTATCATTGTATCACAACCTAGTTCCTGCTTTGCGGTTTCTGTTGAGGTTTTTGCGTCTCGCAAAGTAGATCTCGACCAGTCTCCTCAATCCGGTGTGGAAGAGCAGTGATTTTTTTGTGAGACCGTTAAACATTTCATAAGTATTTGTTAACTAGAAGATCTAGTGTGTTCCCCAAACAATGAAAATTACGTTCCGTAATGGTCGTTGCTTTCATCTTATTTGCCTCCGCCTTCGGATGCAAAGTATTAAGTGGTGACAGACGGAAAAGAAGGTTACAAAGAAATATAGATCCCAACTCTCTAAAGAATTGGGTCTGGTTTCCTTTCAGGAAAGAAAATAGGCTGAAGACCCACTAGGTTAAAGGAAACAGCCGACAGGCCGTTCTGCCCACTCATCTCCAAACCTAACTCCAGGCTTATGTGTGGATTCGTCCCAAGTCGGTGCCTTCACTTCCTTAAAACAGCTATTCTGGCAGCAGCTGCCGGGAGAGATGGTGCCAGCGGCCTGCATTATGAAGGCAAATTCTCAGGCTGATAGCCAGCCCAATCCTGACCTGACGTTAGGAAGGGTCAGTCAGGAGGACCATGTCAGTCAATTTATGAACGCATAGGTCTAGAGCGTCTCAGCCTATTACCTAAAGTAAGTCCCTCAGAGTTGTCTGACAAATACAGTTCTTACCCTTATTGCAGTTAAGAAATGTGAAAACCCCGAAATGCACTGTTGCTCCTAATGTTCTCTAAGTAAGAGGGAAAAAGGATTTTCCCCAGTCAGCATGGTTTTGTGGAAAGAACACAGGGTAAGTAGCTGAATGAATTTCTAGTTCTGATTTTGCTGAGGATTTTTCTAGATTCTTGAAGTAACTCAGCTAGCTTCGCTAAGCTTCCATTTACTCAGAAGGTGATCTTTTAAGATCTCTTGAAGACTGCCAGAGTTTCTTGAACTACAAATATGGTAAATAGATGTCTTTTGTTCCTGCTCCATCTAGTGGTACTTGTGCTTCTTCACAGGTACAAAATCTGTGGTGGTGTGGGGCCGGAGGCAAGGATGGCCCTCTACTAGGAATGCTTTTTTTCTCCTCCTCATTTTTAAAAAGAAGATAGTGATTTAATAAATACAATTAAAAATAAGCCTGCAACTGTTGTCTAGTTCTTATATTTGAAATCCTCTCTCTAATGTCTTGTAAACATTCCAAAGGAAAATTCTCCTCAGTATTGTAAACATATGATATATTTTTTCTGTTTTGGCAGAACAATTCTCTTCCTTAAGTTGTATAATTTTGGAGTAAGAAAGGGCCATAGAGGTTATCCAGTGAGATAATTTATATGAAAACCTTTTGTAGATAATAAATAATTATGGCAAATATGACTTCTTATTGCTGCAAGATTTAATTCCCTCCAGCAGATGAAGAAGCTGCCTGCCGAAGTTAATTTTTTGCAGAGTTGGGACCAGCAGCTAGGCCTCCCAACTTCAAGTCCAATGTTTTTACTACGTGGCAACTTAATGTTGCGTTGGCTTACCTGGGAAAGATGACCAGCATTAACTCCACCATCATTTTCTGGTTTAAAATAAAATCTCTAATAGTTTCTTGCTTCTGAGCTTAGTTTCAATCCCCCACGCCCTATCTCGCCACAACCTTCTTTGACATGATTTTGTGCTGGAAAGTCCAGTGTGTGTTTCACTATTTTACAAGTACAGTTGATTCTTGTTATTTGTGGTAGTTATGTTTCATAAAGTCACCATAAACACTGAATTAGTAAGTACTGAATCATTTGTAATAGGGGAAATACAGGATTAGGTTCTTGTGAGCCTCTAGTCACCACATGTTTATCAACGGATCAATGCATAATCTTGTTTTATGTGTTTTTCTGTTTAAAGACACCTTATTTAATATATATTATTGATTTATTAACATTAAACTCATGGCCAACAGCATTATAACTCATGCCTGTACAAACCTTATCTGCACATGGATTTTCTCTATAAGGCACATCACAGCCTTTTTGCCCATAGGAACACAAAACAGCACCTCAGCACTACGTGTAGGGGTCATTGTGAACTACAAAATCACCCCCCAAAAAGCACAAAAATGCAAAAAACAAGTGCCACTCAATAGACCACAAAAAGTGCTCTTATTTTCAGTGTTGTTTTGGGAATGAGAAGGTAGAGTATCACCTTGTTTGAGGACACTGCAGGTATTGATTTTGAAATTACAGGTAAATTTTAATGAGTAGGTAAATTTACAAATCTGGAATCTGAATATTGAGGGTGGACTGTCTATGTAACACCTGTACCTGAGAGAGCGTGCAGGTGTCCACATGGCCCCTGAAGTACTTGGGGCTTGTTTCATGCCTTTTATATTATTTAAACAAGTGATTTGCAAAGGGGTGTAGTGGGAGAAGGGGTACATGGAGTTTGAAAATAACAGTACTTGTCCCATTTATTATTTTACTAATGTTGAATTTCAAATAACAAAGGAGGATGTGAGAGTTTTGTGCTCATAAAGGAACTTACGGCTTGAAAAATATTGAGAAACGTAGGTTTTGTTTTGTCTTTAGAATGAGAGGCTTCTTTTCTAAGGTCCTGAGTTGGCTATAGCTTTTGATTCTGAAGATGGACGTGAGTTTTAATTCAGCTTGTCCTGGTTCTGCAGTCAAAAATTCTGCATTAGCCTGGCTCGAGATTTAAGAGACAGATGGCGCAGGCCCGCATGTGCGCACACATGCCCCAACACTCATACAAAGTGTGGAGGAAGAATAGTTTTAGACTAAGATGAGGATGAAATGACAAAAGGTAATTGTCATTCCTTCCCCGTATATTCTTTTAAGGTAATAATGTGTGATGGAAGTAAAAACAGCAAAAATACCCAAAGTTTAGGCCAGGGTTTGCAAATTTAAATGTCTGCAGTGGACATGAAGGAAACAAAGGAGTGAATCATGCCAAGAATAAGAAAATGGAGACTATGGAGATGGTGGGGAGAATGAGTGTCCCTTTTAAAGGGGGCAGCAGCCTTGTGGGAATGGAGGCCTAAAATTGCCAATGTTTCAGGGGAGGACAAAAAATTTAGATTTTTCTTTGAACACTGGTTTTTAAATGTTGGTAACTATTTTGAAATAAAATATAAATATTGTGTGGGTATATAATAAAGGGCCTTTGTTGCTGAGTCCTGGGAGGTAGCTTCCATATCCTAGGAATTACCTGAGGGGCAAGAGTGCTTTTCTTATTCATGGTGGGCGCCTCAGACTGCACCTAATAGTTTATGAGATGACTCAGGATAGGGCTGGTCATGCCAGAAAGACCAAATCTGGGATTATGAGCCTGACTTCCTGGGAGGGCAGGGGGCCAGAGACTGAGTTACATGATTCAACCAATCATGCTGACATGACGAAGCCCCAATAAGAATTCTGAACACACTGAAGCTTGGGTGACTTCCCTGGTTGGCAGTACTCGGTATTATCACATCAGTGTGTTGGGAGGATAATATGTCCCTGAAGGCACAGGAGAGAACAGTGGAAGCTTCACATTGGGATCCTCCCAGACCTCGCCTGTGCGTCTCTCCCTCTTGATGGTTCTGATCTGAGTCCTTTTGCTGTAATAAAACTGTAATCATAAGTGTTGCACTTTCCTGAGTGCTGTGAGTCATTCTAGTAAATTATCAAAGTGGAGAGGGTAGTGGGAAGCCCTGAATTTGTAGCCAGCTGGTCAAAAATGAGGGTGGCCTGGGGACCCCTGAACTTGTGGCTGGTGTTTGAAGTAAGGGCAGTCTTGTGGAGGACTGTGCCCTTAACCCGTGAAGTTTGGCCTAAGTTGGGTTGTTAGTGTCAGAAGTCATGGCAATGGGCCAATCAAAAAAACTTTTGACATAAATCTGGCCCATTGTAGGCTATTAATTTATGACCTTTGGCCTAGGCAAATTCAATGATACCAGAAATCAGGAATGCCTTCCCTGGAAATGTGGGAGTTTGGGCCATCCCACCAGATCAAGGGCTACCGAAGAATAGTGTGTTTTTGAGAAGAGGCTATGCTGCCAGACTCTTTTATAGGCCCCTGGGAATATCACTAAAGACAGAAATTTCAAAATTAAACTTTAATAATATTCTGCAAATAGTAGCGCTACTCCTTCCCCACATATAGGGCCTGGGACATTTGTTCCAGTGGTTCTGCTTGAGGAATAGGCCTGTCTTTCAGTGTCCATTCTCTCAGATCCTGGTGGGGCTGTGAGGAGGCTTCTACCATCACTTGGTGGAATTAAGGCCATTTCCTCATACCCTCATACCCTATGTGTATAATTATACCTATAATTATAACTATCTCAGTTTAGATTTCCCCTCCTGGAAACAAAGTGTACAGTATCTTCATTTGTGTTGCCCCAGGAAGAAATGGGAATGAGAGTGTCCTGGTGATCGAGCACTTTTAGCCTGTGTTCTGACCTAGCCAGGAGATCTAGTGTAAGTCACCCAACTTCAGAGTCCACATCTATCAAATGGGTATACTAAGACTTACCTGGAAGACTGTTCTTAAAGAGAGGAGAGGTAGGTCTTATTCTGTTATTTGCAGGAATGATTTTACAGCACTTTGATGAGAGTGTTGTAGCTACTCCAGCAGGAAGAGTTTTCATTTGTGTTGGGTATAGGGGTAAGAGATGTGTGGATAAGGATGAAAGTGCTAATGTTTATGAGTTCTTTTATATAACACTGATTATGAACTTGATGCACATCTGCAATAAGAGATGTTGTTCTAGCTGTTGTTTACTATCTTATATTTTATCTTAAGGGCTGTAGGTTTTTACTCTGGTGATATTTATGTGTGACTGGTGTCTACTATGGCTGTCTATATTAGAAACGTTAAAATGCATAATTATAGGGCCTGGCCTGGTGGGGTAGTAGTTGGGTTCACACGCTCCTCACCGGGGGCCCGGGGTTCACAGTTTCGAATCCCAGACATGGACATACGCACCACCCATCAAGCCATGTGTGGCTGCCTCCCACATACAAAATCGAGGAAGATGGGTACAGATGTTAGCTCAGGGCTAATCTTCCTCAGCAAAAAGAGGAGGATTGACAACAGATGTTAGCTCAGAGCCAATCTTCCTCACCAAAAAAAAAACCAAACCATAATTATAGCTATTAAAAGCAATTTTAGGAAAACCCGTCAGAAAAAGATACATGAATGAGGAAATAAAAATGTTGAATTTTTCATATCAATTTTTGAATGAGGATATTATAGCTAAAATGAAAAACATTTATCCATATCATTTGCAGAAAATAGTGATATTCACCTCACAATCAGTTTTTAGAATGCAGTTTTTAGCACTTTAGCTCACTAAAGTGAACCAAGTGACTTATTTTCAACCTTGGAAGAAAAACTCAATTAAAGCTGCAATTGAACTGTAATGGCACCAAGGAGTTCAACTTGACCTCATCTGCCAGATGATAATCATCTTTCAAGTGTACAAACAAGGAAGCATAGTTATCAAAGAATGAGAAACACGTTTGTTCAAAGACCATTTACTGCTTTAACAAGAGGTGAAATCTTGCCAGAAATGTATAAACACCTAACACGGTGCTAGTCATAGGCTTAACATGTTCAAAGACTTGGGGGGCAATTTAAAAATATCTTTGAAGTTGTGGGTATTCATCATCATATCTAATAATGCGTACTTTCTAGAGCCCCTCTCCAAGGAGAGCAAAGCAATTTCTCTGAGTTATTTTCATGACCGCCCTGTGAGATAAGGCAGCTACCATTATCTCCCTTTTGCAAATGGAGACACTGAAACACTGGGAGCGAAAATCACTTGAAGAAGGTGAGTGGCAGGCCCAAGAATTTAAACACACACATTGAGGCTTTTAACTCCCATTTTAGTTTAACTACAGAAAAGTAAACAAACAAAGAATTAAAAAATCAGAATCTCATACTTTTTCTTTCTCTTTGTAAGTTAAAGAATAATTAATGGTCAATCAATTTTTCCTTCTCTGCCTTGGTAAGGAAAACTGTCTAAAATCAGGCTTTTCACAATAACTAGAGTCTTATTACACTGGAATGAATGAAATATTTGCAAAGCTGTGACATTCATTTAACAAACACTTACTAAATACCTAGTCTGTAACATGTTGCATTGTTCAGGATGTTAAGAATTCAAAGGTGAAAAATGTATTCCCCATCCTTAAAGATCTTCCTGGACAGAAAGATTATGTAAGCAGATTGTATATTGCAGTTCAGTGTTATTTAAATTTAACTGATTTCTTCATTTTATTCCCTAAATCTATTTCTTCTTTGCTTCTCCCAACTCCGTTAAGTATATGCTGCCATATACTCAATTGCTCAAACCAGTAATCCTGCAAAGACCTTCTGACTAGTCTTTCTGCTTCTTATCTTGGCCCCTACTCACCATCAAATCGTTCTTCACAATGCAGCCTGGGTGATCTTATTAAAATGCAAACTGAACCATATTTCTTCTTTATATAACCCTTCAATGGTTTCACATTGCACTTGGAATATAATCCAAAATTCTTATCAAAGTTTTGCATGATCTGGTCACTGCTTGCCTCACCAACCTCATTTAACCCTCCTCTCCTCTTGCACCGTGCTCCAGCCACACCGGCCTCCTCCTTTCGGTTCCCAGCACTTGCCAAGCTCTTTCTTACCTTAGGTCCTCTGCTTGGACTGCTCTGCCCTGGCACTTGCAGTTCCTGGCATCTTCTCATCCTTCTTGAAACTTGGATACCACCTCCTTGGAAGCCTCTCTGACCCCCCCTTAAAGCATGTTCCCCCTCCTATTGTGGCATTATGTTGGTTACCTTCATACCATGTTTTCCTGATTTGTAATAAATTATTTGCTTACTGTCTGTCTACTGGGCTTTTATCATTTATTTATTTAAGTTTTGTATTTATTTAAGTCATTTATCTCATTGTTAGATCCCTGGTGCCTAACACATAATAGGTGCTCAATAATTATGTGTTGAATAAATGGATGAGTGCTGTTGGGACAGAGGACAGACCACCTAATTGTACCTGCTCTTTCACCAGCACAGAGACAAACTGCTAACTAGCTATCTGCCAAGTGATAATGCCTTCTAATTTTTTTCAGTTATAAAATTAATGTAACAGTATCACAAAAAAGTTGAGAAATAGAGAACAATCACGTCAGTAAAACTCAAATATCTTTGGTATATTTCTTTCCAGTCTCTTTTTACAGATATATTTTACATAATTGTATCCGATATGTACATTTTACATAATTGTATTTCAAATTGTGCTTTTCTCACTTAGTAGTAAATCATAAACATTATTTTGTGGTATTACAGAGCCTTTGGAACCATTATTTAATATTGTTGCCTAATGTTCCATTGAATGGATGTACTATAATCTACATAACACTTTTCTACTGATGGATATTTAAGTAATTTTCAAATTTTTTCCTGCTATTGTGAATAATTATGCACAACATTTGCCATATTTTTAGATTATTCATTTACTTAATTACTAAAAGTACATGACTAACACGAGGGGTAGTATTTGGTTTGAAGGAGAATTGTCCAGACTTGTATAGTACCTCTGGGTAATCTACCCATTTTGCTTTCTCTTCTAAAATTTCCTAAAATAGAATTTTCTTGATCACCACACACATCTGCTTATCCATAGCACTAGCTCTGGTCGCAGCTGCAGACTTTCGATAACTGAGCTGACTGAATCATTGACTCTTTTCCAGAGTCCTTCTACTAAAATGAGGGACAAATTGTATCTTCCCTGTCTTATCTTTCCTCATCCTCTTTCCCACCTTGCTTTCTCTGCCAATCAGTTTTAATAAAGCAGGAAGTAAAGATGGCGGGGAGAATGAGAGAGAGAGAGAGGAGAGTGAGAGAGACAATGGCTAAAAACACTGAGTGAGTCTATTTTTCAGACAGCTTTGTTTGTGCTTCTAAGCTACAGGGACCAAGAAAATCAATGCAGAGGCTGGATATGGACATGGTGCCTCTCCTACATCACACCCTCCTCCTGCATTCAGTTGCAGCCATGCATTGTAGGTGGGATGGATTAACCCTTGCCTATATCTGGGATGGTTCTAATCCCATCTCCCTTGCTGTCATGATTGGTTCTGGAATGGTCCAATTAGAACTTCAGTTTAATGGTTGAGTGAAGTTAGGGGGTCTCTCCTCAAATGTGAATGAAAAAGCAAGAAACCAATGTTGCTGCTATTAGCAACAAAAAGGGAAGCCATTCTGAGGTCAGAGTCAACACACGAAGAAAGGCAGAGTCCACAGAAGCACAGAGAGGAGAAGTGGAGCCCTTAATGGACTGTACTTAAAAGCCTACTCTACTTCTGGACTTTTCACATACGCAAGCTGATAAATCACCTTGATTGTTTAAGCCAGTCGGAGTCGGGGTTTTTGTTGCTTCCACTCAAAAGTACCTTAACTGATGCAGGAGGATTGGCATGACTGCAATGTGATTGCTCTCTTGCCAAGTAATCATATTGTGGCACTGTCCTATGAGAGGTGGTAGGGTGGCTTCTTAGAAGGAAATGTTCTCTACAACACAGCAGGCTTGCCTCAGAGAGTTCTGGGACCTGCTGTTCTCCCACTTCTCTACTCCCAGGCCCTGGTCACAATGATAGGTGACATCGCCATTTCCAAAGACAGGACTTGGCAGCTTTCAGATGCTATATTTGCAAGTAAATTTTCTCCTGTTAGAGATGTTTTGTTACTACCAAATACCATGGACATTGTTTGTTGTTATTTATGATATCAAACAGCAGAGGCACTGGTGCTATAATTCTGAGGCAGAACCAATTTTGACAACAGCTCTATGCTATTCAGGGATGTGGACCCAAAGGCTGGGAAGTTGGAACTACAGAGTGTGCTTGGAATGTTTATCCTTAGAGGTGAAAGAATCTTTTCTTGTGCACATATGTCCAATGTGTAGCTTTTCAATAGTGAGATATAACAATAATGAAAACTCACAGTCCTCTTGCTCTCTCCATCTTGCACTGCTAGTCTCCCCTTTTCCCAGTACTAACTCTCACTTTAATTGGTTGCTTGTTTATTACAGAGAGATTCATATGAATGATGTTATAACTGAGGTGAGAGTATCTGTCTAGTTTAATTTTTGTCTTAAAGTTAATGTTTAAAAAGAGTTAATACATGTTATTGGATGACTGTCCAATGTGTTATTCCTGTTATGGAATAAGTCCTCCTTTGGTATTTGCAACATACCTTTGCAACAACCTGACTCTAGCAAAAAAACCACTGATGATGGTAATGCTTCTGAATGGTTGACTTCCATATTAACAGATCTCCCCTTCTCTATCAGACAGAACGGTGTTTCTTAATCAGAAAGATTGTTTTTACCTGTTCATTAATGTAATTTTCTCTGCTAGTACAAGATATGGAATAGAAACAGAGTTATATAGAGAGCAAAGGAGAGGAATAGAGGGAATGGTTTGAATTCACCAGTTCTTTCTACTTTTCTCCATTCTTGCCTTGTGTTCATTCTTGCCTTTTCCCAGTACTAACTCTGACCTTACTTGGTTGTTTGGTCTTTTTCTCAGAGATTCAGGTGCTGATTTTTTAATAGGGCACAAAGACCCAGCTATGTTATTCTCAATTTCACAGTATTTATACCAGTATTTCCCAAAGGTGTTCTGCAGGAAATCTGCTGATTTTCTCCATCTGTCTACTCATGTATTCATTCACCTGGTAACATTTATTGAGTACCTGCTATGTGCCAGCATTGTGCTAGGTGCTGGGAATGCCAGGCACTGGGTGACCAAACCTCAGGTCCCTGGCAGTAAACTAGAGAAGACAGACAGTGACAAGTAAGCTAGCAAATATATAATTACAGTCATGTGTTGCTTAATGATGGGGATACGTTCCGAGAAATGTGTTGTTAGGTGATTTCGGCATTGTGAAAACATCATAGAGTGTACTTGCACAAACCTAGATGGTACAGCCTACTACACACCTAGCCTATACGGTACTAATCTTATGGGACCACTGTCATATATGCCATCCGTCGCTGACTGAAACATTGTTGTGCGGTGCATGACTGTACAGAGTGTGAAGGAAATGAACAGGGTGCTGTGCTGGAGTACAGGGGGAGGGGGAGGAGAACTTAGGTGATAGAGCAGAGAAGTGTGTATATTTGCATTATACTTTGTAGATGGATCTATGATAGAGATTTTATGAAATGGATGTAAGAGAGGTTAAGGAGGAGTTGGGTATGATTCCCAGGTTTCTGGCTTGAGCAAATGGGATGGACAGAGATGGAATTTAATAATATGAGGAAGAACAGGTTTTGTAGGAAAATCCATGATTCAGTGTTTTCACATTGAGAGAGATGTGAAATGTCCAAGTGAAAGTATTTATAGAGTTGCCATATGTCCCGGTTTGTATATAGGACAGGCCCTGTTTGCGCCTATCATTCCAGTGTAATTATTAATAATGTTCCCTTGCATTTTCAAAAATCCTGATTTGTACAATACATTACGTGGTCATCCCCTGCGTTGGTAAGAATAGTTTTGGTGGATTACGTTGGTGTGATATTGTTATTTATAATCAGAAATACATATTTGCCCATTTCTGGCACAGCGCTCCTAAAACCTGTGGAATTTCCTAAGTGATAAGAGTGATAAAGATGTCTTGATATTCATAACAAGCCCCTTTCAGCCATACCTGAGTTTATGTTAATAAGCTGACTTTTGGAAAGCACCTAAGGATGAGGGCTGGTTGCTAGGGGAATTGACCAGGTGATTAGGAGGTTGGAACTTTCAGTCCCTCCCCCCCAACCATGTAAAGTTAGAGCCTAGGTCACGTGAAAGGATTCCTTCGTTCTTCTAATACTCAAATAACCCTTTATTGACTATTTTAAAATGATTATCTTATTTTATTAGTACAAAAACACTGTATTATAGCTACTATTATCTGAATTTTATATAGGATAAAATTGAGGGTGAGCAAGGTCTGTGATCCCCTTCCTTAAGTAATACAGCCTCTGTACTTCCAGCCTCCTCATACCCCATGTTACTCATTCAACTTTTCTCCTTTCCACTCTTTAGTGGGTGAGGTAGAAGGGAATGAGAGATAGCCATCCTTTCATTGCACTGAACTTGAGAATATCAGTTTGAGTGTCTGACATGATTCCTCCTGTGGGAGCCCTCTATAGTTTTGATTATAGTGCTTCTGTATTCTTTTTTTTTTTCATTTGCTGAGGAAGTTAGCCCTGAGCTAACGTCTATTGCCAATCTTCCTCTTTTTGTATGTGAGCTGCCACCACAGCACGGCCACTGACAGACAAGTGGTGTAGGTCCGTGACCAGGAACTGAACCCAGGCTGCCGAAGTGGAGCATGCTGAACTTAACCACTAGGCCACTGGGGCTGGCCCAGTTGTTGTGTATTCTTAATTAATTTTTTTTTGTGTATTCTCAATTTAAAACCAACTCTTGATGTTCCAACAACTATGAATGTAGTAATGGGGAGACTATGACTTCATGTGCGGAATCTGGACTGGCTTAGAGAAATCAGACTTGTTTTCCCTGAAAGCAGAAAGAGCGTTGAATTGAGAGAGAGAATATCTGGGCTTAAATCTCAGTTTTGCAGTGTAGTTTCTCAGTGACCTTGGACATTTCACTTAAACTTGAGCCTCTGTTTCCTCATCTCTACAATGAGGTTCTTGGTATCTGCTCTCTCTAACTCACAAAGATTTGTAGAGATTAGATTAGGCAAACCATGTGAAAGTACATTACTATACAAATTTAAGTTATACAACTTCTTTCTTTAAAAGAAATATTTTGAGTCATCTCTTCATGTCCTGAGAATGTGAATACAGAAAATTCATCTAAACCCATGAAAGTGGCCTGATCCTGATGTTAGAGAGGAATCCTGGGCAAAGTATAAAATACAAAGAATGACCCAAAGAAGAATTTCAATCAGTTAGAATTCAACCAACCAAAGCCTTAAATTAATGAGGATTAATTTTTAAGTTTCCTGATTCTAAACCCCTACAAGAAATTTCGGGGATTTATCCTGGGATTAATACATTGTCTACCCATCTACAGTTTGTGGCCGCAAGGGGTAAGTGTGAGGATGATGGCAGAGAGAAATATGAAATGGATGGAGTCCTTAATGACATTGTTGCACTGTTATTTTGACTTGCTCTGGAATCCCCTGCCTCTGGCCGTTGTTATATGAGATTACAAATTTCTTTACTGTTTGAGGCTCAGTTTGGTTTAACTGTTACTTGCAACCCAAACCATCTAATACCTTTGCCTCTACTAATTTTATGGGAGGTAATCTCAATCCTTTATTCTCATCAAAGATAGGCTTTTCTGACAGGTCTTTGATCTCTTCTTGGCTAGAAATAACACCCAAAGGCACAGGGCTTCACAGAAGCAACACACAGCAGAAAGTAGATAAAATGGAAAAGTTTATGTTCTAGAATCAGAAATTCATCCACCCCACTTGCTTCATCTATTCTGCTGAGCTCCCGATAGTCGATTCTGGTTGCCCGGAGTTGGGTATGTTCCTGCCTTTTGTTGCCTCTGCTGGCCTCCTTGAACTTGGCCTATATCGTCTAAACCTTCACATCTATTTGACCCTTCCTGCTCATCTAGACTCCCACTTGGCCTCTCTTAGATGACCATTTCCCAATGCCATCCCCACCCCAACGTGATACACCCTTATTTTTGAGCTTAGTCTTAAACCGCATTCGGAGCATGAGTCATAATATTTGCCGGATTGATTGTACAAATGTTTTATTTTTCCCTCTGCTTCCACTCCTGACTCCTTCACAACACCTGTAGCTAGAAAACCACCAGCAACAGAACCGGGCTGGACTGTGAGTCCTTCATCAAATCACACATCCCATTTTTTTCCTGTGTGAGCCTTGAGACTGGCTTACTCTATATTTTCCTCCAGTTGCCCAGCTATGAATATTAGCCAGCTCTTCATTCTCCTCTCTTGTCTCCGTCTCCAACACACTCCCTGCCCATCTTAACCTGAGTATTAACAGCCTCATCTTCTCCTACGTTCTCAGTTCTGTTCAGCCCAGCTTCTGCTTTCCTTACTTGATAACTGGCAGCATTATACATTTCATACCTAGGAATCCTACCTGTCCTGTATTCAAGTAAAGCAGGAAATTATCATTTTGGTGCTGTTCTGAAGCCATTGAAAGATTACAGGAACCTAGCCATGAGAGAAAATGACTTATAAGTATAGCAGAGTTAATTGATTTACCAAGTCTCACAGTTGATGATGGCATGCCAGATTCAGTCCCACGTCTCATTGTCTCCAAAGCCTGGGCTGCTAATCACCATGCTTCTCATTTCTTACTTTCAAGATGGTAATAAAATCATACTTAGCTTGCAAAATAAGCCTTAAAAAACTAAACATACACTTACCATGTGGCCCAGCAGTCACACTCCTGGATGTTTATCCCAGAGAAATAAAAACATGTTTTTCCAAAAACCTGTACGTAAGTGTTCATAGCAGCTTCATTTTTAAAGCCCAAAACTGGAAACGACCAAAATGTCATTCAGAGGATGAATGGTTAAACAAACTGTGGTACATCCATGCTATGGAATATTACTTAGCAACAAAAAGAAACAGACTATTGATACTTGCAACAACTTGGATGTCTCAGGCACTCTGCTGAGTAAAACAAGCCCACACAAGGTCATATACTGTATGATTCCATTTACATGACATTCTCAAAACGACAAAGTTATAGAGATGGAGATTAGTGGTTGCCAGAAACAGGGATGATGGAGGGAAGTAGGGGTGGACGTATCTACAAAGGGGTAGCATGAGGGAGATCTTTGTGAAATCGTTTCATGTCTTGATTGCATTGGTGGCTACACAAATCACATTTGATAAAATGCCAAAGAATTGTACACATCCAGGGGCCGGCCCGTGGCTTAGCGGTTAAGTGCATGCACTCTGCTGCTGGCGGCCCGGGTTTGGATCCCAGGCACTGCTTGTCAGGCCATGCTGTGGCAGCCTCCCATATAAAGTGGAGGAAGATGGGCACAGATGTCAGCCCAGGGCCAGTCTTCCTCAGCAAAAGGAGGAGGATTGGCATGGATGTTAGCTCAGGGCTGATCCTCCTCACACACAAAAATAAATAAATAATTGTACACATCCATTGTACCAATGTCATTTTCCTGGTTTTGACATTGTGCCATAGCTATATGAGATGGTCCCACTAGGGGAAGCCGGGTGAAGGGTGTATGGGACCTGTCTGTACTGTTTACAACTTCTTGTGAACCTATAGTTATTTCAAAATAAAAGTTAAGAAATAACCTTATTGTCCTTCATCTCCCTCCCTACCTGTTCTTCTCCAATCCAGCTTGTTACTCAGCCAGAGACCAGGTAATATGAGACTCTGTTCTTTCCCTCCCCCCAAATCTAACCAGTCTTGAAGTCCTGTCTGTTCCACCATTGAGTGTGCGTCTCTCCTGTCTAGCCATCCTCCCTACCCTCTCTGCCTCTGCCCTGTGTCAGACCCTCTAGTCTGACCTTCTGCAGTAGCTCCCTAGCTGGCCTCCTGTCCCCCACTTATCTTTTACAATGCTGGTGACTTCTTTAAAATGCAAATAAAAAATTGTAAATAAAAAAATACAAATCAGATCCTCTTACTTCTCTGTTCAAGAATAGTTGATGGCTCTGACACCCATAGCATCAAATCAACTCAGTTTGGCAAAGAAGAGCCTTCAGTCCTGTTCTCCCCTCCTCTTAGGAGCAGTAAATCTGCATGTTCTGGAGGCTCATCTCCTTCCCAATTTTGGTAGATTAGTAGACAGCTGGCTCAGCAAGTCAGAATTAGCGTACCAGAAGAGCAAGCTGATACTGGGGGCTCCAGAGGCCCTTCCTTTCTATCAAGGCCACTTCTCTGACCAAGGAGCATCCATGGTGCATAGATGTTTCTTGTTCCCTAGAGCATTATGGGGCAGGGACCCTTTCTACTGGGAGGTTAGCCAGTGGACATGTGGACTATCTATGCAGGGCCTAAACTGTGGGATAGTGAGAGTTCAGGGAATTGTGGACACTCCACTACTTCTCTGTTTATAAGCTGTTTTCCTATAACCTTTGTTTTATATCTTCCCTGCATACATGACACCAGGCGTGTATACCTGGAACACTTCCTCACCATACTCACCTGCTGATGCCTGCTGAGCATGTGGCATCCAACAATGACCTGTGGTTCTCAGGAAGTGTGCCCTCTGCTGGCTCATGTGCTATTCAGTTTTCTATCACCTACACCTTCGTGATTCCTGTCGCAACGCACCAAGCAGAAACAGATCTGCTCTCTTTCATTTTTACATAGCGCCCCTTCATTCCTCTGTCGGGGAACTTCTAACATTGTTTTGTAAACCCAGCTGTGAGGTTGATTCCTTTTCACCTCACCTAGACTGTGAAGTTCTTTGAAGGATGGGATGGTTTCTTTTTCTTTGTATTTCTGATGCTTGTGAGAGCCTCGCACATGCCTGGTGTTCAGTACACATTTGTTAAATGAGCAAATAAATTGTGACATGGATGAGGGCACCTGATAAACAGTAAATACCATACCAGTGTTAGCTCTATGATGAAAATACTTTAATGAAGCCAGCAAAATAAGCCATAACAGTTGGAACCAGAATTGTTGATATAGCAAAATCAATTACCAATTTTTAAAAACATTAACACCTCTACAGACAAACATACGCACACACGTATGCGCGATATTCAGTGCATCATGTATTATCAGCTTTCATACTTGGACTAACACACTCCAAGATTAAAGGTCTCTTTCCTTTCTCTTCATAGACGTTCACGTTGGGGGCTTGCTTGGCACCATCCACACATCACATTTCACATCTGCTTCTCTCAACTGCGAGATAGCTGACACAGGACATGGCAGGTGCTTGGCTGTTGACAGAGTTAAATAAATTTTCTTTAAAGGGGAAAATACTTTTTTATGTGCAAAAACAACTTAATTTCGGCTGCCAAATCATTTCCTCCAGTTCAACACCAGCCACCAGAATAAAGACAGGTCGTTCTTCACATTGATGGATCTGGAGGCACAGAACTCTGTCTCCTTTTCCTAGGAGGAGAGCTTCAGTGTGGCTGGATTTTCTGACTCAGATGCACTGCTTTTGTGGTATCTTTTTGCCCTAAAGGGGCTTTCTCTAAATTTGAGCTTATGTATGTATTATTAGAGACCTAGAGAAGCTAAGTGTTAACTATCCTATTTTTCTAAAGAAAATTTCTTTATAGGTAAATCTAAAGTTAAAAACTGACTTTGTCTTATGCATCTCTAGTGGCCTTATGAGAAAACAAACAAAAAAAATAAATGAATCTATATCTTAACTTGAATTTTGAAATGAAGTTAAGATAATTAAAAGGGGATAATTTACGTATATTTCTTCTTCATTGTAGTGTCCAAAATGGTGGGCCAAATGGAAACCAAGAAAATAATGATTTGCTTTCAACTTTTAATTAAAAGTAAGAATAATTACACATAGCAATTTTTCTGATATTAGGGAAGAAAGTTTTCTAGTTTGTTATATTTTCTATTCTCTTTAGTTATCAAACTACTTTATGAATACTAAACAGCTGTATAAGCAAGAAGAAACTGACCACTTTCATAAAACCATATTTTTCCGTTTTAAATTTACGTTGTCAAAACCTTAATGAGGCCAAAAACTTTGACTTAACCATTTTATTTTTTCTCAACAGCAGATGGCAATATCTGTTCACCTGTAGCAAAAACCTCAATCACAGTAACGACTGTAGACTTAGATTTTTTTCCTCCTACCCTGTAGAGTGAAATCAATCTATTTAAAATTATAAAATTGAAGACAGAAACAGTTTGCATGCCAGTACAATCTTACTTTAAAAATTTTGGTTGAAGGGGTAATATGCGCAGATGAACACTCTGCCTTCTCTCCCTGCAGGGTAGAGAGGCTGGCGGCTCTGGAGAAGGCTGCTGGATGCCGTGAACAAAGGGAACCCCGAGGCCGACAGTCTGAGGCAAGAACAAGAGAGGTTAAGCTAACAATTTTTAGCGAGTTCTGTTAAAATTTATGCTCAGATCTTGTTACAGACCCATAGAGCCTTTTTGCTTATTTTTTTAAATTCCAAAGTGTGGTTTTGCCTAGAAATTTTTAAACTTCACACATTTTTATTTTTGAGAAATAAAATAAGAAATAAAGAAATAAAACAATGCCAGTTTTGTACCCAAGGCTCACGTTTACTCTTTCCTTCTCAAGGAAACAGGGGACAGGTTCTACATGTGGATTTGGGAAAGGTTTTCTTTGGGTCTGACCCTCCTTCTGGTCCCCTTAGCCAGAGCAGTTACACTTCTCATAAAGTGGATTTCTAGCATTTGTTTGAAGAAATGGCTCCGCAGCTTCAAAAATTTCAAAATGACAGCTGATGGCCTAAAAAACAGCTGCTCTACAGGTTATACAGCTTTACCTCTGTGATGAAACAATAAACAAGGTTTTTTTTTAAAAAAGGGATAATATGTAGTTGTACCCCCCTTAACATCTAACATCATCTGTGCCATTGAAAACTCTAATATGTGGTGTCGTGTACCAGGAGGAGAGAAACATATTGACGTACCAGAACTCTCTACCTTTTACTTTAGGCATTTCCATAATGGGTGTTATCTTTATTAAAATCTGTCTTTAATATGTAACATTTGGTGCTAATTTGATTGCTTATTGGCTGTAACTTTCTGTTTTGTATTTCATTTTTTTTTGTGAGGAAGATTGGCCCTGAGCTAACATCTGCCAATCCTCTTCTTTTTTTGCTGAGGAAGACTGGCCCTGGGCTAACATCCGTGGCCATCTTCCTCCACTTTATATGGGATGCCACCACAGCATGGCTTGACAAGTGGTGCGTCGGTGCGCACCTGGGATCCGAACCAGTGAACCCCAGGCTGCCGCAGTGGAGCACGCGCACTTATCCGCTTGCGCCACCAGGCCAGCCGTTTCATGTTTTAAAATAAGTGATCCTTTTGTCAAAATATTTCCATGGATAACTTGGTCTTTGGAGGACTGAGGATGGGAAAACAGCTGTTTTCAGATAGAACTGCTGGGCAGCATCTACTGCATCACCAAGCACCAAGCCATTGACAAAATACAAATTAGAAGAAAAAGTGGGTCATACCTGGTGTATCAAATAGGCCTAGCTTCCATGACATCACAGTGATCAAGACTTCCAACTGTTTTTATGGCCCACATTAATAACGGGCCAATTTTCATTAAAAAATGATTGTTTCCTCATTCCCATAGTTGATGATCAGCTCTCAGAATCAATATATCTGATTCTATTCCTTTTGGATTCTTTTTCTAAAGTGGTTCACTTTAAGTAGCTAGATTTTAAAAATAAGTGTTTTGAGGAACCAAGGAGGAATAAGATATAATCTATTTCTAGGTCAGTCTGTGTTGGTAACTGTTGATTTCAGTAGAAAATTCCTTAGGATTCTGGAGATTTACATTGATACTTGAATTCCTGTTAGAGAACAGGTCCCATGGCAGTCTCTCCGTCTCTCTCATTATTTAAGAAGGCTACTGCATGTGTGGTTGACTGAACACAGTTACTGCATAAATAAAGTAACCACATTCCATGAAGTTTTGATGGGTTTATGGTCAAATGAAGGAAATTATCTTGGCTACTTCTTGGTGGATCTTTTCCACAGAGTGCGGCTGTTTCTCTCATTATTTCCTGTGAGGTGATGGGTTTCACAGCGGAAGCTTACCTATGTTTAGGATCACTGGACATCTGGCCAGTTTTACCGTTTATAACAAGTCTTCCTTCAGGCAAAGAACCGAATTTTATAATTTCTTTTATCATATTAATATACCTGTAAACTAATGCCTTATAGGATCTACTATCCTTAGCTGAGGAATATCTACAGTGTATATGTATATCTATATATTTTTCATCATAGGAAGCAGCTTGAATTTCTTTATAACACATGGAACTTTCATTTATCTTGTTTCACAACAGCCTTTTGCTGTTCACCTGGTTTTATGGCCCCTACTATGTACAAAGATAAGTGTCTAAGAACAGGACTTATGTTTGTAAGCTGCACCACATCAGAATACATTAAAGGTTCAGTTTAATATTATGCGTCTGTAGGCTGCTTTGAACAAACAGAGCGCAATGGTTCTGAGCGTGAACTGGAAAAGCCTGCTAATTTCTCTTCCTTTCCATTCACTCTTATCTCAAATTCGCCAAGGTGGGACTTTTATCTACCTGTTTCCAAGAAGGTGTTCAATTAATAACAGAGGAGAATTAAGGCTGATATGATCGTTTCATGTCTTAATTTAACTCTTTTAAATAGACTGCCAGGAAGAAAAAGTACCATTTTCATGTTTTTTTTTTTTCCCCCGTTCCAGGGGTTTTTCTTTCCATTGTTTTTGTCATGTTACAGATTTAGTATTTTCCTCTCAGTAACTCTTCACAGGTAATCTAGTATTTGATCATTTACCCACATAGCATATACCAAATTTAACTTTAGGTGAATAATATTTGAAATGTTAACTTGTAATCTGTGCAGGGCTTGCTCAAACCATGGGTGCCCCTCTCTATTCAGAACAACTATCTACTGTTAAGGTGTCCCCATTTGATGCCCCTTATGCATTATCTCTCCCAAGCTTTCTCCTGTTACCCTTCGCCTGTCAACCCTGGATTCTAGGCCCTCTGGGTCCTGCTCTTTGCTTTTTCCCAGCTGTTAGAGAGCTGGGATGAAGGAGAGTACAGCCAACATGCAGTCAGGTCACTTCATCCTTTGAGACTTAATTAAATGGACTCAACGCTTCCTCCCATAAGTGATGGGACAGGAGGTGTCCCTTGCCCCCACTGCCATCCCCGCTGCGTTTGAGGATTCTTGCAGGAGCCTATGCTCCAGACCAAGGCCCTTTTATTCTGCCTTTCCACTTCTGGAAGACTTCTCCACTGTGCATGTATCCTACTCTGTACTATCTGCCTGCTTTTGCACGAGTCTTCTTCCTGGACATCGCTCAAAGCCCTTCACTGCCCAAAGTCCTGACAACTCAGGGCTATGTGTGAGGTCTTGCCAAGGGCTTGGGGCCATGGAGCCATGCACACCACTTACAATTAAACTTCAGACATTTCTGTCCTTAAAAGCCCTTGACCATTCCCGCCACTGGGCAGTTGCACCCTTCTGGACTGGAAGGAGGACCCAGAGCTCCCTTTCTCTTCTCCCTACTTCATAGTCTCCTCCTTTGCTCTGACTAGCAAATGCTCCCAAAGCACAAATCCCTGTTCTTTTCTTACGCAGAACAATTTTGCTCCCTTTCTCTTATTCCTGCCTCATTCAAGCTATGCCCGGGGACTCTTTCCACAGCCCAAATGGCACATCAGGATTCTGTATCTCACCAAACAGAGGCTGTTCTGTAAGATGGATTCCGCTAGTAGCTATTAAAGTACCATTTGTTTAATGCGCTACGCTAAATAATAATAGTTAGTGGATTAATCTCCTTCTAGAGATAGTGCATATTCGCAGGAGATTAGCCTGACAAATCAGCTGAATTTCTCAAATAGAGTTTCCAGACTCCTTGTGAGCCCCTTTGGTGAGATGTGTCTGACTAGGAGAGCCTTTTTCAAACCCCACAAATTGTATCCTAGAGGCCACTGATTTCTCCATTTTTCTACCTGTTTTGTGTTCTTCTTATTTCTTTTCTCTGCAAGCTTATATGTCTACAGGAACGTGGAGATATTTAAAGAACAGACGGTTCATATTGAAGATAGAGTTTATGTAGGTGTCTGCTAAACCACTTATTTGCATTATCTTATTTAATAAACAGCCTTGTGAGGAAACAGTCTGCTATGAAGTCACTCACCCAAGGTCACATAGGCAGTGGATTCAATCCAGATGGGTCTTACTCCAAAATTCTGTGCCCTTCACCACTGGGCACCATGGAACTTTTTTCCATAGACACGTTCATTACATTTCTTCAAGGGCAGAATGTGCTATTTTTTTTCCTAGTCAGTAAATATGGCACTGTTTGAACACACACTGTTTCTTTATATGTGAACAAGAGTCAATTTGTTGTGGAAAATGTTGGTTGTGTGACAAGTTTAAACCAATGATAAGGGATTGAGATAGTGCAATATTGTCTAAAAATTAACCTCAGTTCCTTTATAAATACATATTGTATATGATATACGATATAATATAAAATCTATTTTCCCCTTTATCTTCCTGCACCTGCTTCAATATCAGGAGAGATTGGTATATTCAAGATATTTGGAAATTGTTTGTTTGTTAAATTGTAGTAATGTTGATAAACTTTATGTTAAAGTTAAATATGAGAAAACAATGAATAATTTCTAATTGAAATATAATTGCCTTTACCATGGTTCTACTAAAAAAAAAAGATTGTCACAAATACATTGACAAAGTCATTTCATAGTGTAAAAAGGTTTATTTCCAAATCATAAAGAAAAAAATATCCAGTTAAAATTTTTTCAGTAGGGAATGCATTCACATGGTTCAAAAATCCAAAGTTATGAAAAGGTATATAGTGAAAATTCTCCTTCCCACCTCTGATTTTCCCTTGTATTTCCTGTAATCCACTCCCCTTTTTCCAAACAACCGTTGTTATATTCTTATGCATTTGAATATGTATTGGTATTTTCACCTCGTATACATAAAGATTAGCATATTTAAACACTCTCCTGTATTTTACTTTCTTTACTTAATAATATATCATGGAAGTTTTTCCATATCAGTACATAAAGAATTTTTTCCTTTTCTTTTCAGCTGAATAATATTAAGTTGTATGGATGTACCATACTTTATTAATTAGTCCTCAACCAAAAGATATTTGGCTGTTTGCAATCTTTTACTATTTTAAGTAGTATTTCAATGATGAACTTTGTGTCATTTTCCATGTATGTGAGTATATCTGTAGGAAACGGTATTGTTGGATCAATGAATACAAGCATTTATAATTTCAATAGATATTATGCAATTGCCCTCCATAGAAATGTAACTAATTCATAATATACAAGCAATACAATAATAGTCAACCAACGTACAAGAGTTCCTATTTACCCACAGCCGTGCCAACAGAGTGCTATCAAACTGGTTTTTGCCAACTTGGTAAGTGAAAAATGGTATCTTAGATGTGTCTTATTTTACATTTTTCTGTTGTGAATGAGGCTAAGCTTCTTTTCATATATTTTAAACCAACTTATATTTCCTCCTCTGTGACCTACTTGTCACATATTTTGTCCATATTTTTCTATTGAGCTACTGTTTTATTTTTATCAATTGCTATTTGGGAGATTTGTCTGTCACATGTATTGCAAATATTTTCCTCATCCCCACTCCTCAGAAGTAATCACTATTAACAGTTTGAGATTGGAATGAACATACAGATTAGTTTGATATCATTTAAAATTTTTTCAGAATTGCTGTTTCCTATCCAGTAATAAGATCTGTCTTAGATTTTTCAAATTTCATTTCTTGTTTTTGTTTGTTTGTTTTATTGTTGTGTTTACAACAGTCTTGAACATTTCTTGTTATTTTTATTTCTAGGTATTTTATATATTTTTGTTGTGACTATTTTCTTTTTGGTCCAGAAATTCCTATCATCTTTCTTTAGCTCAATGTCCTAGTGTTCTGTTAGGTAGGTTCATCACTCTGTAACTGTTCTGAATTTTTTTTTTTTGCTGAGGAAGATCCACCTTGAGCTAACATCTGTTGCCAATATTCCTCTTCTTTTTTTGCTTGAGGAAGATTAACCCTGAGCTAAAATCTGTGCCCATATTTCTCTACTCTGTATGTGGGTCACCGCCACAGCATGACTGAGGAGTGGTGTAAGTCCGTGCCCAGGATCGAAACCCGCGAACCCAGGCTGCTGAAGTAGAGTGTGCCAAACTTAACCACTATGCCATGGGCTGGCCTCTGTTCTGAACTTTTTTGGGGAGGAATATCTTGATGGTTATCATTGGTGATTGAGGAAGAGCAAAAGAGAAAGGCTAGTTTAGTTCTTATTTATTACTGTCAAGTTGAGGAATTTTATTCTCTTGTAACATTCTGTGATTAGGAAAGAAAGGTTCCAATTCTAAAAGTATCTTTCCTTAATATGAAAGGACTATTTAATGCATAAAATGAAAATGCAGTACAAGAAAGTATTCCAGTTTACCTCAAATGGGTTAATATGTAGATAGTAGTTTTGAAGTTTTTCCTTGGATTAACACAGAATTATTAACATAGAATTATTTTAATGAAATCAAAATTTTCTCTAATAATCACGTTTCTAAATAGTCTATCCCTTATTCAAAGAAATGTAAGCCTTACTTTTACTGTAAACACCAGCTGTTTTGGAAGCAAAAAGCCAGACCAAGTTAGTTCTGTGCACTGGAACATTCTCCATTCTCAGAACTAGTAAAAATCCCATGACATTAAGATTTTTAATTGGTGAGATGATCACAAATAAGGCAATTTTTTATTCCCCAGGAATCCCTATGCATTAAAAACAAATAAAGAAGCAGCGACACACATTGGGGGAACATCTCAACACCTTTGGATATGGCAAATTCTTATGTGTATTAATACCCAGTTACCCTAATTTATCAATTCATAATATACAACATTTATGTTTATATAAGCAGCTATGGATTGTTAAGGATTATGTCATATCTTTTATTTTATATTAAATAGTAGTCTCTGAAAAACTTTTATTTGTTATTAAAAAAAATCATCTGTGATAGTGTGAATTATGAATAAGTTGTCTTTTTATTGTTGCCTTTTCCTTCTTCTTTTGAAATTCTTTATACTGGGGGTTTGTGATCAACTGTAGCTTCCATGTGGTCTGTTGGGCATGCCCCTTTGCTCACGATATTGAGAATGTGTTTTTCTGCAAGTGAATGATCAGGTGGTAAGAACGTGGCTTCTGTGCATCAAAACATGGTAGCTGATTTAGTGATTTATCTGATGGGAAATTTTCTCTGGAGGACCAATATGGATGACGTCCCTCTAATTCAGCTACCTCTGCTTCATTGAACACAGTTCAACCAGATTTGAAAGCAAATGGGAGACAATGTGGTAAACCACAGGCAGAAAGACAGAGCTCTTGAGTATTCCTGATCAAATAGAGGCCTGACAAGGAAGAATATGTGTTGACAGCATTTCTTAGGACATGCTTCAAGGATCACATTAAAACATTTCCACAGGGTACAGGCTTCAATCAGCAGAAGATGTTCTTGTATCCCAAGTACCACAGGGTCGAGTTTTCCAATGACCCCAGCACAGCAGCCAATATAGGGGCCACTGGAGTAATTAAACAGATTTCATTAAGTGTCAGCAAAAGCTTGTGGCCAGCTATTAGACAAACTTTTATGCATTATTATAGTCAGGTCCTTCCAAAAACATCCAGGCTAATTGAATTGAATTGGATATTGAAGTAAGGATACATTTATTAAAAGGGAAGATTTGTTCTTCTGCCTTAGGCAATAATGTTTTAAGAAATCCTTCTGCTTTATTCGATTTATAAAATATATAAAAAAGTGGCTGGGATAAATTCTCCCAAGAACACTTTTCAGACAGATGCATATAGTCTCTTCTAGAAGTTTTACTGACTTTGGATTCATATTCACGTAATGTTAATTATCATTGTGTTAGACATTGAATTCTAACAAACTATAACATAGCTATTGTTCTCCCAATGTTATGGTTGAGGAAAGCGGGACTTAGAGAGGTTAAATAACTTGTTCAACATCACACAGCCAATAAACAGAATTAAACCCAGGTTGAATCATGCAAGCTAATTACGTTTCCTTCTGACATCACTTTTATTATATATTTTTAAAAAGCAGTTGGTATTATATCAGATGTATATTATGCTCCTCTCATTAGTGAAGGCTCATTCTATTTGAGGCTAATCACACATACTAAGAATTTGTTCATAGAACAATAAAATTGTTTTCCTATCCCAGTTAGCTCACTATATATTTTTCCCACTGACTTTACCAGTGTGGAAAAAATGGGAACAATTCGAATATAAAGCATTTCCCCAAGACAACAAGATGGGATATTTGGACTGTGGCCATTAGCTTACTTCTCAGACATCATGGATTTATCCTCCCTTCAAAACTTGTGGGGCTCTGGGGAGACGCATGAGAAGTAGGAACATGTATAATTGCAATGGTATGGAGGGGCTAAAATTTGAGAGATAATAGTTTATAAACAATTTGGTTTCTCTCAGAGATGCTTTGGGTTTGTTTGATGGTATCTCCTTGTTACTTCAGTCTTGAGAGTTCACTGAACTCAGAACATTGAGAAGAGACTGTTTATTCCCCACCTTAAGCCATCCTCCAGTTAATAATCTTGACTAGACAAGCAATTATCTTAAAAACTCCAGAGAAATGAATTCTCCAATTTCTCTGGTATCCTATGCATTCCAGTGTCAGGTAGTTATTTTTTTTAACTGAACAATGTCTAGAACAGTATCTAGCACGTGATAGGCTCGATAAATACTTGGGGAATGAGAGAATCAAACATAAATCCATTTGTTTTCCTCAGAGAAGATGGAAAGACAAGAAGGCTCTTTGCCAAAGTGAGATAAACTGAGACTAACAGGGAAAATTGGATTAAAATCAGGCGAAGGTGTGGAAGAATGTCTTTGATTCGTATTGGCTTTTGGTATTAAAAAAACAAACAAAATTTGAAAACAAAATTCTTTTAACAACAGTAAGAAGAAAATCAATTTTATTAGTTTTGTGATTCAAATATAAATCACTATTAAGTTGAAATGGTAGGAGAGTAACAACAAATGGCATAAGGAACAGTAATGGAAAAAAACACTTTATGATTGTATTATAGCATTCACATAATTCTTAGACTTGATGGAAAAAAATGCCATATTGGAATCTTATGTCTCAAGCTTGAACTTTGTGTGTACAAAAAAGGTCCAAAGCTGCAAAACGAAGGTATTAAAAAGTGATCTATGACATAAATTACTGCACAATTCAAGACTACGCCCTGAGAAGCGCATGTGTGGTCTAGAACAAAGCAGCATAGAAAAAGATTTGAAAACAGAACTGACATTGAAACTAATTGTCCAGAGAAGGAGAAACAGAATTTACACTCTGAATCTAACCATGTTATTTGCCTGTTAAAATTTTATTTATTTATTTATTTATTTATTTATTTATTTATTTATTTTTCCCCCAAAGCCCCAGTAGATAGTTGTATGTCATAGCTGCACATCCTTCTAGTTGCTGTATGTGGGACGCGGCCTCAATGTGGCCGGAGAAGTGGTACGTCGGTGCGTACCCGGGATCCGAACCCCGGGCCACCAGCAGCGGAGCGCACGCACTTAACTGCTAAGCCACGGGGCCGGCCCAAGCCTGTTAAAATTTTAAAAAGTCAACATTCTATAGAGGATTTTAATAGGACCTGGAGTTTCATAATATAATATATATTCAAAATGTCCAGAATATAATCCAAAATTACTCAACATACAAAGAAGCAGGAAAATATGACCAATTCTCAAGAGGAAATACAATCAACAGATGCTAACCTTGAGATGATCCAGATGTTGGAATTATTAGATGGACTTTGAAGCAGCTATTGTAATCATCCTCTATGAAGTGAAATTGAACATATTTGAAATGAATGAAAGATAGAAATTTTGAAGAGAGAAATTATAAACTAAAGAGCCAAATGGAGATTTTAGAACTGAAAAATTCGATGTGTGAAATAAAAAAAAATTCACTAGATAAGCTCAATAGCAAATTGAGATAATGGAGAATGAAGTCAGTGAATTTGAAGACTGATCAATAGAAATCATCCAATGTAAAGAACTGAGACAAGGTTTTTAAAAAATGAACAGATCCTCAGGTACCTATGGGACAATATTTTAACATATAACATATATGTCATTGCAGTCCCAGAAAGAGAGGAAAGAAATAGGTGCAGAAAAAATATTTGAAGAGATAATGGCCGAAAACTTTCCAATTTAGTGAAACACATAAGATTACAAAATAATCTCAATGAAAACCACACCAGACACATTATAATAAAACCACTGAAAACGAAAAGTAAGGAAAAATAATCTTGAAAGCAGCCATAGAAAAAGAAAACATTACATACAGCCTAGAAGACAGTGGAACAACATCTTTAAAGTGCTTAAAGAAAAGAACTATTAACTGAGAATTCTGCATCTAGTGAAAATATCCTTCAGGAACGATGGGGAAGCAAAGATATCCTCAGAGGAACAAAGCTAAGAAAATTCCTTGCCAGCAGACCTGTTCTAAAAGAAAAGATAAAGGAAGTTCTTCAAGCTAAAGGGAAATGATACAAGGGGAAAAATGGGAATATCAGGAATGAAGGAAGAATATACACATGTTTGGGTAAATGTTATAGAATATTTTTCCCTCATAAATTCTTTAAAATATAAATGACTGTTGACAGCAAAAATGCAAGACTGTTCAAGGTTTCAATGTATGTAGATATAAGATAAATGGCAAGTACAACATAAAAGGAAGGCTAAAGAGACTTAGGTGATTGTAAGCCTTCTTCTACATTTTACTTGAAGTGCTAATATTAACTCTAAATAGATGATTAAAGATTATGTAGGTATATTGTACTTTCTATAGACTGTACACCAAAAAGAGTAAATTTTAATGTGTTATAAATTCAAAACCAAGAGTACTTTAAGGAATTTTATAAATAATTGAACTTAAAAGGAAAAAAATAAGAGAAGATTAAGATTTTGAAGTTTGATAGCATTTGTTGAGAAGGGGAAGCTTCATCAACTCAAGCATAAGAAGTACACAAGTTCTTACTCTGAAATCAATGATTTGTCCTCATATTCTCACCACAGTCTACATGGTTTCAGTGTTCTTCAAGTCCAGCTCAATGAAGGTTTCTAGTGGTTGGCATGGCATACCTGGCCAGATAATTAAGCAGTGTTATTTCCCATTATCACAGCCTTGAGAAAGCCTGCAATGAAGCATTTTATAATAGCTTTTTTCTTTTTCACCTTGATTTCTGGTGACTTCTATTCCTCAGTTTTCCTGAGGATTGAAAAATTACTGATTGGGAAGACATTTGAAAAAGATAATGTTGGATTAATACCTTAAACCATATAATAGGGTAAACTCCAAGTGGATCAAAGATTTAAATGTAAAAAATGAAACTATGCTAGTACAAGAAAAAACATGATGAGTCCCTTTGTAAACATTGAATGGGGAAAGTCTTTCTCTCTCTGAGTCAAAATTCAGAAGCCATAGAAGAAAAGCTCAGACAAATTCAACGACATATATGAAAATTTCTTTGTAGCAAAAACAACATACGAAGTTAAAAGATAGTGACAAACTGGGAAAGATATTTGCTGCTCATATCACGTAAAAAGAGCTAAACTCTCTAGAAATTGAGAGAAGTCCAACAACTCAAGACAAAAATAGGCAAAGAACATGAACAGACTGTTCACAGAAAAAGAAATACAAATTTCTCTTCAATTTATATTAAGTTACTTAACTTCACTCACAAAAAGAAAATCACAAATTAAATCTATAGTGGGACATCTTGAAGGAAGGGGAGTAAAATAGTGTCATCCCTATATAGAGAATTTGGCAATATCTAGCAAAATTTCTTTGACAAAAAAAAAAAAAAGACTATGCAAAGCTTTTCATTGCAGCACTATTTGTAATAGCAAAAGAAATACTGGAAAAATCCCAAATGGCCATCCGTTAGAGAATGGTTGAATAAAATTTGGTATATACACAAAAGGAAGTACTACGCTGCTGAAAAAATATGACTATGTCCATATGCTGTTATGAAATGGGCTACAGATATACTATTAAGAGCAAAAACCAAGATGAAGAAACATATATTTTATATGCCGCTGTTTATCTAAGGAGGAGATGTGTGTGTATGTGTGTGCATTTTTGCTTTGCTTATATAAAAAAATAAACCTCAACAACAATGGAAACTGTGGTAGGCAGAATTCTAGGATGGCTCCCAATGTTCTGTCCTCGTAGTGTGTATGCCTTGTGTCATCTCCTCATCTTGAGCATGGGTGGGATTGGTCAGTAGGATGCTCTCTTGCTGGCCAGAGAGAAAGAAAACAGCCGTGTTGTGAACTGCATATGGAGGGACCCACATTGCTAGGACCTGAGGGAGGCTTCTAGGAGCTGAGAGCAACCCCAGGCCACAGCTTGCAAGAAAACAGGGACCTCAGTCCTACAACCATAAGGAACTGAATGAGCTTGGAAGACGAGCCTGGGCTCTAGATGAGACTGTAGTCCTGGCTGACACCTTGATTTCGGCTTTGTGAGGCCTTGAACAGGGAACTCTGTTATACCCTGCTCAGCCTTCTGACCCACAGAAACTATGAGATTATAAATATCCTTTGTTTTAAGCCACTAAGTTTGTGATAATTTGTTGTACAGCAATAGACAACAAACACAGAAGTATAAATCAAAAACTTCAGAAAACTTTATAGAAAAGGTGGAGGGATTGGGGAGTGAAACTTCTGTATCTATCTTTTTATTTTGTTTTGAATTTTTTTTTTAGAGTTTTTTATTTGTTTGTTTGTTTATTTATTTATTTATTGTGAGGAAGATCAGCTCTGAGCTAAAATCTGCCAATCCTCCTCTTTTTGCTGAGGAAGACTGGCCCTGAACTAACATCCGTGCCCATCTTCCTCCACTTTATGTGGGACACCGCTACAGCATGGCCTGACAAGCGGTGCACGCCTGGGATCCGAACCAGGGCCGCCAGCAGCAGAGCGTGTGCATTTAACCGCACTGGGCTGGCCCCTTGTTTTGAATTTTAAATCACATAAATATATTGATCTAAGATAAAAATTAAATAAAAAAGAAAACAAACAGAAAAACAACCCAACAACTGAGCACTAAAGAGTTTCTGAGCACAGTTAAGGGCTGTCAGTGTACACAGTTCTGCTCTCTCCTCTTAAGTCCTCTGAACTCGGCAGAATCTATTACACAGAATGATACAGCTCATATTCTGCTCACCTTTGTGTGCCACAAAGCAATTCCTCAGGAATGACGTACTGACTGCCAGAGAAAGAGTGAGTGTAGAGTGAAATCTTAGTTTCCTTGAGGAACATGCAGAAGAGGACACGGAAGGATAGAGATTGTGCCATTGAGGAAATTTCTCCTGCCATCCTTCGGAATGACCCTCCCCTACCTACCTGCAGGACAGGTCACTCTCAGAGAGCCACGTTCCTACACCTTCAGAACTGCCTTCTGGCTGTTCTCATTAAAGATTACACTTTTAAAATAGTTTGGTAATATTTATTCAGACAATACCAGTTACGAATATGGGCAATGGGGAAGAAGTCAATGGAGAAGGGAAATTGATAAAGTAAGGTCCCAAAGAAAAATAAGGCATAGCAGGAAAACTATGCAAACAAGAATGGTACCTCTGTCAGAGACAGATAAAGTCAGAACAGTAAAGATATAAACAAATTTGGAGACTGAGAGGAGGCTATAGTCGAAACCGTTGGTTGCAAGTACAGAAATGTGATTCAAACTGGCTTAAGTGAAAAAGAGAATTTATTGGATCATATAATTGAAAAGTCCTGTGGTATGATGACTTGAAGACAGGTGGGTCTAGGAGATCTAGGATGCCATTGGGATCAGATCTTTTCTCTAGCATTTCCTTAGGCAGGCACTTCCCTGTGGGGCAAGATGGGGGCTTACAGCTCCAGGCTTATTTCTTTACAGATTACCAATCCCCAGGGGAAAAGCAAATTTTTTTCCCCCAAAATAGTCTGACAAGGGTTTCCTTGGTCTGGCTTGGCACTGTGGGAGATCAAGATTTGGCCATCCTAAAATATATCTCTTTACCTTGATTGTTTTCTCTGAGGGACATTTGACCTCCCCCAATAACTGCCTAAAAATTTGACATGATGGCTCCTTCCTGAAACAGATCTTCTATCATGATGGCTGTAAAGATAATGTAGGATAAATGTTACAATAGGAAAGGCACCAACAAGCCCATCTTATCGGAAGTTCTGTCTCTCTGGCCACATTCTCTGGATGGCCCTGCAAGGAGTTGTCAGACAAACATTTACATTTATAAGGGACATCTCCATTTGTAAAGATATCTCCTTCTCTGTTTTGAGAAGAGGGTGGGATGGCCTCATTTCTAGAGGCTTATCAATGTGGAAGGTGAGGCCTTAAATCTGCATAATAACCTTACTCTTGTTTACTGTGCTTTAGTGGTAATCTCCTATAACTGACTTCCCCCACCCCCAACATCCTCCTTTGTCGTTGGCTAAACATGGTATTTAAGACGAGAATTTCTGCTATTGTGTTGAGAAAATGCAGTGTCCCTGCTTTCTCCCATGTATTTATTAATTAATACATGTTATTAAACTTGGTATTATTTTCTCCTGCTAACCTGTCTTGTTAATTATTTGGCCAGCCATAAGAACCTTAAGGAAAAGGGCAGAGGGAGATTCTCCCCCTTCCCCCACAGTTTTGGCGACCACGAAGGGACCCTAACTGGCTGGCAAGTTACCTTCTCTGGCTGGAAGAACTGCCTTCTCCCTGGACTACTGCAGATGATGAGATACGGGAACGCCTGACGAAAGCCGGCAAAAGGTAAAATTTCTTACCACGTCAGGCTCCCGGAATCTCTATCTTCGGGGTCCGGTGGAAGCAAGCGGTGAGAATTTTTTTCTTTCTAAATTTAGATTGGCAAGAGAAAATATTTGGGAAACTAGTTTCTTGTGCTTTTAGTGACTCTTGGTTTAAATTTGGTAGAGTACTCTTGGTTTTGATCTTGATCCCTTTTCCTCCCAGAGTAGACTTTGTCTTGTTCTGTGTCCTGAGAACTTGGCTTTGTGACTAGTGAGAATATTCTCCTTGGTCTCCACCATACGGAAGGTGCATTTATCGGGGTGCCCCTTAGTGGCCAGTCGAATAGACTGGGGTTCCGAACTGTTTCTTTGTCCGGCTGTGCCAAGCTCTCAGGGGAGTTTGTCATAAAGGGCCCAGTCCATAAGGGCTTTTGTCGTCTTAACCTTCTTTGCTTGTTAGTGCTGGAAAAATCCCATTCCAGTATCGCCCGCCCAGTGTCACAGATTAGCGGGTCTGTGGCTGGAGGCGTCCCACACTATTGTGGGAGACCGGAGCACTACACTGTCCTTACTGCCTGTGCAACGAAGGTCTTTACTTTCTCTGAATATCTTTGGGAGTGAATTCTGTGGATCATGGGGGCTACATCATCTGCACCCTCACCAGGGGCGCCTCTTGCGTCCATGGTAAAGATTTATTCTAAGCGTGGAAAGTTACTTCCGGGTCTTTCCTTAAAAAGGCTTGTTGGATTGAGTCACTATTGGAATAAATATAGAAATGAAGATCCTACTCGTCAATGGCCAGACGATGGATCCTTTGAATTGGAAAAACTTCTAAATTAGGGAAAAAAAATTGTTTTGAGAGCTCTCACATAATTATTTATTTGGTACCTAAGAAAAGGCCAGAAAAAGGAAGGGAAAAATTTGAATAGCCTTAAGACCTTGACTCAGGTTACAATTGAATGGAGAACATGTAAAAGTATAAGTGTTGATAAGATTATAAAGGTTAGAAGTTTGAGCTAATTTTATATAAAGAGGTTACATCAACTTTGCCTGAGTATGTTTTAAAATGTCTGACTGGGAATGCTTCCCTTGTCCAAAATTAGAAGACCAAGACCTATTGATAAGAATCTTAATGATAACTATGTCTAGAGGTATAAGAGATGATGAAATTTACATGAAATTTTATAAAAAAAAACTGATGTTATTTCTATTACAGAACTGGTTAACAAAAATAGTAATTTAAATGATGGCTAATTTTATCTAATGTCTTATGAAGTCTTATAGGCAATCTAAATAATTATTGGGAATAAGTAACTAAATAGTTGTGAAAAAGATGAATGTTAGACAAACTTTAAACAATAATTATGTGTTATGGTGGTTAGAGCTTCCAAACTCTTTTTGGTGACTTAAAACTTTAGAGTTTTGCTAAATTTTATGATAAAAATTCAATTGAGTATCTAGATCGTTTCCAAATAAGATAAGATATTAGATATTGATTGCTAAATGTACATTTGTCTACTTTTAGCTTTTCATTACAGGAAAACTAAAAGGTGTTTTGGGTCTATTGGTAAACATGTGTTTTATTAAAAGATTGTACTATATAGTAACATATTTCTAGAAGTTATTAAGTGTTCATAAATTTTCCAAGCCACAAGATACTAATGTAAAAGAAAGTTTATAATTGTTTACTTAGTTTTTACTTACAAATTAAGGTTTCTAGAGGTTAAAATTTCTAATTAATATATGTGATTGAAGCTACTAAAAATTTAAAAAAATATATCTGTGTACAGGGAAAATATATAAAAAAGATACAAAGAATAAAAATATTTTGTTTGATTGATTAAGAAAGATAAATTTGTCCTCAAGTACTGGGAGGGAAAAGAAAGACACGAGAAAAATTCTGAATGTAAAAAGGAAGTTATAAAAAGTTTGTAAAAGAGGAATTCTGGAAAAGGAGTTTTTGCATGGTCAAGTTGGCTAAGATTGAAATAAATTTAATTAAGTAAATGAGTTTTAATATCAGAAGTAAGCTGGTACAAAATTATAATTTGGTCTTATGTCTCTTAAAAAGATAATTTTCTTGAACTTGATAAAGAGGTTATAAAAGATTTTTCTTTACCTTTGGGTAAGTCTACCTAAAAGACAGAAAAAAACCCCCAAAAAACTGTTAAAATAATTTCCTGTGTTCAAAAGACTGAGGTCTCTCTATTGAGGCTTTTTAGACTGTTAATGCTCTGTTTGCTTTGACCTTTTATGTTTTTGACAAGCTCCCCAAAATTCATATCTTAAATAAAGTTTTTTTTTACTTTTTTTCTTTGAGAATTTTCAAAGGGTCCTGAAACTTCTCAAAGAAATTTGCTCTTTTCCTGTAAGGAAAAAGATAGTAAACTTATTAGGCTTATTCAGTATGTTAAACTACATAAAAAGCATTGTCAGACAAGGGATGATCAGCCTGCTTAGGTGGTATTTTGTGGGTAAATGTTATTGACATAGGTGTTTTAAAATTATATAACATTACTGAAATTCTGATCTGTCCTGGTTATCAATCATAATTCTGGTTATTATTTTAAAGTGTTGTATGTCTCAAAATTAACCAAATTTCTTTGTCAATTGCCATTTTGAGGTCTTGTTTACAGACTTATTTCTTTGCTCTAATGCTTTTGCAAAATGTTTCAACTTCAAAAAATTCATAGAAAAGACGGTGACATTTACACTGGAGTACAGGTTTCTGACAAACTTTCTGATCATAAAACTGAACTTGGTAAAAAATTACAGAAATCTGATAGAGAGACTGATAACTTCATGAAGCTGCTAACAAAAAGAATGGGATCGAGAATGGATTACACAGGACTGAATGAACTGATAAAGATGATTATAATTTTTATGATTTTTCATTTGAAGTATTGCTGAATTTTTAATGTTTTGTTTTTTCAGATTTAAGAAAAACTTTTTCTCTTTTCTCCTGAGCTAGCTATGACTTATAACAATTTGGTAAATGATACTTTTGTAAGTAAAATTAAAATATTTATCTTTTTCTCTCTACCTGATCCCTCCAGGATTCGGAAACTCTTAGTAAGTAAATATTGTTGTTTTCATGGCAATATAGTTATTTGCATAAGTTCAATTGAAATCTGTTCTCCTTATAACAGGACACAATTAGAAACACTGGTTATATTACCAAGGTTGTGACTGGAACATCATATTTGTGATATAACCATACAGCTTTTGAAGAATGAAGATTAGACTTTATGGAATAAAGCCACGTAGAAATATTGGCCTGGTACCTTATGTTCCAAACAGCACTTACCAGGATAAATAAAAAAATGTCACTTATCTGGCAGGTACAAGGAACCTCGAAATATTTTGGGGGAACCTTGGAAGAGAGGAATTCACCCAAATCTGTAGATATTATAGGCGAAGTCTGATCACAAAATCCTTGGCTTGGCTTTCCTGGCCTTGAGAGGCCTTTAAAGTCCAATGTGAGATTCCTTATAAAAAGTTCCAGCAAAGCAGATTTAAAAGAGCCTATGTGATCAATTGCTATTCTTGCTGTACTTATGTAAATAATTGGGCCAACTCTATTGGAACTAGACTTATTTTGCAAACTAATTAGTTTTAATTTGGCTATCTTAATAAAAATGAGGGTGATTTTAGAGAGAAAAATTATATTTCAGTAAAAACTATAGTATACATTTGCGGATATTAGATCCTAGTTTTGTTAATTGTCTTTTAAGGTTTTTGTTTTATGTCTGTTGACTGGACTAGATCTTGATTTCTTCTAGTCTCCTAAAATATCTGGCTACAGATGTCCAAACTAACGTTTTTGATTTTTTCCATCATTTTCATTTAAAATCACTAAAAACTGAACCTGCCCTTTTTCCTGAAGCCTTACTAACTAAAGCTGATGGACTTGATATAAACTTAAGAGATGACCTGACGACACCAGCAGAGACATTTTAAACTGCAAAAGATACTTTGACGCTGACATCTAAAAATCTTCTTAACTGGCTGTCCTCTTAACTCAAACTCGTTTCCAATTTGCTCCAACTATTAACCTTGTTTTTCTTTTGTTTACATAAAAATGCTTCTATAAAATACTTGATTGCTTGCTTCCACAATATAGGCGTAACCTTGAGAGCCCACCTGCATCACCACCTTCTAAAATAAACTTAATTAAACTGATCTATTATCAGGACTAAAAAATGTGTTCAGTGAAATGAAACAGCCTACCAACTCAGCTTCTAGACTATGAAACTTCTTTAAGTTTCAAAAGGACTGTGAAACTTCTAGTTTTAAAGGCGAGACTGTGGGAGATCAAGATTTGGCCATCCTAAAATATATCTCTTTATCTTAATTGTTTTCTCTGTGAGACATTTGACCTCCCCCACTAACTGCCTAAAAAATTTGACATGGTGGCTCCTTCCTGAGATAGATCTTCTATCATGATGGCTATAAAGATAATATAGGATAAATGTTACAATAGGAAAGGCACCAACAAGCCCATCTTATCAGAAATTCTGTCTGTCTGGCCACATTCTCTGGATGGCCCTGCAAGGAGTTGCCAGACAAACATTTACATTTATAAGGGACATCTCCATTTGTAAAGGTATCTCCTTCTCTGTTTTGAGAAGAGGGGGGGATGGCCTCATTTCTAGAGGCTTATTAATGTAGAAGGTGAGGCCTTAAATCTACATAATAACCTTACTCTTGTTTACTGTGCTTTAGTGGTAATCTCCTATAACTGACTCCCCCCACCCCCAACATTCTCCTTTGTCGTTGGCTAAACATGGTATTTAAGACGAGAATTTCTGCTATTGTGTTGAGAAAATGCAGTGTCCCTGCTTTCTCCCATGTATACATGTTATTAAACTTGATATTATTTTCTCCTGCTAACCTGTCTTGTTAATTATTTGGCCAGCCATAAAAACCTTAAGGAAAAGGGCAGAGGGAGATTCTCCCTCTTCCCCCACAGTTCACATGCCCATTTCTGAGTCATTTACTGTGCACTGGCCCACCAGGCCTGAGTCACATGCTCAGCTTTGGGAGCCAGCCCACTGGAGCTGCATGAATTGGGAACAGGAGAGGGGCCATTCTTCCCAAGAAAATTGGTGTGTAGTGGATCTGGGTAGGTAAAAGCAATGGACGCCTACTCAAAGGGGGACGTTCAGGGACTACAAACTTGATCAATATAAAAAGAAGAAGGTTAACAATCCATCCTCCAGGCTCGAGGAGAAATTAGGAGGAAGGGACATTAGGAAAAAAAGAGAGATGAAAACGTTTGGCATCAATGCAGTGGGAGTCTGCAGAGATCAGTAAAATAATCACTGAGCAGCCCTAAGGGCCCAGTTCAAATTAGATAGTGTGGATTTGTCATTAGGTCATTAAACCCAGTTTTCAGTGGGCTCGTAGCAGGAGGGAAGAAGGGACATTTTACTGTAGCTCTCCCAGGGCTGGGGGTTGGCCTAAAGGTGGAGAGAAATCAGGTGGTAGCCAAGTCATGATTGAGATGGGGTCCAGGCTGAGGCAAGACAAAACGAAACTAGGTGGTGGCTGGTGGACTAAGAATGGAGGCAGGTCAAAGGACTGAAGGTCATGAGGCAGATAAAAAGCAGTTTTAGCCTGATAGGCGGAGTGTAGGTGATGAAGGACAGGTTTTCTGGAGTTGTGAGATATGTGGGTAGAGTAGAGACAGAAGGTGTAGATAAAGTCACAGCTATCTATCATGGTGCTATTGCAGGCTGGGTTCTCCGGGGAGCAGATGCTGAAATGGAGTTAGGAGGACAAAAGGCTTATTGAGGAGTTAACACCAGTGAAAGGAAAAGGCAAAGAAGTAGGATTGGCCAGCGGGGAGCCATCAGATCGTGATGCAACCTGACAAACTCTTTGTATTCCTGACTAGGAGCTCCAGGACAAGGAATGCCCATTAGAGCAGTCTTCTGTTGGTTGGTTGGCCATCTTGCTTAGTCACTGGCTTGGGGCCATGCAGAAAAGAGCATGAACTCCCCTTGAAAGCTGAGGCAGACTCTGAAGGAGCTAACAGCTAGAGGCTGTCAGCTGATTGCACTCCTCACAGCTGGACAGCTAGTTCTTTCTTGATGGGGAATCTAAGCGTCCCCACCACAGGTACCTTTGTGCAAGTTAGAAAAAGGCACTGCCTCTAGGAATTTGCAGCCTGTGGGTACACGGCTTGGTGGACACAGGAGATTCTGTGTTTGGGGGTTAGGGTAGGCACCCCTGCTTCTGGGCAGACATAGCTCTGCACCAGGGTGCACAGCTTGGTGAGCAGAGCAGCCCTCATTCACTCCTTAATCTAGGCACCTTGGACTGCAAACTGCAAAACTATATGCAGTGACCCTGATGGAGAAACTGTGAAATCCATGGTTGTAGTAGCCATCCCCCTTTCCTTCTCAGCAGATCCCAGATGTCCTCCTCTTCCCCATGTAGGGGAAAGTGATCTCCTCCCAGGTCCTGAATAATCTAAATCCATCAGGGTCATCCCATCCTCTTTGCCAGCAATTGGCTTGGAAATCTAGTTTAAACCAATCACTCTGTTTGTTCCCCTGTTCTTGGTCCACTGGTGGGCATATGACCTAAATTTCTCCAATCAGACATGACTGGAGGAGGGTTCCCATCCCCACCCCTCCACACTGGGACAGCAGCAAGGGAGCATGTGGTGCTGGTTGCTCCTGGCAGCCATCTTAAACTCTTGAGGGGATCCAGCCTTTGGATTGGGTTTACAGAGTGGGGAGATGAAAGAAACTTGATCCTTGGATCCTTGGTGGCATTGTCAAGACGCTCAATAATGTAGCCCTGAAGTCTGATCCACCCTCAACAATTCCTATTATGTAAGATAAATATCCTAATCAGTTAAGCCAGCCTGAATTGGGGGTGTATATTCTTGAAGCCAAAAGTATCCTAACGGACACGAGAGTATGAGAGGTGTTATCAGAAATTTAAGCTGGGAGGAGCCCCAGGGTGATGGCTCTACCACTTGACAGCTGTGTCCCCTTTGGCAACTTAAGCTCTTAAGAATTTCTTCATCCACAAAAGGGTGGTTGCGAGGATTGAATAGGATAGTATTTATCAGGTACCTAGTACATAGCAAAGCTCAATAATTATTACTTTAAAACATTATATCAGATGAATGGAGACTGTTTCTCAACTAAAATCACACTGTTGACCAAAAACTCTAAACTATCTGTTTTGTATCCAGGAAAACGCCTGAGGGATTGGGATAGAAGAGCTAGAAATGCTGTTCCTGTGGAGGTGAAAACCAGGAAAGGGAGTGAATTTATGGGGTTTGATTTTGTCTCTCCTGTCTGTGGATTAGAAGTCTAGAAACACCGGCTCAGAGCTGCATGGGATGAGGAGGAGCTGACCCTTTCTGTTGAGTATAGGAGGGGGTGGAACTGGCTTGTATGGGTGTGAGAACCTGGGAGGGGCTACTGCTGCCTGGGGGAATGAGGCACAGTTTCAGGAAGTGGGCTGGAGGGTCATGCAAATGGGAAATAGAGGGTGGGGTGACAAACCAGGAGCCTGAGTGTTAGAAGACTCTATAGACTGAGCACATCCAAAGTTCCAAAGGGGTCAAAATGATAGCTGGGGCCTTGGCTCAGGCACTGGTGGAGAACACCCACCCTAATGTTAGTGACCAGCAATAGCCTACAGAAGCGGATCACATCTCCCATTTAAAGGGAATGTATTCTGTTTGTCTAACTTTGTTCAGGCTGTGTTAATTTGCATGGCAGAAAACTTCAGTGTCAGAAGTAGGCCCACTCTGGGGCATCTACCTCAGGAGTCTGTGGGGCTGTGGGGCCAACTACCAGGGAAGAAAGACTCGCCCTCCTTTCTCCTCTTGGGGCTTGTGGTTAATGCGCTGCCAGGTCACTAGCAGTTTGTAATTGTGTTTGTGTCCACTGTGGTGAGTTCCCCAGGGAGATATGGGAATTCCAGAGACAGTGGCGCTGCCAAGCTGTGTGTGTCCAGAGGTCACTCTGCTGCTCTGCTGGGGGTCAGAGAAGTAGGGAAAAAAGTCGGGTGGATATGGAGTGCTGGCATGAGAGCATTTGCCAAGATCAGAATGTTCCCCATCGTTGCAAGCAGATGAGATCTTGGAACCTGGAATCACACAGTCGCAGCTCCAGCAGGGCCTCTGGCAACAGCCCCAGTGTCTTCAGCTACAGACACCACCTCTTTGAGTGCCAAGAAAAGCAAACACAGGCCCCAGATCTCCTGTTGCACCAACTGGAAAGAAGCCCACAGCAGAGGAGCTGAGCTGTAAGGACAGTCTTCCCATAGCTCTTGATTTTCCACCATCCTACCCCCTTCTGAATCCAACAAACAAACAACATACTTGTAATAAAATTTGCAGGTGTGGCTGGTTTATATTCTGGGATTCTCTTTTGATCAAATTCCCTGTAAGACACAGGGATGAGACGGTGAATAAAGCTGGATAATGCGGTATATCCCAGATGTCTGAGACTGAATAGGAGGGGAGGAATCCTGGAAAAGCAAAGATTTCATTTCACCCCTGGGAACTGGTTCTTTTTAGTGGCCCAGGATGGTGTCACTCAAATACCCTTCAGCCAGCCCTAGCCAAATGGATTCTTAATTTCTCTCTTAGGGATGGAGGTGGGTGTGGGTGTGGAGATGGTTCTGTGAAGCTTAAAGAGCGAGGCAATGAAGTGGCATCTTAAAATCCTGGCCATCAGAGATTGGCAGTAAGATCAGAAACTCACTCAGGGAAAAAGGAGAAGAAAAGTAGAATTAATAATGCCAAGAGTGGAAGGTGATGTCAGCATCATGGCAGAGTGAGTTGTTCCCTTTGTCTCTCCTATATATTACAACCAGTAGGACATCCATAGATCAACAAAGGAATCTCTGCACAGCATACCAGAACATCTGAGAGATCCATCCATCTATTCATCTGAAGGTGGATGGACTGAACCTCCTGGAAGCGATGGAACTGGGGTAGCAGTGGCAGCAGTTCCTGAGACTGGAGGTTCCAGAAACTGGGGTAATGCCCACAAACAGAGGCTCCAGATATCCAGGCAGCCCACACTCCTAGAGGCATCAGGAATCACTGTGGCCCAAGCCCAAGGGCTCCAGGAACCCTGATGATACTTGTGACTCAGCCCCCGCCACTCCCCCAGTGGTGGTGCATTTGACCCAGCTCTCCCAGCAGCAGGGACTGCATCCAAGACCCCAATACCCCCGGCAGTGGCAGTACCTATGACTTGAGGTCCTAGGAATTGCACCAGCACCAGAGACCAGAGGCTGCAGGAACTGTAGTGGCTCAGCTCCCCCCCTTCCCTCAGCAGTGGTGGGTGGTGCCCCCACAACCTGAGGCTTCAGGAATTGCAGTGGTCTTTGTGACTCAGCCACCTCCACCTCCCCCAGCAGCAGTGCCTCCGACACTGGCCCTTCCAGCAGCAGGGGCTGCATCTAAGATCCCATTATCCCGGCAGTGGTGATGGTGCCCATCACATGAGGTTCCAGGAACCACGCAGATACCAGAGACCAGTCTTCAGGAACCCCAGTGGTGCTTGTGACGCAGGTACTCTTCCCTCTGTAGTGGTGGTGGTGCTTCCCATGACCCTGGCCCACCTGGCAGTGGCAGTGACACCTGTGAACCCAGCACCTCTGACAGTGGGATTGCCAATACCCCCAGATAACCTGGGAGCAGCAGCACAGACAGTGTGTGTGGCACAAGCTCCCAAGCCTGTGGAGAACCAGGTAACAGCAACAGTGGAGCCCATGACCCTGGTCCCCCCCAGCTGCAGGGGCACCCACAGCTGGAGCCCCCCCCCCACAGCAGCAGTGCCTGCAGACCCAACAAACCCAGAGGTGCCCATGACCCTGGCTCCCACCCCACTCTCCCCCTCGCTACAGAGGGGAGAATCTGGCAACCCAGGTGACCCCAGAAGCAGCAGAAGTACTCATCAGCCAGCTGACCCTGGTGACAACACCCATGACTGCAGCAACATCATAAGCAGTGAAGCACTAGCAACTTCAGAGTCACGAGCAGCACAACAAGGGCACTGATGACTCCTCTAATGAGGCAGTGGAAGGTGGAAAGTGCAGGCTCTCAATTACAACCAGAAGCAGCTCAGAATCAAAGTAAATAAAACCTTATCCAAATAAGAAAGATGTTTGCTACCACAAATATACCAGCAGAGGGACAACTCATTAAGCACCATGAAGAGCTACAGTAACATAGTATCACAAAAAGAAAATGACAACTCTCTAGAAACCATACTCAAAGTCAGGGGAGATTGTGATCTAACCAACAAAGAATTCAAAATAGCTATAATGAGAAACTCAATGAGTTATAAGAAAACTAAGAAAGATAGTTCAATGATCAGGAATAAAATTAGTGAACAGAAGGAGTACTTCACCAAAGAGATTGAAACTCTAAAAAAGAACCAAACAAACATTCTGGAGCTGAAGAATGCAATAAATGAGATGAAAAATAAAGTAGAAAGCATTGGAAATAGAGCAGACCGTCTAGAAGAGAGAATTAGTGAGCTTGAAGATAGAAATCTACAAATGATTGAAGCGGATGAAGAGAGAGAACTAAGATTTAAAAAGAATGGAGAAATTCTACAAGAAATGTCTGACTCAGTTAGGAAAAGCAACATAAGGATAATGGATATCCCAGAAGGAGAAGAGAGGAAGAAAGGAGCAGGGAGCTTATTTAAAGAAATAATAGCTGAGAACTTCCCAAACCTGGGGAAGGAACTTGATATACAAGTACATGAAGCTAATAGAACATTTAATTATCTCAACACAAAAAGACCTTCTACAAGGCACATTATATTAAAACTGTCAAAAGTCAATGACAAAGAAAGAATATTAAGGGTGGCAAGAGAGAAGAAAATAACTTACAAAGGAATCTCCATTAGGCTGTCAATGGATTTCTCAGCAGAAACTCTATAGGCCAAGAGAGAGTAGAAAGATATATTCAAAAATTTGAAAGATAAAAACTGTCATCCAAGAATACTCTATCCAGAAAAGTTATTCTTCAGATATGAAGGAGAAATAAAGGCTTTCCCAGAGAAACAAAAGCTAAGGGAGTTCATCGCCAATACATCTGCCTTACAAAAAATGTTGAAAGTAGCCCTCCTACCTGAAACAAAAAGGCAAGGGTATACAAAGCTTTGAGCAAGGTGACAAACAGACAGAATCAGAAAATTGCAACTCTGTATCAGAATAGGTTAGTAAACACTTAATGATAACATAAAGGCTAAAGGGAAAGAAAGCATCAAAATAACTGTAACCACTTCAATTTGGTAACAAACTCACAATACAAAAAGGGATAATTTGTGACAACAAAAACATAGATGGGGAAGAGGGAAAGGACAGAACCCGTATGAGCAAATGGAAATAAGATGTTATTAGCAGAAAAAGGTCTATCTCATCTATGATATCTTTCATGCAAACCTCATGGTAACCACAAAACAAAAATTCAGAGCAGAGTCACAAAACAAAAAAAGAGGAAACTGAGAAACACATCACAGAAAATCACCAAACTGAAATGACAGACAGAAACACAAGGAAAAAGAAACAGTGGAAATATAGATTAAGGGCCGGCCCCGTGGCTTAGCGGTTAAGTGCGTGTGCTCCGATGCTGGCGGCCCGGGTTCGGATCCCGGGCTTGCACCGATGCACTGCTTCTCCGGCCATGCTGAGGCCCCGTCCCACATACAGCAACTAGAAGAATGTGCAACTATGACCTACAACTATCTATTGGGGCTTTGGGGGGAAAATAAATAAATAAAATTAAAAAAAAAAGAAATATAGATTAATCAGGAAACAAAAGATAAAATGGCAGTATTAAGTCCTCATATGTCAATAATCATCCTAAATGTAAATAGATTGACTTCACCAAGCAAAAGACACAGAGTGGCTGGATGGATTAAAAAATGAGAACTAACAACACGCTGCCTCCAGGAGACCCATCTCAACCCTAAAGACAAATGTAGGCTCAGAATGAAGGGATGGAAGATGATACTCCAAGCAAATGGCAACCAAAAGAAAGTGAAGGTAGCCATACTTACATCATACAAAATAGACTTTAAGCCAAAAAAAGATAACAAGAGATAAAGATGGACATTATATAGTGATAAAAGGGACAATCCACCAAGAAGACATAACATTTATTAATATATATACACCTAACATAGAAGCACCAAAGTATATAAAGCAACTAGAAATAGACCTACAGGAAGAAATTGACAGCAACACAGTAATAGTAGGGGACTTATATACCCCACTAACATTAATGGATAGACAATCCAGACAGAGAATCAACAAAGAAACATTGGCCTTAAATGAAACACTAGACCAGATGGACTTAACAGATATATATAGAACATTCCATCCAAAAGAAGCAGAATACATATGCTTCTTAAGTGCATATGGAACATTCTCAAAGATAGACCATATACTGGGAAACAAAATAAGTCTCAATAAATTTAAGAAGATTGAAATCATAGCAAGCATTTTTTCTAACCACAATGGTATGAAACTAGAAATCAACTACAAGAAGAAAGCTGGGAAAGTCACAAATACTTGAAGACCAAACAACATGCTACTGAACAACTATTGAATCAATGAAGAAATCAAAGAATACCTGAAGAAAAATGAAAATGAAAACACAATCTACCAAAACCTATGGGATGCAGCAAAAGTGGTACTAAGAGTGGAGTTTATAGCAATATAGGCCTACTTCAAGAAACAAACAAAAAATCTCAAACAATCTAACGCTACACCTAAAAGAACCAGAAAAAGAAGAATAAATGCAACTCGAAGTCTGTAGAAAGAAGCAAATAAAAATCAGAACAAAAATAAATGAAATAGAGACTAAAAAGACAGTAGAAAAGATCAATGAAACAAAGATCTGGTTCTTTGAAAAGATAAACAAAATTGACAAACCCCTAGCTAGACTCACTAAGAAAAAAAGAGAGAAGTCTCAAATAAATAAAATCAGAAATGAAAGAGGAGAAATTACAAATGCCACAGAAATATAAAGGATTATAAGAGGATACTATGAAAAGCTATACATCAACAGATTGGATAACATAAAAGAAATGGATAAATTCTTAGAATCATACAACCTCCTGAAACTGAATCAAGAGAAAATAGAGGGGCCAGCCCCGTGGCTTAGCGGTGAAGTGTGTGCAGTCCGCTACTGGCGGGCTGGGTTTGGATCCCAGGCGCGCACTGATGCACCACTTGTCTGGCCATGCTGAGGCGGCGTTCCACATACAGCAAGTAGAAGGATGTGCAACTATGACATACAACTATCTACTGGGGCTTTGGGGAGAAAAAAGGGGAAAAAAAGGAGGAGGATTGGCTATAAATGTTAGCTCAGAGCCGGTCTTCCTCAACAAAAAGAGGAGGATTGGCATGGATGTTAGCTCAGGGCTGATCTTCCTTGCAAAAAGAAAAAAAAAGAAGAAGAAATAGAAAATCTGCATAGACCAATCACAAGTAAAACAATTGAAACAGTAATCAAAAGCCTTCCAAAAAACAAAAGTCCAGGACCAGATGGCTTCTCTGGTGAATTCTACCAAACATCCAAAGAAGATTTAATACCTATCCTTCTCAAACTCTTCCAAAAACCCGAAGAGAATGGAATTCTTTCTAACTCATTTTGTGAGGCCAACATTACCCTGACACCAAAACCAGACAAGGACAACACAAAAAAGGAAAATTACAGGCTAATATCACTGATGAATATAGATGCAAAAATCCTTAACAAAATATCAGCAAATTGAAAACACACATTGGTGAATACAACAATACATTAAAAGGATCATACACCATGATCAAGTGGGATTTATTCCAGGGACATAGGATGGTTAAACATCTGCAAATCAATCAATGTGATACACCATAATAACAAAATGAGGAACAAAAATCACATGATCATCTCAATAGATGCAGAGAGAGCATTTGGCAAGATTCAACATTCATTTCTGATGAAATCTCTCAATAAAATGGGTATAGAAGGAAAATACCTCAACATAATAAAGGCCATATACAACAAACCCACAACCAACATCATACTCAATGGTGAAAAACTGAAAGCTATTCCTCTAAGAACAGGAAAGAGAATAGGAAAGGATGCCTACTCTCACCGCTCTTATTCAACATATTATTGGAAATCCTAGCTACAGCAATTAGGAAAGAAAAAGAAATAAAAGATATCCAAATTGGAAAGGAAGAAGTAAAACTGTTGCTATTTGTGTATGAGGTGATTCTACATATAGAAAACCCTAAAGAGTCCACCAGAAAACTATTAGAAATAATTAATGAATGCAGTAAAGTTGGAGGGTACAAAATCAACATACAAAAGTCAGTTGCATTTCTATACACTAACAATGAACTAGCAGAAAGAGAAATCAAGAATACAATCCCATTTACAGTCATGACAAAAAGCATAAAATACCTAGGAATAAATTTAACCAAGGAAGTGAAAGACCTGTACACTGAAAATTATAAGACATTGTTGAAAAATCGAAGAAGACATAAAGAAATAGAAAGACATTCCATGTTCATGGATTGGAAGAATTAACATAGTTAAAATGTCCATATTACCTAAAGCAATCTATGGATTCAATGCAATCCCAATCAGAATCCCAATGACATTCTTCATGGAAATAGAACAAAGAATCCTAAAATTTATATGAAACAACAAAAGAACTCGAATAGCTAAAGCAATCCTGAGAAAAGAGAACAAAGCTGGATGCATCATATTCCCTGATTTCAAAATATACTACAAAGCTATAGTAATCAAACAACATGGTACTGTCTGAAATAGGGACAAATAGATCAATGGAACAGAACTGAGAGCCCAGAAATAAACCCATATATCTATGGACAGCTAATTTTTAACAAAGGAGCCAAGAACATACAGTAGAGAAAGGAAAGTCTCTTCAATAAATGGTGTAGGGAAAATTGGACAGCCACATGCAATAGAATGAAAGTAGACCATTATATTGTGTAGACACCATACACAAAAATTAACTCAAAATGGATTAAAGACTTGAATGTAAGACCTAAAACCATAAAACTCTGGAAAAAAACATAGGCAGTACACTTTTTGACATTGGTCTTAGCAGTATCTTTTTGAATATCATGTCTCCTCAGGCAAGGGAAACAAAATAAAAAATAAACAAATAGGACTACATCAAACTAAAAACCTTCTGCACAGAAAGAAAACCATCAACAAAACGGAAAAACCTACCAATGGGGAGAAGATATTTGCAAATAATATATCCCATAAGGAGTTAATATCCAAAATATATAAAGAACTCATACAACTCAACAGCAAAAAATCAAACAACCCAATTAAAAAAACGGGCAGAGAATATTACCCAAAACAATCTACAGATTCAATGCAATCCCAATCAGAATCCCAATGACATTGTTCAGAGAAATAGAACAAAGAATACTAAAATTCATATGGGGCAACAAAAGACCCTGAATAGCTAAAGCAATCCTGAGAAAAAAGAACAAAGCTGGAAGCATCACAATCCGTGACTTCAAAATATACCACAAAGCTACACTAATCAAAAGAGTATGGTACTGGTACAAAAACAGACACACAGATCAATGGAATAGAATTGAAAGCCCAGAAATAAAACCTCACGTCTAGGGACAGCTAATCTTCAACAAAAGAGCTAAGAGCATACAATGGAGAAAGGAAATTCTCTTCAATAAATTGTGCTGGGAAAACTGGATAGCCACATGCAAAAGAATGACAGCCATACACAAAAATTAACTCATAACGGATAAAAGACCTGAAGGTGAGATCTGAAACTATAAAACTCCTGGAAGAAAATATAGGCAGTCCACTCTTTGACATCAGTCATAAAGGGATGTTTTTGAATTCCATGTCTACTCGGACAAGGGAAATAAAAGAAAAAATAAACAAGTGGGACTTCATCAGATTAAAGAGCTTCTGCAAGGCAAATAAAACCAGGATCAAAATGAATAGACAACCCACCAGCTGGGAGAAAATATTTGCAAATCATATATCTTATGAAGGGTTAATCTCCATAGTATATAAAGAACTAACACAACTGAATAACAAAAAAACAAACAACCCGATCAAAAAATAGGCAGAGGATATGAACAGATACTTTCCCAAGGAAGATATACAGATGGCCAATAGGCACATGAAAAGATGTTCAACATCACTAATCATCCGGGAAATGCAAATCAAAACCACACTAAGATATCACCTTACACCTGTTAGAATGACTATAATCACCCAGATAAAAAACAACAAATGCTGGAGAGGTTGTGGAGAAACGGGGACCCTAATTCACTGCTGGTGGGAATGCAAACTGGTGCAGCCTCTATGGAAAACAGCACGGAGAGTCCTCAAAAAATTAAAAATAGAAATACCTTATGATCCAGCTATCCCACTACTGGGAATCTATCCAATGAACCTGAAATCAACAATCCAAAGAGACTTATGCACCCCTATGTTCATTGCAGCATTATTAACTATAGCCAAGAAGTGGAAGCAACCCAAGTGTCCCTCGACTCATGAGTGGATAAAGAAGATGTGGCATATGTATACAATGGAATACTACTCAGCCATAAAAAAAGACAAAATTGTCCCATTTGCAACAACATGGATGGACCTGGAGGGTATTATGTTAAGTGAAATAAGCCAGAGACAGAAAGACAAACACCACATGATTTCACTCATATGTGGAAGATAAACTAACACCCGGACAGAGAGAACAGTCTGGTGGTTACCAGGGGCAAGGGGTGAAGGGAGGCATTTTTATGGTGACTGACAAACAATAATATACAACTAAAATTTCACAATGTTATAAACTATTAAGACATCAATAAAAAAATAAATGGGCAGAGGATGTAAACATTTTTCCAAAGAAGATATACAGATGGCCAACAGGCTTATGAAAAGATATTTGGCATCACTAATATTAGGGAAATATAAATCAAAACTATAACGAGATTTTACCTCATTCCTGTCAGAATGGCTATTATTAAAAAGACAGGAAATTACAAGTGTTGGCAAGGATGTAGAGAAAAGGGAACTCATACACTGCTGGTGGGGATGTAAATTGGTGCAGCCACTATGGAAAACAGTCTGAAGACTCCTTCAAAAATTAAAAATAGAACTATCATATGATCCAGCTATTCCACTTTTGGGTATTTATCCAAAGAACATGAAAGCACTAATTCAAAAAGATATATGCACCTCTATGTTCATTGCAGTATTATTTACAATAGCCAAGACTTGGAAGCAACATAAGTGCTCATCAACGGATGAATGGATAAAGAAGATGTGGTATATATACATACACAGTGGAATACTACTCAGTCATACAAAAGATGAAATCTTGCCATTAGTGACAACATGGATGGGCCTTGAGAGTATTATGCTAAGAGAAATAAGTCAGGTAGAGAAAGACAATTACTATATAACTTCACTCATATGTGGAAGATAAACAAAGACATAGAAACAGAGAACAGGTTGGTGGTTACCAGAGGAAAAGTGGCTGGGAGGAGGATGAAAGGGGTAAAGGGACACGTGTGTACAGTGACAGATGGCAACTAGACTTTTAGTGGTGAACACAATGCAGTCTATATGGAAGAAGAAATATAGTGATGTACCTAAAATTTATATAATATTATAAACCATTGTGCCCTCAATAAAAAACAACAAAAACAAAACTTTCAAGAACACAAATGTAGTAGGTTTAAACTTGCTTTACCAAATAAAGTCCTGATTCTATTGTTTGGCAAAAACAAAAACATAAATAAAAATAATATCAAGAGTGACAATAGCTACCAAGGAGAGAAAAATATCCATAGTTTACCAAAGAAAATGGTGAGCCACCAGCGGCACACAGGTGAGTGGGGCATCTGAGATCTGAGGAGTCTGAATTTCTAGAAAACAAACTGGAGGCTGTTGGTGACTCAAGTCTTCAGATATTCCTAAAGCTTTAGTTTTCTGATTAAACAAAATTTAGTCCTATTTCCAGGCAGTTGCCAGATTTCTAGATTGATTTCAATCAACAAATGAATGTTGGTCATGTTTAATGTGATGCGCTGGGTTTCCTCTGGGTTATTCCTAAGAGTTGGTCGTCCTCTGTTAGTGTTTCTGTGAACCCCAGATACCCTTCTGCCTCCATTCTCTCCCCTCTTCTAATTCATCCTCCAAACCCCATCATACTGTCCAAAATACTTTTACTTTTTAATTAGAGAGATTTTCAAACATACAACAATATAAAGAGAATATCCCAAAAGACTACCATACCCATCTCTTAGCTTCAATAACTATCAACGTTTTGTGAATCTTCTTCATTCTTCTTCCTTATTTCAAATCTCAGACATTATATCCTTTCCACCCTTGAACATAATTTCTACTTTGTTACTTCTGTTCAAAAACTATGTTCCTCTGTTTGAAAAATTTTATTGTGATATATATATACAACAGAGTGTTAAAAATGCATAGGAATGCTTAAAATAAAACACACAAAAAATAAAGTAAGCATTCATGTATCTACCTCCCATCTTAGGAAATGGAACATTGATCTTTTTTCAAAAAACAAAGATGTAGAGCCAGCCCTGATGGCCTACTGGTTAAAGTTCCATGCTATTTGCTTCAGCGGCCTGGGTTTGTTTCCTGGTTGTGGAACCAAACCACCTGTCTGTCAGTTGCCATGCTGTGGCAGCGGCTCACACAGAAGAACTAGAAGGACTTACAACTAGGATATACAACCAGGCTTGGAGCTTTGGGGAGAAGAAAAAAAAAAAAAAAGAGGAAAGATTGGCAACAGATGTTAGCTCAGGGTAAATCCTTCCCTGCAAAAAACAAAAAAAACAAAAAAAAAAACCCCAAAGATGGAATTTGACTTGCAGTTCCTATCATGATGGTAAACTATCATGGATTCTTGGGTCCTTCTCCTAAAGTTGACCTGGTAGAAACTATAGAAGTGAGGACCTCATTGCTGCTGTCATCACCCTCAGAAACACTGGACTCACTTCTGCCACATCCGCTGTGAATAGTCAGACAGCTCTTGCCTTTGTGCATCATCCCCTCAGTATGTAAAAATCCTGGGTTGGGGCATATGATTGGCTAAGCCTAGGTCACATGACTGTGTCCTGGCTGCTAAAGAGCTGGGAAAGGAAACCTGCTCCCCGGCTGATTACTCTGATGGGGGGGGGCGCCTCCATTCATTTTATATTTTCCCACAATAGGAAGGAGATTCAAATACTGAGCACAAAAATGACAAAACTCCCCTATACCACGTATGTATCTCCAGCTCAGGCCAGTCTTCTGAGCTCCATCTGGTACAACCAACATCTTACTTCTCAACTCAGCTTGCCTCTTCCTCAGGCGTCTCAGACTCAGTACATTCAACTCTGAGCCTCTCATCTTTCCCCAAATCCTCCTTCTCCTCCTCTGTTCCTTTCCTTGGTGAATGGCACTCCCATCCTCCAGTCATCCAAATCAGAACCCTGGAGGCCATCCTGGAATTCCTTATCTCTTCCACGTTTAGTTGTAACATCTTTTGAACGTATCTCCAGCCCACTTCCTTTGTCACCAGCTCTACGTTCCCTGCCTGATTCAGGCCCTCATCATCCTTCACCTACAGTGGTGGGTCTTTGGGTTCCCCCAGAAGCAGATACTGAAATAAAGATTTGAGTACAAGCAATTTATTTAGGAGGTGAAGTACACAGGACAGAGGAATGGGGAGGTGAGACAGTCAAATGAGGAGAAAGCAGTCAAAAGGTCTAGTATCAAGCCGGGTGCCACCATGGGCAACTGAAGCTTAATCCCACTGGGTGTAACACACGCCCAGAGTCAGGGGCCAGCTCTCCTCAGAATTAGTTGAGGGTGTGGCAGAAGTGTAAATTCTCTGACACTTCAAGCCTGCCACAGGCAACAAAGCGAGCTCTAGGAGCAAGAGAAAGCTCGCAGGTGCCGAAATGCAGATGCTGGCGGTTGAAGGACGGTGGTGTGCGGTGAAGTCCTAAGGGGGAGGCATGGGTGGCATGTGGCACAGGCCTCCTAACTATCTTCCCTGCATATATTGTACGCACCCCCAACCGTATTTTCTAGTTTTCTGCCAGAGTGATATTTCTAAAATTGCAATCTGATCATGTCTTGGCCCTGCTGAAAATCCTTTTAAGGCTCTATAAGATCCAAATAGTTTAGCAAAGTGTACAAGGCCCTTCCTTCATCATTTGTCTCTTGCATACTTCAGCCTGATCTCTTACTACCTCCTCTCTATCCCCTCACATATACTGTATTCCATTCTTATTGAACAGCTTGCAGTTGGCAGAATGTGCCACATTCTTTCGTGGTTCTGTATCTCTGCATATGCTGGCTCCATCCTTGGAATGCTTCCCCAGGCTCCTCTGCATGGCTCCTTCCAGACTAGGGAGTAGCGGAGCATGTGGGGCTCTGGGTAGGCTGCCAGCGTTTCAATCAGAGCAGAGAGAGATAGGAGCAGAGGTATCTACATACCTATATATCTATGTATGTGTTCCTTGTAAGACTTTATCCTGAAAATGTGTCCTGCTGCTAGTAAAATAAAAATAGAAATTGAAAATGACTGAATTACAGTATCAAAATCCAGTGCCATCAAACATTTGAGTCATACAAACAACTCCCTTAGTTCAAATTCCTCACTGCTCACCAAGCAACCTTCTGGTTATAATATGATTTACATATTAACTGCCTACAGAGAAATTATAGGCCATGCCAAAAAGAGCATTCTTTTGTGTGTCATGGTCATATTTCTTATTTAAATGAATAAATTGCATTTTTCATAAATTGCATGATTTACATATCAATCCCTTGTGTGTTTGGTTGTCATGAAGTAATCTCCTGAGTCTGATAACTCTGGTGCACTGTGGAGAGCAAATTTTTGAATCTGTAAAGCCAAGAACCATATATACTTTTGACTTCTGTGATGTTGCCAAAATAATGCCCATCTGTCAGGTAACCAGCCAGCTGGTGTTCCTATGGTAACACCCCCAGTATCCTTTTTTTTGTGTGTGAGGAATATTAGCCCTGAGCTAACATCCGATGACAATCCTCCTCTTTTTGCTGAGGAAGATTGGCTTTGAACTAACATTCGTGCCCATCTTCCTCTATTTTATATGGGACGCCTGCCACAGCATGGTTTGCCAAGTGGTGCATCCGTGTGCATCCGGGATCCAAACCTGAGAACCTCAGGCCGTGGAAAGCGGAATGTGCGCACTTAACCACCGCGCCACTGGGCTGGCCCCAACTTAGTATCCTTCTTTTTAAGGTGCAATGATTCAAGCCCAACTGTTGTTGATTTATTGATTTCTGAAGCCATGTTTTAAACATACCACCTTCCGTATACCAAGATGTTGCAAGTAACTGTCAGAAGGACATTTTTTGTGACTTACTTTTCTGTGAGTGGTTACATGTGGAACTAAGCCATGAACATCCTTTCATTCAGTTCCCCCCTTGACCTACATATTTTTGAGACTGCTGACTGGACAGGCTGCACTGTTACAAAATTTATCTTTGGGCAATATGTAAACTGGGTGATTCACACAGACTGACTCTGTGGCCTTAGCCAACAAGTCAGCCTAGATGAGATGACTGAATCCTTGATTTAAGGATAGAGGGGTCTAATTTTTTCTTTTTCCAGAAAAGTGTTATGTAGGAAAGAATGTTACAGGGGAAGATTGACATTCTATGATTAAATGGTTCCATAGAGATATTAAACTAATAAATATCAAAACTGAGAAACACTTTTTAATCCCCCAAAAGAAAATTAGCTGGATAATTGTTTTAGGTTAGTAATATGTGGTTCTATTCACTCATTTTGTGAAAGCTGAAGAATACCTAAATAAAATGTCACCCATCAAGAGTTTACTTTAAGTTCTCATTTATGTTAGTGGCTCTAAATATCTTTCCTGAGAAGTTTTGTGCTCTTAAATGTATTAAATTTAATAAGTCTACACTAAACTCAGCTTAGGAGGCAATTCTAAACAGATTATCACCTCTCCTGATTAGATGTGGAACAGAAAACATAGTGATGTGAACATTTGATTTGCAACAACCAATATGATGTTCTATACTTGTTTTACCAAACAAGAAGTTGATCCAGAATTTGATCTGTGGAGTGTAGCCACCCTTCAGAAGAGATAACGGTGGGCAGATAAAATCCTCCCACTCATGTTCCTCTTTGCTCCTTCCTTTTCCTCAGGCTGGATGCAGATAATGACAATGCCCTAAAGAATGACAGAGCCCTGATGTGGAAGAAGCTTGGATCCCTGAATTACCGTGTGGAGGAGAGCCAAGGCAGTGGCCTAAATTCCCTACCAGGACTGTTTTAAGAGCAAGAATAAATATTCTATTGTTAGAGCCATTACATGCTTTGGTCTATTTGTCACATCTATTAGTCCACACTAATTGATATATTATGAGAAATATAATGTGTGAAGTCAGTGAAATCAGGCAGATATGTAAAGTCACCAGGACCCTGTGATAACATAGAAAAACAAGGACAGGGGAACTTCAAAATGTTTAGAAAAGTGAGAGTTTGTCCAAAGAGAGTTAAGTAAGATTTTGGTAAATGCAAACTATACTTGCATCATTCCTGGTTACACTGGTAATTGGTGCCCATCTCATATTATTATAGTGAGAACAATCACATAAAAATGAAGTAAACAGACATTAGAGCACGCACTTGTTCTAGCTAGCTTTCCCTGGAGAAAGAGTCTAGGGTGACGTGGGTGTTGGTGGTTGCACTGAGACAACAAATGGAGTAAAACAGGAAAGAAGTTGAGCGATGTATAAAAGGGTTAAATTGAGCCTGCGTGTTTGAGATATTCTTAGGAGGACTGAGGATTTGTTTTGCAACAGACTTTGGTCAAAGTTAGTGAAGATAATAAACCATACAGTGCCGCGTCCACCTGGTCGTCATGATTGACGTTGCTGCCAGGAATGACCCTTGGGCTAGAAAATGTTGGCTCTCCTGGTGATCTGTGTGAGTTGGCTTGTGATTTAGCTTGTGATTTGCCACAAATTTGTGGCAGCTACCATTTTGATAGCAATCTGTACTTCCAGGAGGTTTGGGCCCATCGAGGGGTAGTGAAAGTAAAACAGTCAGTCAACAATATGTGGCACTATAAATAATTTAGCCACTTTCCCATTCAAAGACATTTACATTTTCACTCTTTTGCTAATAAAACAACGTTTCAGCGAACAACCCTGAACATTAATGTATCACTCAGCCTGGGGCATGAATGTTTTTGAAGGCAAATTCCTAGAAGTGAAATGTATTTTACTCTTTTTATCATGTCACTTTTTGCTATTATTTTTCTTAACCCCTCAGTACATTAATACTTGAAAAAAGAAAAAGAAAAAGATTATGTATCAGGATCCTTTGGCAGCAAGTAATAAAAAACCCAGCTCCCAATTGTTGAGAGAAAAAAGGAAATGTTATTATCTTCCATAGAAGTCTCCCAGTATGATGGCTTCAGGATTGGTTTATTCAGTGGCTCAACATCATCGAGGACCGGGGTTCTCTCCATCTTCCCATTACGCCAGTCTCAGTATGTCAGCCGTCTTCGGGCTAGCTTACCTCCTGGTGGCAAGGTGGTTACAGGAGATAATAGATGGTGTCTCCCTTGTGCCTCTTTTTATTTTTATTTATTTATTTATGTTTTGTGAGGAAGATCAGCCCTGAGCTAACATCCATGCTAATCCTCCTCTTTTTGCTGAGGAAGACCGGCTCTGAGCTAACATCTATTGCCAATCCTCCTCCTTTTTTTCCCCAAAGCCCCAGCAGATAGTTGTACGTCATAGTTGCACATCCTTCCAGTTGCTCTATGTGGGACGCGGCCTCAGCATGGCTGGAGAAGCAGTGTGTTGGTGCGCGTCCAGATCCGAACCCGGGGGCACCAGTAGCAGAGAGCGCGCACTTAACTGCTAAGCCACGGGGCCGGCCCCCTTGTGCCTCTTTTTAAGAGAGAGGAATTCTTCCCACTTGCTTTCCAGCAGACAGCCCCTCAAATCACACAAGCGCGTGCCTGGATCAATCATTGTGAGGGGAATGAAACCATCATCCTGGTCTTAGACCAATCAGGATCCACCCTCTGCAGCTGAGGCAGGACCAGCCTCTCCTGATGCAGAAGGCCCTTACCTGTAAGCAACCGAGGTTCTCTAAGAAGAGAGAAGAGGGAGGAGTGGTTGTTGGCTAGACATTTAACAATGTCTATTACAGGTCATGGAGGCTATGTCTGCTTTCAGAGTAATCCGTTATTCACATGCATAAAAATTGAATTTCTTATCCATTTGGAGTCATATTTCTATCAATATGTTATAGTGGTATTATTGAACTGCTGACAACCACATATACCTCCAGAGACGTATTCAAAGTAAAGTTACTTACAGTTTAAGGGATTAATACAACTAATGTAGATTTAAGAGATCATTTAAAAAATTGTTCTTGTTCTTTTGAAACCAGGTCACTAAATCTCTTATAATGGTCACAGCTAAAAGACAGACCAGATTTGTGTAGGAGAAACTGTGTTCAAAGTTTGTAAATCTTTGTTGATTCAAAGTGGAAACACCATCTTAATCTGCTTGTATACTAACTCATGCTGTACTGGCCAACTCATATTTTAAAATACTAATTTGGCTTTGAAGATTTATTCACACACTTTTGGAGTAGACAAATTCCGCACGTTAATTAAACTTGACTTTAGGACAGTTTATTGGCTTCATGTAAGTTCAACAACTTCGATGTTATTTTTCGTTATGGCTGCAGGTTCCGATCTCTACTCATCTCAAACTGTTGCTAATTTAACGCCTTGTTTTGGTGTTTTAAAGATATTGATTATCTAAGAGAAAGAGGAAAGAAGACATTATAGAATTGAAAGCATAATAGAGACAGCTGAGGTAGAATGTGTTTGGAAAAATTTCAAAACCATTCCAAAAAAATTTCAAAAATTTTGAATTTCATAAATTTCAAAAAATGTATTTCAAAAAACTAAATACATTTTAATATGCCCGTGTAAACAAAAATGGGCATGAAGATTTTAAAAATCAGTATCTCCAGTCCAGTGGTCTGTTCTAAACATTAGCCCTTTATTTCATCTTCCCTGCTGTTTCCTTTCCCTTGGGTTGCTAGTGACTATAGTTGTTTATTATTATTATTATTATTGCCTCCAACCTCCTCAGTCTTCGTCCCATCCCCAACCTGTCCTCCGTAATAGTCACCAGCTTGCATAGTGCCAACATCCTACCCAGATACCCAAGCTTGAATTCCAGTGTCATTTCAGTCTTCCCTGCCCCTCATCAATATCAGCCAGTTGTTCCCCTATGTTTTGTGCATTGTACCTTCTAAATATCACTAATATAATTTGTTCTCTGTAAGAGATGTTTGCTACTTTGGCCTGCTTTAAACTCCCAATTTTCCTTTGAAGAAGCTTCTTTCTCACTCTTAGTTCAAGTGGTTTGGTAGGGCTCCAGATGTAAGCATAGAATCCAGCCTTGCCCAATCAGCATATCCCATTTTCCTGTCCACAGTGATAGGTCAGAGTGATGCACACATGTCCCAAGTTCTTCCAATGAAATGCATATGCAGGACTTTATTGGAACTTCTGAGGCTCCTGAAAGGATGGTATATAAGCCTGGAACTGCTTACTGGCTGTTGCAGAATCAAAGAGAAGAAAGAGAGAGATATTGAGACTTGGTGACATCATTTGAGTTACTGGAGCCAGCCATACCTGAAACCTTGCCTCTGTACTTTTTGGTTCAAGTTGTATTCTGTCAGTGGCAACTGAAAATGTTCTGATGTACAACCATTTTTCATGCCTGCTTAACCCTCTTAGTCCATTTCCTGAAGTAGTCCTTCCTTTTGTCTACCCTGACAATTCCATTCTTTCTTTTGAAACTCAGTGCAAGTGTTACTTCCTCAGCGAAGCCCTCCATAACACCTGCCCCAACAGGGTAGACAGTCCTGTGTTCTGAAAAAATTCATTATGTACCAATCATACTGTAGTGAAATTGTTAATGCACTTGTTAGTCTGTGGCAGATACTCCTTATTGCTATCCAATCCCCATCCTCCCTTTTTGTTATAGCAGAGTCCCTATTTTGTTTGAAGTGGCAATGCGCCTAGCTTAAATACTTGCCTTTGCAGAATCTTTTGCAGATAGGGGCAGGCTTGCTGCACAATTCTGGCCAGGGCACATAAATGAATGTCTACTAGAGATCTCTGGGAAAGATTTTGTTTTCCTGATTTGGGCAGCATTTTTCCTTCCTCTTCACTCTTCCTCTTCCTTCCTTGCTGGCAAGAGGCAGGAAACTAGAGGTAGAGCTGCTACCCAGCAGCCTTGAGTGCCAAGCCATACGTTACTGATGGTAGAGCAGAAAGATATTTGGAACTAGGGCCTGGATGAATTGCCTACCTCTGGATCTAACATTGGGAAGAATATAACCCTATTTAGTTAAGCCACTGTAACTGGATTTTTTATTTGGATGCTTTATTTGGATTGCATCCTAACGGATAGTCCTGCTCAGACTAAGATCTCCTTAAAGATAGAACCCAGGCCCTTACTTTTGAATCCTGAATATACCTAATGCTTGCTACATCAGAAGGGTTCACTCTAATGTTAAAAATGGGATCCAAGTAACAGCTCCCCTTTAATCCTGAGATTTTATGGTTTTATTCTGTGAACCACGTACGATGCCTGATCTCACTCCAGCGTCTACCCTCTCCCCAGGCATTCTATTGCATTTTATTTTAAAGGGAACACCTAAACCAGGAAGCAGAGGCTAGTCTCCACTTCTCTGTAATATGGGTTGCTGCTGATGTTACCTTCCTTGCTTCACAAACTTCTAACCATTTATCCACATTTGTTCTTTTTTCCATTTCATACGTGGGACCTGCAAAGACTTTTTGACATGAGATTGAAATTTCAGATTCCTTTGAATATGTTTTCACTCAGAAAACACTTAAGACAATAATTCTGATTTAGGAATTCAATATATTAACAGCTGCCAGTTTCAGTCATCAAATCTGGCTCCCTGAGAGGCCGCCCCTGGGCCTCAGGTAAAATTCTTCATTATCCTAGATACAAATGCATTTCCTTAGGCCCTGACTCGTGCCCCAGGGGACCGATCAGGCTGATGGTGATGATTATTGTAATGAGCAGTAATTACTGTTGGCTGAACACTGATTCCAGAATTTCTGAAGTAAAAAAAAAAAACAAAAACCCCCAGCAATTATTATAGCAGGGAAGAGAACTTTTTTCCAAAAGACATGTGCTATTTAACTCCCATTAGCAGTAAAAACAAATAATATTTCATTATATATTATATATTATATCATATGTATTTGTCATTCATCAATGGTATCAAAAAATTAAAAATGGGTATCTCCCAATTAGCTTCTGAAAGCACAAGTGGTGTTATCACTCAGAAGGAGGCAAAATTAGGTATGTCCTTTTAGTAAAAAGAAGTTTAGTGGAAAAATAATCACTTCTTAAATTAACCATGGAGGGATTTTACACTGAGAAGTAAGGACCAGAGTATTTAGAACATCACGAAAGTCACAGAGGCTGATAGGTTAAATGCTCGAAAAAAGAAGAAAGAAGTCCCCTGAGTTGGTGGCTCCTTGCTGAGATAGAGGACCATAGGATATGTGATCCAAAGTTCTTTGGCCATGTGGCTTAGTCAAAGAACCTGGATGTTAGAGCTAGAGCTGAAATCGTGATTACACTCACCAAATTTCAAATATCTCCAAAGAACATTTGAGAAAGTCAATAATACTTACCTGTACAATCCAGGCACTGCCCTTAAAGACGAGGTATTGTTTTTAGACTTCTTCAGAATTCATCTCACCTGAAGGCTTTCCTTATTAAACTCATCCCTGGAGAATATCTTTAAAAGTAGCTTTACCTACTCTTGAGATGTCAACTAAAATCACTTCATTTGTTGAACAAGTGCCATGAAGGAAAGAAAACTGAGCAGCATAATAAAAAGTGATGAGTTGGATGGTGGCTACTTTAGAATGAATGGTCTGGGAGAGGAAGTGACTTCTGAGCTAAGAAAGAGCTGGACAACATGAGGTCTTGCAGGCAAGCATGCTAGGTAGATCCAGCAGAAGTGAAGGCTTTGAGATTTTCTGGAGTATGGTGATTGGGGAATGTCCAGGAGCCCCCTATGCTGGAGCAAAGGTGGAAGTGGGTGGCAGGAGTGATCTGAGATGGGGTCTGAAGAGTAGGCAAGGGCCAAGTCAGATGGTCTTAGGAAACAGTTGGAATTTATTCTAAGTGTAATGGGAAGCTGTTGGACATGACCTGATGTCATCTATGTTTTTGAAAGATTGCACAAGTTGCTGTGTAGAAAATGGATGTTGTGAGGCAAGTGTGGAAGAGGGGAGACTGTCAGGATGCTGCTGGGTAAGTCCAAGTGAAGAATGATGGTGATTGGACTGGAGTGACAGGAAATGGAGAGAGGTGAATGGATTCAGGGTGTATTTTGGAAGAACAGCCAACAAAACATTTTCATGAATTTTACAGAGGGTATGAGAGAAAGAGAAGAATCAAGGCTTGAACTGAGTGGATGATGCTGCCGTTGAGTGACATGGGAAGACTGGAGAAGGACCAGATTATTTTGTGGAGTTAGAAGAAAGAAACTATGGACATATCAAGTCTGAGATTCCTTTTGGATGTCCAAGAAAAGTTGTTTGGAAGGTGAGGCTGACCTTGATAATAGTGTTTTCACTGAAGTATTGAGGAAGTGGGGAGACACACTCAAGAAAACTCTTTCAAAAAAGTTTTAAAGTGAAGAGAAGCAGATATATGATGTGATAGCCAAGATGGATGTGGAATCAAGGAAAGTTTGTTTTATTTTAAGATAGAAGATACCAAAGCATATTTTAAACCGTGGGAAGAAAGTGGCAATGCATTCATGTGAAGTGAAGAATGAAGTCCCCCAAAAGACAAGAGAAGAGATCAAGAGCAAAAATGGAGGGTTGATCTTTGATAGGAGCGGGAACAATTTATCCATAGCCAGTAGAGGGAGGGCAAAGAGTATTAACACGGATGTGGGTGGTTTTGTAGATTTGGAGGTAGGAAGATGAGGAATTCCCTCTGGTACCTGTATTTTCCCAACGAATTACAAGGCAATGTCATCAGCCAAGGTGATCATCAGCCACCACCAAGAGTGGTGGGCGGAGAAGGGAATATAGGAGATTTGGAGGAGACAATAGAGGGTATAATGTAGTAAACTGAAAATATGAAAGCATAATAGGGTTTTTGAGCTGTGCTGTGTGCCAACTGAGATTTGCGATCACGGATTTAAAATTAAAACAACTAGCATGGTTGGTTATGTGTTTTTCCCTAGGAATTTTTGAGAGATCTAGTCCGGGCATGGAGTGGTTGTGGCAGTGAATTTAATGGTTTTAGGGGACTTTACCAGGGGAATATAACAGTGGGGAGAGATTGAGTTTTTGCATATGACTATAATTATGGACTACGGGAATTTGGACACCAGGACATGAGGAAGTGATGAATAGTGAAAAAGCAATTGGGCCAATGGATCAAAGATCTCTATGAGTTCAAAGACTTATTGAGAAGAGGGTACTTATGGCCTAATGAGATAAAAAGAATTTTCTTTATACCAATCAACAAAAATATTATGACAGAGAACAATTTCAGAAAAAGTCCTATAAATAACAAAGTATGTTTGTGATACACAATAATCGTTCCTACTCTTACTGAATTCTGCACCGGGGAATCTCCAGGGTCACCCCAGGAGCCAGCAGCAGATTCCTGTGAGGTAATATATGGATGTGCTTTCTGCACTGGCTCCCTCTAGACACAGGATCCAGAGAGAGAAGCTCCCAGGTTATAAAGTCAACATTGGGCCTCCTACCTGTGTGGCCACCAAGTAACCAAGCTGCAGAAAATAGATGAGAAGTCAGGAAAAATGCCATGTAGTATTTGGCCATGGCTGGGTCTGAAAATTATGAGCACCAAGTAAAGTCAAATGTAGCCAAAGAACTTACAGAACTTTCTTAAGCAGGACTTTCACTGCTTACTCCCATCACTGTGCAGGCAGCAGGGTGAGCAGCAGCTCAAAAAAAGGAAAAAAGCATAAACACTTTAAAAGAAAAGAAACTGTGAGGCTTTTAAAATGTTAAAGGATGCTTTCTGCTGGTTTTAATCTAAAATGGAATTTATCAAAAAGAGATGAAAATGATCAAACAGTGTCCAAAAGGGTAAATTAAAGGGTAAATTTGAATGTAACTACAGTAAATATTCGCTGGGATGATAATCCTGTTAACATGACTACATTTCCATTGTTACAAACATTTGGTTTAACTTAATCCCCAGAATATATTACTGCCAAAAGGAATCTCATTGACAAGAGCTAATGCATTGGTTACTCTTAAAACTATCCCTTTTTAACTGTTGACTTACTAACTAGTGTTCGTCATGGAAAAGACTATTTTTATTACCATTGTCATCAATCTCAGTGAAGTTCAGAGATATTTGGTTGTGGTCACTACAGCTTATTCCTTTGCTAGTTAGAATCCACATGTGTGAACAAGAGCCCAGAGGTTCTGATGATGCTACATTTCTATCGGATGACAGTGTGACTGTGATTGGATCTGTTGAAAGTGTTTGGCTGGGCTTCCAATCCAGATTCTTTTGACTGAAGCCAACAGCAAGAAGAAGCAGAAACAAAATGCACAGTGAACTCATTACATTTTTTTTTTATATGATCAGCCCTGCTTGCATTTCCCTCAAGCTTCTCAGATACTCCCCAGACTCACATTGGCAAATATCTCTCACCATCTCAGAACCGCAAAGGGAACACAATTTAGAAAGCACCACCAGACTCTTTCAAATCTGGCATTTCAATGAAATAACATAACACAGTGTAAAGACCTTTGGCCAAAAAGAGATTCAGGAAACGTAGGTTGAGACCCAGTGTAGTCATCAATAGAAAAGTCATCTTGGCCAAGTCATTTCCTTTCTGGGCCTTTGTTTCCTAATCTATAAAATGAGAGAGGTCTAGCATATCAATGGTTTGTAAATAGTGCTTCTCTGGAGCCTTCGGGAGAGGAACAGATGGGCAACCCTACCAAGCATATTGTTTGTTTTAGGTACTGAGGCTTTCTTTGAAGAAAGATTTCTGTCATCAAAAACTTCACAAACTACTAGATTAGATGTTCTTTAAGGTTTCCTTAAGAATGAATGCTTTGAATTCATAGCAGTAGTTTCCAAATTTTTTGATGCATACTAATCAGCAAAAATATTTTTTTCCCATGTATTTCCAAAATAAATATTCATAGATTACATATGTGCATTACTGTAAAATATATCCCTTATAAAACATTTCCCCCAAAACAGAAATGTTAAAAGAGAAACAAAGATGAAATTTTTAAAGTAAATCATAAATTTGTTTTTTAACAGCTAAAAGCTTTCATTATCAACAATGATACTTTTATTACTTAACATTATTAATACTAATATTAAAGCTTTTAGTGAAAGTAATACTATTTGAATATGTCATATCTGACTGGTTGGTCATTGTTTTTAACATTTTTGTATGATACCTGTTAATTTTCTACTACTACAGTAGGGCTCATGGCAGATCTTCAACATTAGTAGTACTCTGTCAGTCTCTACAAACAAAAATTAAATAAACAGTTTATAGCTCTGGGGTTTCCCAAATGATTTAAAAATCACAAGATGTTGGAAGATGGTAAATTCACTGTTTTTAATTCCAGACAAAATAATCCACTCTGGCTAGTTTAAGCAGGAAAGTTTTCTTAAAAGATAGTGGGCAGTTTACAGATCTCTGGGAAGACCAGAGAAACAGGCTTGGGTGCTTTACATAACAACTAGAAGAAACTCCCTCCCATAGCACAGGACTGACCTAGCAAAACATGGTGGCTGTCCCTGCTCACTTCTCAACATGATGCTTGGGACTGGATGCCAGAAACTTGAGCACAGCTGCCCCAGGAGTTCTGGATGCCTCTGCTTCTGGGCTTGCCAGGACATCCAGCTGCCCCCTAGTGACCACTGCCTCACATTGCTCACTCTGCCTCCATATCGCTGCAGGTGTGTCAGCTGCTGGAAGATCTGGGAGAGACTAATTGCAGTTAACAGGGTGAGTCTAGCCATGCTGTTCCCCAAGAACTCCTGGTAAGGAGAAGGGCCATACTGGGGAGGATGGCTGGGAGTGAAGAAAGAGCTATCCCCTTCTAAGGAGGGGTCAGATTCCAAATTACCAAGTCCATGAAGGCAAAGCTTGGCTGGCAGCCTGGACTGGAATTGGTCTTTGAGTCGTCTTAAACAAGAGGGTAGAGTGGGCACCAGGGTTTCTGGGCAGCAGCAGCAGGGCTCAGTTTCTGGTGAGTGGCTTGGATGCCATAGGTTAAGTTGGCCTGTCAGGGTCAATATAAGGGACGGCAGAGGCAAGGTCCAGCCCCAAGAAAGAGGAGTGGCAATAATGAGTTGAGAGGTCACTGCTCTCAGCCAACCAGGTTGGGTTCAGGCCTGGGCCAGGACAGAAGCTCAGTAAGACAGACTGAACACACAGAGTGAGAGCCAAATGCTCAAAACACGTCCAGAAGCTGAAATCCACTTGAAGCACACTTTTGATTCTGGACATGAGAGCAGCCACCCCCGACCAGACTCTTATTGCTGAGGGTAAGGAGCTCATTATACTACCAGCACAACCTCTGAAGGGTTCAGAACTGACCAGGCTATAGCTCTTCTTAACTCATAGGCCAGATGAAGGCAATGCTTTAATTATTTACTGCTGGACAAAAAACCATCCCAAACGTAGTGGCATAAAGCAACAATCATTTTATTATGTCCACAGAATGTGCGGGCCGGGAATTCAGACAGACGGAAAAGCATGGCTTGTCTCTGCTCTACAACATCTGAGACCTCAGCTGGCAAGACTCAAATGCCTGGAGGTGACTCAAACAGCTGGGGGCTGGAATCATCCGGGGACTTCTTCACTCACCTGCCTGGCACGTGGACTGGGATAACTCAAAGGCTGGGCTCTGCTGGGACTGTCATCCAGAGAACCTACAGGAGGTCTCTCCATGTGTATTGGGCTTCTCCCAGTGTGGCCACTGGGTTCTGAGACACGGCACCCAATTGGGAACTTTCAGAGAGCAAATGTTCCAAGAAACCTAGACAGAAGCTGCGTGGGCTTTTATGGCCCAGCCTTGAAAGTCACATTTCATCACTTCTGCTCTCCTCTATTGGTTGAAGCAGTCACAAGCCTGCCTAGACCTATGGAGAAGAGACACAGACACCACTTCTTAATGGGAAGAGTGTCAAAATATTTGGGACCATATTTTAAAATTTCCACTAAGAGAAAATGAGAGAAAGAGAAAAGCTCAGAAGCACATCAACTACACATAAATATTGACCAACGCTTGAATAACCTAGTTTAGTTTATTTAAACAAAAAAAAAATTGACTTGTCATGTACCAAGTACTGTGCTAAGTACTGGGGATGCAGAGTTTACAGTCCACTGGAGAAGACAGATGAACATACACTCTCGTAACTGAAGGTCAAGTGAGGAAAGTGAATCAAGACAGATGATATAAAAGTGCTGCAATAGCCTAGAAGAAGGAGTAATTAATGTGGTAGAGAGGTTGTGTTGTCCAGGAGGAAGCATATGAAGTCAGAAATTAGACCTGAATTTGAATCCCACCTTCATTATTTCTTAGACTGAACCACGTAAAAATGTGTTTTGTGGGTAAAAAACAGTTGACTATCAGCAATTTCATATGGTTCAACCTAATACTAGCTAGGTTACCTTGAACAAATCACTTAACTTCTAGGAACATCAGTTTCTTCACCTGTACAATGAGGTTAAACACGCCATAGGGTTATTTAGAAAAATAGATAACATATGCAAAATGTCAGTGTAGTGCTTAACACAGAGTAATCACTTAAGAAATGGTTGTTGTTGTTTTGTAATTATTGTTACTATCATTATGGAAAGCATTAGAGAGAAGGCTGAATCTGAGATGATGTTTGAAGGCTGAACATGATTTTGATGGCCAGATAAGGGAGGTGGGATGAGAGATTTTAGACTGAACAAAAACATGTGAAAAAGTTGCTTTTGTGATTCTACTTATAAGTGACTTTCAGTTCTGCATTTGTTTTGGGACCTAGAAATTTCTTTTGAATAAAAGAATTCAAGAAAAAATATTGAAACTGAAATTCACTAACAGTAAACCACCACAGCTATTTGCAAGTCTAGACATCTTAGCATTTTTATGGACTAAATAATCTACAATCGCTCCCTTCCAAATCACCGAAGCATTCTGCTTAATAATAACAAATGTTCTTGAAAGAAGGAAAGGAAAGTCCTTGTGGCTGAACACAAGAGGGAATAAAAATACTGGCAGCCTGTAGCTGAGGGAGAGGGAGCTAACAGCTTTGAGAACTCAGGGCTTAAGTTTCAAAACCTTAGTGAAATCAGGACATAAAGTTCTGGTCCAACATGAGTTGGGGAGTTAGAACTGATACCCTTACATGAAGCTGGGTCTCAAAAAGGTAGACCACCAGTGAAAGGCTGGTCTACAAAATCATCAGCTCACCAGAAAAAGAGATAACAAGGCAGCTTCCATCTCATCTAGTCTCCAGGTTAAAAAGAAAAACGTCTCCCTTGATAATTCTTCCCAACAGGCCTACTATCACTTATGTCTGTGGTTCTAATTACACTTCCTCCATGGCTTGGAAAAACCCAGGCTGATAAATAAATTTAAAAATTGATGATATTCTTGGGTTATCTGATAAAAGCAGATGTAAAACCACTCTGGAAGGAAAAGTCGTCAAATAATTTTAAACACTTTTCCCAAGGATAAAATCTTGCTGAAGGTGAACTAACAATCTAAAATTCTAAAATATGGGAAAATAATTGATCTGAACAATGGCCAGTAGATACAAGCAGTAGGAGTAGAGCTCTAGAAACTTCAGATAATAGAACTGTCAGATAAAAGAAATTATGCTTAAAATGTTTAATAATTTAACCCTGAGACTGAAAATAGGAACTCAACAAGGCGATGTGAAAAGATAATGGGCATGTTTTTGAAAAGAACCAACAAAATTATAGAAATTAAAAAAAATAACTGAAATGGAAAAAATTAATTCACAGGTTAAATAGCTGATAAGATGCAGCTAAAGAGAGAATTAGAGACCTTGAATACAGATCTGAGGGAATTATTCAGAATTAAGCACAGAGAGATAAAAAAGAATTTATGAAAGAGAAGCAAAGAAACATGGAAGATAGCACAAAAAGATCCAACATATATCTAATCAGAAAGCAAGAAAGAACAAATTGAGAAGCTGAAGGAGAGGCAGTACTAAAAATGGTAATTGCTGAGCATTTTCCAAAATTATTGAAAAACAAAAATCCTTACATTCAGAAAGGGCCACCAGTTCTTAGCAAGATGTGCTTTAGCACTGGAGGACAAGAAGAGTTGGATACAAATACTCCTCAAGGAATTTACAGTCTATTAAAAGAGACCATAGAGGTACAGACAAAACCAACATGTAAGGAAGAGAAGCCACAGGAGGTTCATGATGGGGAGAGATTGCTTCCAGTTGGGATAACCATATCAACAGTTCACTGCAAGAGGTGATGTTTGTCTTGGATCTCAAAAGATGGGTAGACCGAACATGTGTGAAGAGGAAGTGTAATCCATCCTACACACCACTGCCTGCTCAATCTTCCTAAGGCACAGTTCTGATAATGTCATCTCCTTGTTCTGAATCTTTAAGATCTCTCAATTATTTTCAAGATAAAGCCCCAAGTTTTTGCCTTTCCTTCAAAGCCCTCCATGGTATGTGCCCAACCTATCTTTCCAAACCAATTTCCCATAAAGTCTCTTCTTGAATCCCATAATTTAGGCAGACTAAGATTCTTTTTTTTTTTTTTTTGTGAGGAAGATCAGCCCTGAGCTAACATCCATGCTAATCCTCCTCTTTTTGCTGAGGAAGACCGGCTCTGAGCTAATATCTATTGCCAGTCCTCCTCCTTTTTTCCCCTAAAGCCACAGTAGATAGTTCTATGTCATAGTCGCACATCCTCCTAGTTGCTGTATGTGGGACGCAGCCTCAGCATGGCCGGAGAAGCGGTGCGTCAGTGCGCGCCCGGGATCCGAACCCAGGCAGCCAGTAGCAGAGCGCACGCACTCAACCGCCAAGCCACGGGGCCAGCCCCAGACTAAGAGTCTTAATACTTCGAGTGCATACCTGATGCTTTCCCACCTCTCTTGTTATTTCCCCTATCTAGAATACTTTTGAATGAAAGGCAAAAATTTGGGGCTTTATCTTGAAAATAACTAAGGGTTTTGAAGATTCTGAGTAGGAGAATGATATTATCAGAACTGTGCTATAGGAAGATTAGTTAGGCAGTGGTGTGTAGGGGGATTAGGAAAGGAGGTCCCTGGAGCTAAGGAGCCCATGCTCCATGACTACATGTTGTCCCCCACTGAGGGCACAAGAGGCACCAGACTGCCCATTTACTGTAGTGAAGAAACCTGCATGATTGTTGATTCTGTAGAGATTTTGGACACAAATGTTGTGCAAAGCTCAGCATAACATTAACAGCAGAAACAAATGCATCAAAATAGTATTCACTATCTTAGCTTCTCTGCGTTGGTGCTTCCACTGCAGCCAGAAGTGGAGCTGTCTCCCAGAGTCCTCAAGAATGCCAAATGTCCTGATGAGTTCAATGTATCCAATTCCAGTTCCGTGCCAACTAGCTAATTGAAAACCCGGACATGAATTGGATGGTAATATTTTTGCCCATAGACTATTACTTCTAAATGAGTATAAGCCCAGACCAATTTTAGAATTATTCTTCACTTTCTCTATACAATAGAAAAATTTCCCCCAGTTTTGAGATGTATTTTTCAAGAGTGTTTATAGAGTTGATTTGGAAATTTTTCTATTAAAACATACAAGAGCATTGTATTTTCTAAAACATGCAAAGTCCAAATCCTATCACATGTCACACTTCTAGGACATCTACATGAACCCTCACAGTAGATAATTCAATGGATCGGTTCCTACAGTTTCTTCTGTGTACAATTGATTCTCTGTATAGAAGTTGTTTCTTTCCCAGTTTGAGAACTGTGGTATGCTTCCTTGTTTTAATCTTTGAAAATGGACTGCTTATAAAACATTTGCTAAAGGATATGCATCATCATTTAAAAAAATAGAGTTTTACCTCCATAGGTATGTTTCTTGGAAAAGTGAGTATAAATCAAATTCTTGTAAGTCAAGTCATATTTTAAATGTCCCAGGGGAACTCATTATTTAATAAAATAGCATGGAGCGAATAATCACATTGTGATGTGGCTTTTCATAAAACAGGGCACACCTGTATCACACTCAGTCATGGCTATGGGCCTTCACTCTATAGCTGAGTTTGAGGGTAGCCAGGTCTGCCTTGGACCCAAGTCAAGGGAATTAAGTTACTGAGTACCAAGGATCTGGTTACAAGGCAGTCTCCTTTACAAGCTGTCTCAGCATGGGTCCTATAGTTTGTGCTTTAAAAGATGTGGAAAATCTGCTATATCTATAAGTTTAAAAGTACATGAAGCAAATTAATTTGCTTTGATGATGTCTATATTTTCTCATGTCAACCATAATCATTTGTTTGAGTAAAGAATTTTAAAGTACTGCATGTGTAAATTTCACAAATTTTTCATTTCCTGGCAGGGATCTAGACTCACTCAATAGTTTCATGTATTAAAAGTAAGGGTAACAACTAGATTCATGAAAACCAAAATTTAAAAGCACTAAACAAACAAAATATCATGTAAACCATAAAAAATGTTTTAAAAAAAGAAAGAGTACTTACTAATCCTATTAAAAACCATTTTCTCTTTGAATTATCTGTGTGGCTTCCATCTCACAAGGAGAGAATATGGTAACACAGATACATTAGACATCCTAAAATTGTGACTTGGTATGTATTGTCCAGAAAGACTTGCAATCAGATGGCTGGGGAGGAGCAATGTTTCTGTCAGCGAGTCTCAGTGGCCCTTATCATGTGGCCCAGGTCCTGTTGACTCAGGCTGTCTGGGAGATGGTCAGGACCCTGCTTGTAAGGGATGAGCTGGGCATAACACTGATTCATCTTGAGAGTACGCATAGGTACACAAGAATCCCTTAAAAATATGTAGCTAAAACCCAGTCACTCACACACACACACATTGGTGCCCATTCAGACTGCAATGTTAAGATCTAGTTGCACCAGCCACTTTTATATATATCAATGGCCTCAGGCTTCAGCTATTTGAAGGCACAGTCTGCTGAGCAAAGAAAAAATATCTCATCACAGAGGGCAGTGGGGAGGGCAGTGTCCAAGACCCCTGACCAACATACACACACACACAATATAAGCCTTATCATGATGCCAAATTACAGAAGGCTAGGGTTGCATCTCTAACTAGCTCCGTTTGTTAAATTTCTATTACGTAGCAGACACTCCATACTAGGCACTTTGTATATATAATCTTTAATTCTTACAATAATCCTGCAAGATATACGTAATTATTCCCATCATACAGATGAGAAAACTGGGACTTGCCTAAGGTTACACAGCTGGTAAAAGGTAGAACTGGGATTTGAACCTCCAAAGGTGTGATTCTTAAGGTCTTTCAACTCTACCTTGCTGTCCCAGAGTTTATCTAATGTATCATGGCCCTGAAATCTGAATACTGCCTTTTTTTCCTAACACTGGCAACCACGACTTCCAAAAGAGTACCAAGCTCTTTGGTAGTGTTTGTCCTTTTTGCAGACCCTGAAAAGGTCTCTTAATTTTATTTTACAAAAGCTAGCTTTTAACTCCTGAGCATACCAACTTTCAGCTATTGACCACTTAGAATACTGACAATTTCCAGGCTTTAGGACCAACTGTCTGAGTCACACAATTAGAATATGCAGATGTCACACAGTCCTCTGAATTCTTTCTGTCCTGGATTAAGAACTCCTTCTCTATAGACTTTTCAGAGGAGAAAACTAGGATCCAAGCATTTATACAAAAAGCATTAAATTTGGCTGTGTTCTAGGTTCAAGATATCTGGTGTGTGGTGAGTTCGAGAACCTTCCAGAGAGAGACAACAACGTACTAAGTGCCTAGTGATCGAAAGCCTTGTGTTAGCCTATGAGAGGGGGGTTGAGGGGTGAGAAAAAGAGGTAATGGTTACTTTAACTTTACAGTTTGCAAATCATTTTTATACATTAATCCCACAGGAGGAAGGAATGACTATTTCCAGGCTACAGAGAGAAAACAAAGCTTAGAGAATACAAAGCATCATCTCCTTCAAGAAGCCTACAGTTAACAGGAGAAGGAAGGCATGCAAACAAAGAACTAATGTAAGGAGGGAGAAATAAATGTCATAGACTTGACAGCAAACGACTGAGGAGTGAGAGGGAAGTGGTGGTGGGGGGTGGGGTGGGAGGTGGGGGTGGGGTGGGGTGGGTCTGGGGTGGATGTTGTCAATCAGACCAGGATCCCGGAAGGCCTCATCGGTGGCACTTGGTCTCTGAGTCCAGCGGTCAATGGATGAAGGGGGCAAGAGTTTCTGGGATGGGCCATAGGAGTTGTAGCTTTTAAAGGGATAGGTTCATCGACTCCACCCTCTCCTGTGACCAAGGCAGACAGCAGAATTTGGAATGAGGTCCAACCATGGAGGTGTCCTGACCTAAGGACAGAAGAAAGAAAACCTGGCCAGGCACATTCTAGACAGTGCTTTTCAAACGTCAATGTTCAAACGAATCCCCTGTTAAAATACAGATTTTGATTTAGTAGGTCTGGGTTGGGACCTACAATTCTCTATTTCTAACAAAGTCCAGATAATGCTTGATGTTGCTAGTCCACGGGCCACACTTCAGGGAGCCTCTGCTTTACCTGGGAGCGTGTTAGAAATGCAGACTGCACTCCAGACTTACGGAATCAGAATCCGCATTTAAACAAAATCCCTAGGGGATTCTCATGCACATTTAACTCTGAGAAGCACTTTTCCAAGTTATTTTTTGTTCAGTAGAAGGGACCCAAGGAGGTCCAAACTTCCCCGGGCGTCGCACGCACACCGGCGGTCCGGTTTCTCTCCGGCGCTCCTGTTTCCACGGGCAGAGATTTGTGCCCCGGAAAGCTGCTCCTCCTTATCCTAAACCAGTAGCAACTCCGGGAGTTGATCGCCTCATAATCCTCCTTGCTGGGTTCCTTTCCACTCCGACCCGCGCTTCCCCGGGGCGCTCCAGCTGTTTCCCACCCCCACGCCCAGGCGGCTACTGTGCACAGCTGGAGCCCCATGCAGCGTGCGCACCCGGCGCTGCCGCGGCCGGGGAAGCCAGGCGGGGGCGCCGCAGACTAGGCTGTGCGGGACGAGGCCGTTCCGAGCCAGGAGAGGGCGGCCGGTGAGACGGGCGGGGGAGCGCGAGCTCGGCGTCTGGTGCCAACCAGCGCGGCCCTGGCGCGGCCCCACATTCCCACACCGCGGGAGCGGCGGCCTGCTACCTGGGAGGCGGCGCGCATCACCCCAACCTGTGTTTCATAAACCCGTCGGGAAATAGTTCCCAGCCTCGAGGGCCAGTAATCAGCCCGACCTTTTCTCGAAAGAACTGCTGATTATAATCCCCGGGCTGGGCGAGCGCTTCAGGGGCCTAGATTTTAAGTTGACTATTTCATATCATTATCATTATTATTAAAAGCCAGCCACCCGTCCCCCCTCTTCCCTTATATACACTTCTGAAGTGGGGGTGGGGGGGAGTGTTGAACCACCAGAAGGTGGGAGTAGGATTGTAAAACCTAACGATTTGCTAAGAAATCCGGGACCGAAAACGCAATTTACAAAACGGCGGGTTTTACAAGGTAAAGAAGGTAACTGGCCAGAAAACGCGCGGCCGCCGAACCCCCGCCGCGCGTGCTCGTCGGAGCGGGCTGGCCCCGAGCGCGCCTCCGTCGGGCCGCGCCGCTGGGGCAGCGCGAGGATTTCGCAGGAAGAGGAGGCTGCCTCGGGGTTTCGCACCCCGGCGTCCGCGCGCCGCAGAGACGGGCACCCCCGCAGCCCTGCGCCCTCGGAGGCCGGCGGCGCCCCTTCCCCGGCGGGTCGCGGAAGCCGAGCTAGCCCCGCGCCTCGCCCCCGCGCCCTCTCTTCGCGGGCGTTTGAAGCGCGCATTTTACCTCGAGCCTCCTTTTCGGGGCAAAGCATAGCGGACAGTTTAAAGTTAACACCTTCACGCAGCCACTGCTGCGGGGATGAGCGCCTTTCCCCCTGCGTAGGTGTATATTTCTCCGAGGATGTCAGACTAAACGGACAGTCTTAACATTTATTAAAGCCTACGTGTTCTGTCTCGAGGCTTATCGGGTTTGTCCAAACTTTTGTGAGTGTGTGTGTGCGCGCGCGCGCGCGTCTCCACCCTCCTCTTGTCTCCCCACCCCCGACCGTGCTGGGCGAAGTAGTCCTATATAGCGATGATAAATATCCCTGTTGATCACTTGATTGATTACCTCCCTGAAAGGTCACGCGGGCTCGCAGTAATTTCCTTTTGCCTAAGGCTCCCTTTTCACTTTTACTCTGGCACGACAGCTCCGAGTACACGGGATCTTTATTTTTTATTTTAACCCCTAAATGCAACCCCTCCCGAAAACAATGCAGACAAGAAAAATCGAATAAAATCAACTCAAGACCTTTTAGCTCTCTCGCAGCCGCCCTCCCCATCTCGCTCCTTTCTTTCTTCTGGCCCCCGCCCCCTCCTATTCCGGCCCTCTGTTCCCAACTCAAATGTATTCTGGTCACTATTTAATAGATGAGTGTCTTACAAGTAAACTCAGGCGTCCCTTGGGTCTGCATTTCATGTCTGTGACTCCCTCTCTTTCTCTCCCGTGGACTAAAAATTCGGATTTAAACCACTAGACAAGCTATTAATTTAGCTAGACTACCCAGGGTCCTGAACCCAATTAATTTCTAATAATTATAGCCCAAGGGGGCTAGATAGATCTCCCTGCCTCTTTCTTTTATTGCCACTCCACGCCACCGAGGTCAGCGTATAATAATAAAGTGTATATTTTGAAAGCGATCTCCAGAACAGTGAGTTATTGCAATGAATGAAAATTGTTTCCATTTTGGCTAATTGAGCCCGTGGCCGAAAGCTAGAGCTCTGAGACTAAATAAAGAGGACTGTTTCATTTCAACATGAAGAAACCCCTGCCTAGCTCTGGTCACCCAGCGAGAGTTTAATTTCTTAACAGCCAACCTGAAACCCAGCGTTGGGTAAACAGTATTAATAATTGCATTACAATGATTAAATTAATCTTGCTGGTAGCCAGGAGAATATAGGTTGCGATTGAATAGCAAGATGTAAAGTTCACTGCACAGAGACAATAGGCCAAGAAATACCTCTATAAAGAATTCAAACTTTCTTCCAAAGATACTGTGGGGCTGGTTCAATTATAATGCGAGGAAAGGAAAATTTCCTGTTGCGTGCAACGTATTGAAAATCGGTTCTTTGCCGTTTCTAGCATTAATTAAAAAATTAAAGCTGGAGATAGAGTAGACTTGTCGGATCCTCCTCTTCAATGATCCATCTTCCTTCCAACTTCCATCTCTATCTCCCTGCTTCTGCTTAAAAAAAAAAAAAATCGAAACAAAAAAATGACAGTAATAACAAAATCCAAACAGCCCGTAAGCTCTTCGACTTTCCAAGGAGGCACTGCTTCCAGGATGGCCGCTTCCGTGGACGGAAACGCAAGCAAACATTGGGACCCATGCTACTGCCCCTCAAGGAAACGAATTTCAGGAGGAGAGGGAAAGGCGGGCGGTGGGGGGGGCGGGCAGTGAGGGCAGCTCCGCCAACTTGTTGGAGGCCTCTTTTCTCTTGGGCCACCGACAGCTTAGACAGTCGCGTCAGAGGGTGTCTGGAACCCCAGGGTCCGCTGAACAGAAAGTCGTCTGCCTGGGTCTCACGGCTGGGACTCGGGACAGGTGGAACTGACGTGGTCCAGGCGCTGGGGAGTGGAAACCCGCCGGGTCCGCACGTAGGGGCCGCGGCGCTGCAGGCGGCGAGCGCGGTCCGCTGCTGCTGCGAGTTTGCTCCATCAGGTTAAACACACTTGAACTAGCAACTTAGCTTTTCTATTAACATTCACTTAGGGCAGAAAGCAAATGTTAAAAAAAAAAAAAAAAAAAAAAAAGGAAGAAAAGAAAGAAAAAGGGAGAAAAGGGAAAAGAAACCCAGCTTTCAGGTTTGAAAATAAAAGTGGTGATATTGTGAATATTAAACAACAAGAATGATGCCTTGTCTTTTCACAATGCCTTGACCCGAGGGCACAGAGAAGATTGTATTTATTAGTTCAGTTAGAAGAGGTTGGATTCGCTCGTGCCCCGAAACTCTTGGAAAGACCAGGCAAAAACCCGTTCGCTGAAGCGACCGCGACCTCAGGGACTTTAAAAACCAGAAGGGGAGGGTGCTCCGGTCCCACCCCCCCCCACCCCGCCCTCTAGAAAGGTTTAAAAGACAGGGATCTTTAAATTTGGGGCTCATTTGATTTTCTTTAGTCTGCCACATCCCACCCAGTTGCTTTCACAGCCCCCCACCCCCACCCCCCTAGCCCGCCACGTGGTTTACAATTTCTCACCAGAAACAACCACCGCAGCTTCACATGTGTATCTTATATTAAATCTTGGGTTTGGTTCCATGATACCCTCGTTTCCTAGAAAATTCCCCGGCACTCTTCTTAACCTCTTCCCGGCAAGGGGACCCGGATATAGACCCCCTAGAGATGAGATGAAAGGAATTAACCAGAGCGGTGGTGGGGAGAATGGTAACTCCTTTTATTTATTTTTTAAGCTCCCCGGGGTGAGAAGGTGAAATGAAATGTCCCAGGCAGAGCCTCCTCCTGTCCAGGGGCCCTTCCATCCTTACATGGGTTCCACCTCCTCCCCTGGGGGCCAAGGCCCTCTGGGTTCTGACAGCTGAGAGGGGCCTCATCCTCCGGCGCTGCCCCTCTGTCCTCTTGTCTAGGTGAGGGTCCCCAGAGAGTCCCTTAAACTGATCAGAAGCAGCTTCTAGGAACTTCTTGCTGGCTAGCCTAGCGTGTTTCTCTCCCTAGAGATTTTATTCCCTTTCTCGAAGGCTCTCAACTCCCATTTCTCCTTTTCCTCTCAGGACACTCAGTGGTCAGAGGGAAGGCACTCTTCCATCTAAACTGAGAGGAGCCAGTGAACTCACATTCCCAGACCCCTGGGCACCTACACTCAGAATGTTGAAGTGCCTGGTGCTTCTGCACACTCAGAATCTGTAAGCACACCACCTGTACACACAGGGCAACAGAAACTGTAGGAGGACTGGGAAAAACCCTACTAGCCTCTTTAGTCCAGAGGGGATGACAGAGTTTCCTTGTGCCCATGTCTGTGGGCACCAGAGCCTTCTCTTTTGGAAGTTGTTTTACTCCTGCTCTGTGTAATTCCTTCTTTGCCACTCCCCTTACATTTCAACATTGCACATCCTTCTCCCTTGGGACCTATACCTTGGTTCTCCAGGGACCTGTATCTTACAGCCAAATGCCCCCGGGGAATTACACAGCTCTGGAGGAAGAGAAATGGTGGGCATCTTTAGCCAAGGTGAATCCTTTGAATTTTGATTTCCTTGAATAAAAATATTTGAGAGCCATTGATGGATGCCCTTTGGGGTTTAGCCTTGCCTTTGCTCACTCAAATCCCCAGTCTTAGTTTTGACAATAAACGGCAACAGGTACAACTGGGCATTCTCCATGATCTTCCATCCCCTCCTCTGCCTTTGGCAAACTTGTGCCCAGAACTTGCTTTTCTTTTCCCTTTCCTTTAATTTGGACATCAAGGATGTATTGTTGCAGCACAGAGACTGAAAAGATTGTAATTTTCTTTTATGGTGTCTGGCAAGATTTGCAACAGATATTAATCGGGACATAAATAGCTCATGGAAGGTATTGAACAAAACTGTTTAATGCAAGGAGGTTGTACCAAGAGAAAATCTATAGTTGTTGGGATTGATTCACACCTTGAACACAGCGTAGCCCTTTCAGGAGTTCCCCATTCTGTGTGCCCACTTCACTGGTAAATCCTGCAATTAGAGCAAATTTCAACAACGTATTTTTTAAGGGTGGGGGAAGGATTCCACCCTCTTCTTCTGACCCTGGAGGTTGTGGATTTAAGCGAGTGAGTGAAAATGGCAGGCAGGCTGAGCTGCAACAGGAGGCGCCGGGGGCAGCGGTGGGAGAGGCCGGAAGGTGACAGCCGACTTCAGGGAAGGCAGGAGGTCTTGGATGTCAAACGCCCGAGCCTGCCTGGACCTGGGAATCAAGGGTGATCATTACTACTTGGTGGTAATAGACCACTGAAATGTCCCAAGGACGGCAGCAAGCATGAGTATTACACCTAAAATCAAGAAAGAAACAGTTATTTATTGTGCTTTCAACTCCGAAAGCAGAAGCCGCAATAGCTGCAGTAGCAGTAGCAGCTGCAGCCCCAGATTTCCCGAAGTTCAGGATGATTCTCACTTTCTCCTGGATCATTCGCCAGAGTCCAGTCCTTCTAGTTCTTTAGTATGGGAAAGATTTTAAAAGTGCCCCCCCATCTTGCCTTCCCCCGTGGATGGTATAGAAAATTTCCCGCAATTTATGGTGGGAAAAACAATAATAATAATGATACAAGCTTATTGGTGATTCCAACACCAAATCAATCCTCTGCCCGTGTTTGCAATTTTTTTCTTTTTTTGGGGGGGGCGAGGTGTCTGCTCCCCTCTAGCTCCCAGCGCTCGCTCCCCGCCCCCCGCCGCCCTCCCCGTGGCTCCCTTTCTCCGCCTCCTCGGCGATTGCCATCTGACAAGATCTCCAAATCAAAGTGATAAATCGCTCCAAACTTTTTTTGGCGGCGCTGAGATGTTGGAGGGGCGTCTAGCGCGCATGTGCGAAGGTGTCCGTACAAACTGACAATGCTGGAGAGATAGCGAGTGTGGATTGAGAGAAAGGGAGAGAGGGAGGGAGAGAGAGTGAAAGAGGGAAAGACAGAGAGTGAGTGTGTGTAAGTGTGTGTGTGTGTGTGTGTGTGTGAGAGAGAGAGAGAGAGAGAGAGAGAGAGAGAGAGAGAGAGAGGAGAGAGAGGAGAGAGAGGGAGGGAGCGAGAGGGAGAGCAAAAGAAGGAAAAGATCCAAGAAAAAAAAACCCCAACCACACACCAGCGGCTGCAGGACTGGGCACAGCATGAGATCCAAAGGCAGGGCAAGGAAACTGGCCACAAGTAGGTGCAATATCCCTTTTCTATTGGCTTTCCCCCTCCTCTGCCATCTTGCATATCTGTCTCCAGCGCTCCGGGAGGGAGCGCGGGGCTGCCTCTCGCGCCGGGGCCCCGGGTGGAGGGCAGGCACAGCGCAGCCCTAGCAACCTGCCGGTCCCAGCCTCCGCGCCTGGCTGCCCGCGCTCTCGCTCCTGGTTTGGGCGCCAGAGAAGCCGGGGCAGCCCTCAGCCCCGCGCACCGACCAGCTGTGGCAACCCCGGGGTGGGGGTGGGGGTGGGGGCAGCAAAGACCGGGGTGGGAGGGAGGAGAGAGCGCGAGAGCTAGCGGGAAGGGGTGGGGTGGGGTGGGGTGGGTGAGGGGAAAGGAGATGAGAGAGTCTCCCCCTCCCCTCCCCTTCCCCCCAGGCGGAGGAGAGTTGCCTCTGGCCAACCAGCTAGTCCCGGGTGTGGGAGGGGGAGCGGGGGAGGGGGGGGCGGGCTGGGGAAGGGAGCATTTTCGAGCCTCGGTTTGTTTCTTGGGTTTGGGGTGGGTGGCTGGCTCGCAGGGAGCCACAGTGGCGGCGGCGGCGGCGGGCAGCAGTGGTGGAGTTGGGAAAAGTTGCGAGGCGGCCGCTGGAAGTTGCGCGGGCTGGCGGGCTGCGCCGAGCTGCGGTTGCGGTAGTGGGCGCTGTGCGCTCGGCCGTGCTCTCCGGCGTGCGCGGCGCGGCGGGAGGACTGGGGTGGGGAGCGGGGGAGACGAGGGTGGGGGCTGTAGTGGCGGGGTGTGGGGGGGCACCAGCAGAGCAGAGCTACCGGCAGAGCAGAGCCGCGGGCAGGTGTGGGGAAAAGTGGCCCCGCAAGCGCGTGAAGAGCGGGGAGTGGAGGGCGCCCAGCCAGCGGCGACAGCCGCCGCGGAGAAGGGGGCCGAAAGGGCGCACTCCGGGCCGCGAGATCCAGGCTGGCGGGGCGCCGAGTGACCCCCAGGGGGCGGACTGCTGGGACACTGGGCCGCGGCGAGGGCGCGGCGGAGCCTCCCGCTCTCTTTCTGGACGCTGCCGGGGTCTTGGGTCACTAACTCTCCCCCGCGCCCCCTGCCTACCCAGCGTGGAGCGGCCTCGGTCACGCGGGACAAGGGCGATTAGGTTCGGGCGGAGGCGGCGGGACCCCCATCCCCCACTCTTCTCGCAGAAGTGTTGGGTGTCTTAGCCCGGCTTTGCCTGCCGAGCCGACACTGTCCGGGAATGCATAAGCCTCAGCCGGGACTGTAGGCGACAGGACTGGGTTTGTCCAAATGCTTCTACCTCGAGTCTAAGGGGACTCGGCGGTCTAAAGCGCTCCTCCGCGAGGTGTCAGCACGCGGGGCTGGAGCGACCTCGGGAGAGGACAGGCCGCCGTTCGCTCTCCCACTCGCTGAAAACAAAACTCTCTAATTGTTTTGCTTGTGGACTAGAGAATGGAGAGATGAGGGGTGGATGGGATGCTTCTCCCTAGTGAAGTCCCCAGTCTCTCCCGCTCCCCTCCTTTTCATACTAAAACCAAGTACGCCCCACGCCTTCCAGCCTCGGCTGTCCGCGCAGCAGCGGCGCGGAAGGCAGCGGCTCCTCGGCGGGCTGGGTTTCTTTGGCGGTGGGAATCCGCGGTCTAGCCCAGCGAGATGCTGTCATCGTAGGCTCCTGTCCAGTGCTTCGTCCAGTCCTCATCCAAGCACTCCTTCATTCCGCAATACGTTTCCTTTCACCCTGGTCTCAGGGATCAACCTAATACAGGGCTCTTTGGGTCATCAGTCCATGTGTTTCTCTTTTGGATATTGTTCATTTCGCTTAGCTGCGACACTGTCAAAGAGCGCTAGTGGAACTCCTGTTTTTCCTGTTTGCTTTTAAAAGAGGCCGATGTCTTTATTTTCACCTGAGGAGGAATAAGTGTACATATGCTTGGAGGCCTCGGGGCTTCAATTCCGACTAAAGGTTAGGAGTGTGTGTGTGTGTGTGGTTGTGGGGACGGGGGTGGGGTCGGGTGGAGAGCCTATTTCAACCTTGCCTAAGTTGTGAAATGAAAGCCGAAGGCTTCGCGCGCCTCATTGCCCGGTATCCGCCGAAGTGAAAGCAGAGCACAAAACCCTTCGAATTTTCCTGAGTAACTTTTTCAATTATTTTAATTACCAAGCTGTACGCTGCCGTGTTAAAATGTCCGCGCACGCACAGCCCACTCAACATCCAGAAACCGAGCCTCGTTTCCGATCTGATACTTGTCATTCAGCCAGTGGGAGACCCATTTATTTTGTCTCTAGCGTCTCTAAGGATGCCGGCTGCCGCTTTCTGATAACTAGATACGAACTCTTACAAACTTTTCTTGCTAAGCCTCAGGTTACCGCTCGCGCTGCTCCGGCTGTGGCCACTGCGGCTGCCTTTCTCAGAGACAAGCGCTGCTTTATGCAATTCTTCAGTTACAATCTGGGTAATAAAGGAAATCGTATTAAAACTAAGGGTTTTTTTGTATTTTAAAGCGCTATTTCCTTCCCCCGCGTAGCGCGGGAGTTTCGTAGCGCGTGGTGGAGATGGTCGGTGACTCCTGCCGCGCAATCCAACGAAAACTTCGCCGCTCTGTCTGCACCGATTTCTTTCTTTTCCTGGGTTAGGGAGAGGCAGTGTGACCAGCATACTTTAAAAAACAAACCTACCTTTATCGTTGCAAAAGTAAACATTGCAATGGAAACAAATCCCATAGAAACAGTTTTCTCGATGGCTTGTTATTCTTTTTGTTTTTTGTAAATTTCTTTGGTGGCCAAGTCCTGTCCCGGTCTTGGCTACGATACAGGATCTCATGGACCAGGGACCCGAGACCCTGAAAGTACCCACTGAAGTTAAACCCAGAATAAATGCACAACCCATTTTTCCACTTTACAGGGCTTGTTTTTTTACACAATAGTTGAAACCGATAAATTCGTTGCAAATCAGTTGGGAGGAATAAATCATTTAATTAAAAAAATAAAGGAGGGAAAAGCAAGAAGATTGACATTTGTACTGTCTAAAGCCCTTGGCTTTTATTCTCATCTTTGAGAAAAGAAAACTAAAAGCCAGGAAGACTCTGGCAGCGCCGGAGGCTTCCCAGCCGTTTTCTTGGGCAGCTAGCATGGCACCTGGGCCATGCCAGCAATGCTGGTTGCAACTGTTTTTCTCCTGGTGATGGTAAGAAGTGAGGTTGGGTCTGCCCAGCGTATCTAGAGCTCCAAACACCAAAGGAACCCCCCTACCCCCACCCCACTTCTTTAAAGTGACACCCCGCAGGGTTTCAATCACAGCAATGAACGAGTTGCAAGGAGTAACCCCCCTTAGCTACCGGCCCCCAGAAGTCTCGTAAAGACCCAGAAGGCGATGCGATTAGCAAGACCCCAGCGAGGGGGCCACTTGTTACTTGTACACTTGATCTGTATTTAAAAAGAAGCTCTGAAGTATGTAAGGTAGATGACGACTCTCCCTTTCGCGCTTAAACCCCTCACCTTGGCAGCTCAATACCTAAATATTAAAGGAAACGCCCCTAGGTTCCAGCCTGCACTCTCCGTGTGCCCAGCTACCTGCGTTTTCCTTCATCCTTAAAAAAACTCAGATTAAAACACATAGCTTTGTTTAAAAATATGTTTTATTTTTTTATTTCAGACTGCTTTTGAGGAGGGAAAACGCTCGCTGGACGGAGGCAGAGGCCCCTTCTAGGAAGGCGGTTTATCTGCCATGACTTGACCATCACCCTGGCTTAGGGCTTCTTTATTGCATTTGGCACTTGGAGCGCAGTCTTCCTGCAGCATTTCTATGTGTTTTGCCAAAAAAAAAAAAAAAATCAGTGTTTAGGGGAAGGTTAATAACGCTTTTCATTCCCTCCTCATCCTCGACACTGTGGAAGGGGACGGTTCATTAGCTGCAGAGGCAGGAAGGCTGGAAAGAAAAGCTCCTTTCTCAGGTTTTTATTTGTAGGGACTGAGGAGTCGCAGGTCTTGGCGACGGTGCGCGTGTGAGTGTGTGTGTAAGTGTGAGTGAGTGTGTCATTTGCGGGGTAGCCCAGCTCTCAGGCTTTCCGAGCGGAGGCCTCTCCCTCTTACCCAGGCCAGGCCGCCTCCGCCGACCGACATTCAACACGTAGGACGCTTATCGAATAGAAATTAACGCGTCATTCCAAGAAATTTTTGCTTTCTTCTTTCTTTTTTTAAAAGTTAAGGGTAACAACTCTGTAAGCAGTTTCCCTTTAAACATCTTGTCGTTTGGGAGTTTATTTCATTTTTGAAAGTTGGGGCTACATAAGCCGAGACTGCAGACATGGCCTGGGGCAGGAAGGTCACAGCTGGGGACTCCTGGCTCCGTCCTCCCGGGGCAAGAAGGGCAAAGCAGGGCAAGAGAGCGCCAACTTGTTGTCCTCGAACTCCTGGCTCGGTCCCCCCTCTCCCCGCACCTCCTCCGTTTTGCTTCTGCTGGAAGCAGGCCCTGAAGTGGAGAAAGTTGACTTGTCATCTTCTGGCCAAGGGCTCTTACCCTGTTCCCAAGGTACTCAGCGCCTGGCAGAGCCCTATTCCCAAGAGCTGGGTACCTCCTCCCACCCCTCATCTCAAAACCGCCCGGTGCGAAGGAAGTGGGCGCTGATGGGGAGTGGGGGTGGAGCTGGGGAGGCCCTAGTGAAGAGCTAGACCGCGCTCACCCTGGGCGTCTCCTTACACCTCCCTCCTCCGGCTGCTCAGCTCGTGGCTCCCAAGCTCAGGCCGGACCTCTTCTTCCCTCTCCAACCTCAGAGGTGCTGCGTGCCTGGAGCGCTGCTTGCCTTGGAGCCGGGTTTGCAGTGATCCTGTACACACACATGCACCCACGCGCACGCACACACACTCACACATCTGGGGTTCAGGAACACTCAAGTGTGGAGGGCAGGCATACACTCACTCGTTCACTCTCCCCGGGCAGGGCAGGCCCCTTCCCAGCCTCGAGGGGCAGGGGAGAGAGGGACTAGTGGGGAGATGGGGCGGGAGGAGAGGGTCACGCTATAATGATGCCAGGCACATTTTTCTGGAGTGGTGGTTAACCCTTCCGAGGCTGGAAGCCGCTGCTCTAGGCACTTTCTCCTAAAAAGGTCTGTGGGGGCTGCTTCTCTTTTCAGCTGGGCTGCCCAGTATGAATCATTAGTTCCCTCCCCACTCCATCTGCCACGGTCCTCTTTCTAAAATTAGATTTCCCCCTTCCCACTCTTCTGGCCTTCCGAGTTTACCAGGGAATTCTCAAGGAAATTGGCTGTGTAGTGAGAACAAGTGTGAGGAAGAGGATAAAAAGGAGACAAACGAACGGAACAGAAAACAAGAGAGGGAGAAAGGAAGAGGGAAGCAGGGTGCTGCTTCTCCTAGAACCCTAGTTTGCACACAGATTGGGATTATTTTTTTCCCCAGTAAATGAAAAAAGTATAATCCTTGTTAATTACCTTTGCTTACATGCCATACAAGAAACTTCAGAGATGTTTCTACATAAGGAAGAAACTGTTTACAAAACTCTTTCAAAAGTGTGACATATTGCTCTAGTTCAGCCCTAAAAAGCTAAACACACTTGCCCTTCTTTGAAGTGCCCTGGCGGGGGCAGCCTATTTGAGTGCGGTTCAGATATTGCTGTGGGTATAACTAATGGCCTCTACCTATTTAGCTCAAGTGGGAGGAGAGAAAGGCCTGAATTCCTTGTCCAATGGGTCCCTCTGGAGACTGGGTTCTGGCTCCTGGCCAGTTCTGCACAATGTCAACACTGAATATTTGAATTCCCAGACTCTATTTAACAAGTTTCTAAATAAATAAACTCATTGTGTGTCTGTGTTTAAAATTATTTCACCTCTTTCATAAAAGCTATGGCATCTTATTACATTGGCCTTGCAAGTTGATTTTTTAAAAAAGAAACAAACAAACAGAGCTTAAGGCATTTTAATAGGCAGACCTTCACAATATGTATGTTTTGCCAAGACATTCTCTCACATGTGGCTGGGTAGTTGCTATTTAGAGGGATCTTGGGCTGTTCTGTGTGACGTGGTAGTGAAATTATAATAAAAAACCAAGCTAAATTCAGAAAGTCAGGGAAATATTAATCACATCTAAAGGGAGGCCTGACTGTGTAACTGTAGTGTCTTTAGATATTTGATCATTTTGCCTGCTGGGTCCTACAGAGGACAGAAGGCTTCACTGATGTGTCCTAAATGGATATCTCTAGACTCTCCCAGTCTATAGGTACGGGTAGATATAGAATTCTGCCCAGATGGAGTTTTGTTTCTGGGCATTTTTCTTTATCTGTGTCTGTCTTTGTAAGTTGGAAGGGGTAGATACACAGATGTTATCCTCATATTTCAGTCTGGTTTTAAAAAGGACCACATGAATCCTACGTTTTTACTGATCTTTCAGCATTTGAACATCCACAGTATTTTTATGCAGCTAAGAACATCCTTGTTCTAAGAAGTACACACTTAATGAAAAAAAAAAAAAAGGCAAGTTCTAGTCCTCTGGAAAGTGTGGACCCCATCTGGAGTTGTTAGGAAAGAAAGTGGAATTTGCTCTAATTTACATGCATAAAATACAACATTATTAAAAAGAATGGGATTTGAAAGGGCACATAGCAAAGCCCATAACATTTAGCTGGTAACATGGAGAGCTCAAAGCCAAGAAAAAAATACCACCAACCCATGCAATCCCTAAAATAGATTACAATGACCTCAGCCATTTTCATTTTCAAAAATAATAGCCATGATTAATATGGGGGGAGTCTTTTACTTGGAACCATACTCTTCTGCATTATTATAAAAGCTGTTTTGTGGTTAAAGAACTGTTTCATTATAGAAAAAAAAGCAAGTGAATTTTTAATCAAATTCCTGACTCTTCAAAAGCTCTCACTCTTGAATTACTTCTTATTTTGGTTTTAGTTATTATTCTTATTCATTAGCAAACAGGCTTTTGGCTGGTATATTCAGCCAAATCCTTGATTACTAACTAAAGGAGCAATTTTATTTAGAAAAGAGATTTTATTAATTCCCTTAGTAAACACCTGCCTAAGGGTGGCTGACTACGTGGCAGGAAGAACCAAAGCTTTCTTAACCTTGCTCAAGAACCTGCCTAAAGGAATTAATTTTGTAAGTTGGGGTTGTTCAAATTATGACATTTATGAAAATCTTTGTACATAGCGCTTGGTGGGCTTGGCAATGGGCAGGCATATGAAACAAATAGCAACGAGGTCCTTCTGTGTGCATGGACAAGCTGTGTTCCCTGCTCTCACGAACATCACAGACGCCTCATCAGGGCTTGAATCTGGTTGTGGTCCCTTATTGAAGAGCCATGTCCTCCTCAAGTTGTTGAATGCCTCTGAGCCCCAGTATCTTTACTTGTAAATTAGGAGTAATCATATCACCCTTCTTTGTCTGCGGTGGGGGTTTACGGGGTAAATGCATGTCAAGTCCCTAAGTCACACTCGATCGCTAAATAAATCTTAGTCACTTCCCTTCTGATATGCTGATTAAATTCTCTGAAGAGAAATTTTTTAGACATCCTTCTCCTCCACTCCATTCTGTTTTTATCCAGTCTCATTTTTAGAAGTATTTGCATGTATAGAGTAAACATTTTGTATATCTTTTTAATAAATCGTGCTCTCAGGATAAACGGAAGTCATGTCTAAGATTTGGGCACATCAAAACTGTCTAGACCAAGCCAAAATAGGCAGTAAATTTATTCTGAAAACTTGAGAATCTGCCCTTTTTTGGGGAGTGGGGAGCACTGTACAAATAAAGTGACTGAGATTTCAACGTTGTTCCACAGATTTTGGCATTGTATGCACACAGCCTAAATTTAGTTGTGTATACTCTCCAGTTGTCATTAGACCATAATCCCTTGCATATGAAATTTTACTTTTAATGGAATGAATTTTGTAAGTCACTTTACTACCCTAGCTGAGTTGTTCTTCTCTAAATGAGGAGATGGGACTAGAGCAGAGCTTGTAAACTCAAGTGCCTACAGGGATTGGCAGGTACAATAAACGAGTGAAGCAAGGTGGATATAAGCACTAAGCTCTCTCCTATTTTTTTATTTAAAATTTTGACACCCAGCCTTCATATTCCAGGACAAGAGGGAGTGGTGGAGACTGTGGCAAACTGGGAGTTTAAGCCTTCTCTAAAGGTGGCAGTTGCTACTCACCTGCAGCTCACTGCTGCCATTTGGGCAAGGGGCCCAGTGCTGCTAGGTCTTCCAGTTTTTAAGAGAAGCCACATATCTGGATTTTTATGTGAATTTTCTCTACTTTGAAATGTTGACTCAATTAAAAAACAACAATATCAACAACAAACAACATTCTGCAGGCCCAAACAAACACTTCTGTCTGCCATGTATAGTTCATGGACGCTCGGTTTGCAATGTCTGGATTAGATGATTTCCAAGGGTCCTTCAAAGTTCCAACATTTTACAACATCCACAAGGCTTCCTGAATTTTACCTTGTATTTTTAAGATCTATATCTTCCTCTCCACCCCAAAGTTAATGTGTGTGTGTGTGTGTGTGTGTGTGTGTGTGTTTTGATAGGTGGAAGTACTTATTACAGAATTTGATATCTGGCCATTTATCTGGAAAAAAAGTCTTTCACGGCCATGTTGTGTCTTTCTTTCCCTCCGTGCTGCTTCATCATTAATTGGCTTAAGAAAATAAACTGAAACACTCACTCCCCCTCTCATAGCCACTAGCCACCATTCTTACTTCTCACTCAACCCAGTTCTTTGATTTGTGGGCTGGGGGTTGGGCAGTAAATCATTGGGAGACAGTTTTCTGTGGTTCTCCACAGTGGGAGAAGAAGTCATTTGGCTACTGTGGGTATAACAGAGGAAGAGTTCGCCCTTGCCCCCTAGGAGGGTCCAGATGTCACGTCCTGTCCATCTGTAACTGAAGAAGCCAACTGATTTTTAAGACATGAACCTAAGATGGAGAAATTAGTTTTTAAGGCATGAATGCGTTATTTGACAAGAGTGGCTCTCCTTGTAGGAAGGTTATATACGTTCAGGGAACATTTGAAAATAAACATATGTTGTTCTGTTTATTATCATGAGTTGTATTTCTAGCGGAAATGGTAGGTGAATAACAGGTAACATTAAATTCTGAGGGCTGAAAGGGCAAAGTATGGTGATGGAATACCAATAAAGTTTGGACTAAACACTTTATAATGTCTACGTCAGTACTGTAGTCAAGGGAATGGTCAATAAATACTTATTACTATCAGTTAACGTCGTTGAAAAAATCATCAGGTAATACAATGCTTGCAGAGTTGGATTCAAAGTAATGATGAGCCATGCTTATAAACATTATCAATGGGTTATCAGATACGTAACTCCCAGTTTTACACCTGACAGCGAAGCCCAGATTCTTAGCCTGGCCTTTGAGGTCCTCCTTTAAATTCAGTAAGAGATCAACACATGTTCATTATTATTTTATTAACTTTCCAGGCTCATTTGTTTCCCTACCGAAGACTGGTCCATTCAGCTTGTTTACTCATCTGCTCCTCTCACTCTCTTGCCAGCCTAGCCTTGTGTTTCCATCTTCCAACCTTTGGCCATGATGTCACCATAGTCTGTACTTTGCCCATCAACATCTAACTCCTTCTTTAAGATTTAGTTGAAATCCTTCCTTCTTCCTAAGGTTTATCCTCATTACTCCTGGAGACATGATTTCTTTCTGTCTTCTCATTTTGATAGTATGGAATTATTTTTACCTCCCATCATTTTGGCATTTTATTATAAATTCCTTATCTTCACTACATGTATCTTATTTTTCTAGCTAAACTGTCAAACTCCTAGAGAGCCCATTTCTGTTTTGTACAGTGCCTGGTTCTGTGCTTTGCATATGGCAGATATCAGTACAATTAGGTGATGGTGGTTAGTGATGGGCTTTGGTGGATTATGTGAACCCCTGCAATTTCTCTGCCTGTAAAACCTCCACAGTCAGGTAATGTCAGCACTAGAACGCTGGGATATCTGACACTTTAATTGCATACTAAATCCACACTTGGCCTATTTTGACAGTGATAAACCACCTTGAAAGCACATCAGGAAAGTAGAGTATTATTCCTAATTTTTGCCAATAATGCTCCTCATTTTGCCAGTGCAGGTATAACCCATGGCTCCTCACTTAAACTGCAAATTGTTATTGATCTACACTTGATCTTAAGGTTTATGGAAACTGTCCTGGACCCTATTCTGGAGACTGTCAGTGGAGTCAAGGGAGAGATGGTGAAACAATTTGTGGACTCATGTACTTCCTAGGGATTTGAGGATAGTCAGCTTCACAGAAGTCATCAGAAACCACTCTTTTACACAATTCTAATCCCAATTTAGGCAATATTAATATAGAGCATAATGACAAGAATTTTGCTGTATATTTTAATGTACTTTTATGATTAAAGGCTCTTTCAAATAATTTAAGGCTGATAGATTGTGATGTTGCACTGAATCTTGTTTTACTGATTAAATTAACCCCACTCACCCAATGGAGTCCCCTTAATTCAAATACAACCATGACTTCTTCCTCCCTCAGCATCCCCACAGCCCATTCCCCCACGCCCCATTTCACAAATATCTCATCTTTATGGAGAAAACAGGGCTTTTTGTGCTTTGGACAACAGTCCTCAAGCCCTGACCAGGTTTGTAGGGTTTCAGTGCCCGTTGGGGGTTTTCTTCCCCCAAGCCCAGCTTGGTGTGACATTTTGTCCTGCTCTTAGAACAGCTCTTAAGGTATTGGGATCCCTGTAAAATGAGGGCAGAGACTAAGAATCACAGCTTTTATGCTTTGGTGCTAACTATAGACTTTACCTTTGACAGGAGCTATGAAATCAGTAGTAATAAAACGCTTCAGGATAAAATGATAATAAAAATGAATGGAAGGATGGAACAACTATCTTGGTTTCTGCTGAATCATGACTTGTGACCTTCTTTTGGGTCTCAGACACCTGCAAGAATCTGATGAAAGGTATGGAGACTCTCTCCAGAAAATGCAAATATGCATAAAAATTTTCATGTAATTTCTGTGGTTCATGGACTTCTAAATTCTAGCCATAAATATTATAGGGGTTCACCCATGTGTTCAGACTTGATTCACCCTAGTATATTTATTATATAACATCCTAAAGTCTTTATCAATCTTTTTTCATTATTTTAGAAACATTGTTTTTTCTGATTACAAAATTTATACACACGTGCTAATAATTTAAAAACTGCAAGAATGTATCTATAGAAAATGAAAGTTCTTTGTAGTCTGCCCCCTTCCTTCTGTCACAGACTGCCTGCCGTGGACCACTATTCATCTTTCAGTGTAAAGTCCTGCAGATTTTTTCCCCCATGCTTTTATTAGCACATACCTACATACAGATTTATAACTTTTTACAGCAACTTGCTTTTTTCTTTTTTAAAACTAATAATATACCTCAGACCTTTCCCCCTGTCAGTATGTATCAATCTAACCCATTCTTTTAAAGGCAGCAGATCTTCCATTGTATGAATGTGACACATTTTATTGAACCAGTCCCCTATGGATGACATTTGGGTAGTTTCCAGTTTTCAGAACAGAACAGACAAGAAGTTCCCCAAACCAGGTCTAAGGGAAAATGAAAGTGAAGTGTACAATTGAAGGAAGCTCACAGTTCAGGGTGAAGTGTGCTGGCCCCTGAGCCGTGGGCACAGCGGGGCTTTGGGAAGGTCATAGAGGGTTGCCTCACCCTGTCAGGACAGATCAGATTTCCAAGCATCTTCACCCCCTGGAGGACGAAGGGTCGAATCCCAGAGCTAAGGTACATCTTTGTAAGATCCACTGTGATATGTCTGTGGTATTTCAAGCCTACTGGATTGTTCTGGACCTCATATTTACGCCCCATTTCCATTTTCTCCTGCTGCTCAGATCAGGCGGTAGCTGAAATCAATCCGTATAGCCCTAACCAGATAAAGATAAGTAAGTTGTCAGGGTTTCAAGTCTCAAGTCATGAGTGTGTGTGTGTGTGTTTTAAATTGTAATTTTTTTGTTTGTGTGGTATATTATTATCGCACTGCCCTATCCGGTATATACACCTTAAGCCAACTGGTGTGACTAGATGAATGCAGAAAGTTATCTGAAGTCAATTGAATATTTTTTGATGTTCTTTAAAAAAATTACCCACAATAGTTTCTAACCTATGAACTGGACAGACTATTTTTATAGGAAAATGTTTTTTGCTGGGTAACCAGGCTATGGGAAAATTTTTATAATGGAAACTATCTTACTTTTAACTATAGCATCAAAAATATGACGGTATAACATTACACACCAAAGCCCATCAGATGCAAAATTCCAGTTTTTGATTATAAGTTATAAACCAGGATAGAGAGACTTCTGAAAAGTGGTTTTCTTTGGCAATGATATTGTTGATTAAATATAAAAAATTCAGAAAAAATTAGTTCAGCCCATTCCTTTACACAGAAGGTTACAAAAATGGAATAGTTGTGTTTTGGTTCTAGTGGGAACGACTTTGCTTATTAAAGCTCATTGGATTATATTAGATTAAAAATGTACTAGACATTTTAGATTGGATTTGAAAAGGTACCATTCAAGGAATTAAAATTTAGTCATATAAATCTTTTTAAGAATAAATTTACTTTGTGATTTGATTCCTTAGCGTACAGTATTTGTTCCAAATTCACATTTTTTTGTGGATGCATAAAAGTCGTTCTATGGGGCCTTACTCTTGTTAACATTTTCAAAGTATATTTTAAATGAGATCAATCAAATCCAGTCAATAAATAGTTATTGAGTGCCTAGTTTATATAAGGCATAATGAACAAAATCCTAGAAGCACTCACTTTCCTGAAAATATTGAATATCAGCATTTGACAGACATACAGGTACCCCTGACAGTGGTTCATTAACTGAGACAAAAATCACTATGTGCCTGTTGCTGGTTATCAATGACTACACAGCAGTTTTCCTGAGTTTGGAATACTGAATCCTTTGCCTGACTCTTCTCCAAATCTTTTGTCAGCATTGTGAAGCCACATACCCAACAAGCCGCAATGCCATTCCAAGTGTTTGGGATCTTCCATCTGAATATAATGCCTTAGTTCATTTCTCTTAATACCTGTCTGATGGGGAGGTCATTGCCTGCCTCACTAAATTCTTTGCCTGTTAATGCTGAGGTGGTTTTCATTCAAGGTACTTGAAAACAAAACCAGGTCCTTTATAAATACTCGCCGTTGGTGACCAATCCCCGTCCACTCATTCAACAGCTGTGTTGAGCGCCTACAATTCTAGGTGAAGGGAAGACAGCAGTCCACACACAGACAAGGACCCTGCCCACATGGAGCTCTCACTCTGCAGGAAATAAGTGTATGTGGTCATATACTTCCAGATGTTGACTGAGGTGTGAAGAAGATAAGGCAGGGTAACTTGCCAGAGAGTACCCAGGGGCCTAATTTTAGAAGGGTGATGGGAGGAGACCTCTCTGAGGAGGTGACATTTGAGCGGAGAGCTAAATGAGGAGAATGTTTGCTGAGTGTTTGAAGTGTGGCACATTGAAACTTAGAGAACGCAGTCGTATCCACCTTGCCTCGCTCTCTAACCTGGGGCAGAAGCAGACAAGGTGTAAAAGGGTTGTGATTTATTTCTTTTTGTCAAATGTGCATATAGATACCACGTATACGTTTAGCCGGCTTCACAACCTAGGAGCCAGCACAAAGGTTTTTGTGTACCTTCCTTGATAGATGGAGGGAGTGGGAGTTTTATGTTAGATCTTTAAATGCTAGGTTAGTGGCAGCATCAGAGAAAAAATTAGGTTTCTGGACCCATAATTCAGTTCAGTTAAACAAATATTTATTGAATATATATTCAACAGCCTGAGCCAAGCACTGTGTTGGGACTGAGAACACAAAGTGAAAAAAAATATGTTTCCTGCCCTTGAGGAACTTATAGTCTATTGGGAGCAACAGACATGTGAACTGATGCTTTCAGTCCAGCGAGGGAGGCGCAAGAGCAAGGGTGACCGCCCAATCCTGTTGAATCACAATGATCTGGACATGACCGTAGTACATGACCGAGGGCATACCCGCATTTCATATACCATCATTTCACATCTACTCTTGCAAACAATTCTTTAACCTACATCCCTCTAAGCTCAGAAAAAAATATATGTTTCAAATTTGAGGGTTAAAAATTTGCATGTGTGTAACACATCTTTAAGGCATCTTCTGAGATGCCTTAAGTTTATCTTCTGAGCCTTCAAATGCCTAGTGTAAAGGGCATTTGTATATTAGATGGGCAATTAAATGTTTCCCAAAAGGTCCACCCATCACATTTGTCTGTTGTTAGGGAAATGCTGATTGCAATAACTGAGTAAGATGCAGGATGTACTTGAGGTGTATGACCCATAGCCTGGGGTCTGCATATGGGCAAATTACTCTTCCCATGCTCACCAGTTTTAGTGTATTTCGTCCCTTGTGCAGTTAGAGCAACCTTTTCCATCAGTTCCAGAAGAAGTTCTTTTAGGAAGATTTCAAAGAGTTTCCTCCAACTCCTTGACAGTTGTAGCTCTGTCTGAGAGCAAAGATCTGATCAAAATGCCCAAACTGAGGTCTACATCGTTTCAAAAGGTACATCTTGCTTTTAGGCTCAGTTTTTATCCAGTAGAAGATAGCACTACCTGAAGACTGGCAGGGGATCAAAGAAGTGGCTTGTCTTTCAGGTCAGCATGTGATTTTGTTGTTTGTAGAACATAAATTAGAATAAAAAACACTGCCCTTTTTTCCAATGCTCTTTGCTAATCATCTTGCTGTGCTGTGTTTATGTGTCTAAGCCAATGTTCCAGCCCCTGGGCTTGGCACAGAAATCGGTGCATCCAACATCATTACTGCTGGGCACAGTTTGAAATCCTGAGCAAACTCCCCATTTCCCTAAATGCGTAAGATGCTAGTGATTTAAGGATACTGTTAATAATATTGCCGTATTAAAACGCCAGCATAGATGTTGTTTGACCCATGAAGCAGCGTTGTATCTTTCTTTCTTTGACCTAAAAAATACTGGGTAGATGGATCTGAAGAGGATGGGAAATGTCAAGGTAAAAAGCATTATGCATCTAGGGCTTTCCAAGAGCCTCATGGTCTGTATATCAGATCTCTCTTCCTGCCCTTGAGTGATGGCAATCTCAGTCACCGAGGTTTTACCCTCAAGAAAAGAAAATACTCTGATACCTAATACAATGATCTGCACCTCAGGAAGCCTTCCAAGTGAATCCGTGGTTTTGGCCAAGACTTGGAGACTGCTTCCAGAGTGTGTGCAACGCGATCATTTATTTCCTCTTCCACTCTCGGCGTGATTTGCCTGACCACATCACAACATCTCATTATGTGAACTTGACAATTAGGAATAACTTTGCTGAGAGGACAGTGCTCTCTGCTGTGTTTTAAGCCCTATCCACCTTGAAGATAGCTAGGCTCTTGTTTTTTTCTTAAGGGTGTTCAGTGTATTTTGGGCACCATGGGCGTGTTTTCTGGTGGATGATACTGGCTGGGGGAGTCAGGACAGAGTTTGAGTCTCAACTTTGCTTCTCATCAACCCCATGTCCTTGGGCAGGACACTAACCCTCTGGGCTTAATGTCCTCAAGTATAAGTTAGGAAGAGTAACTACCTCTGCCTTGGCTTCCTCCAGACTAGTAATGTTGAAATAAGATGACATGTATGTAAGCTTTTACAAGTTGTAAAGAGCTGTGTAAATTTAATATGCTATTAAAAGTTCTAGAAATTATAGAATTTTAAAAATGCTAGAGAGGGATTAAGAGTGTAGACTCTGGAGCCACATTATTTAGGCTGAAATTTTGCCTCTACTACCATCTAGTTCTGTGGCCATGAATAAGCTACTTAGCCTCTCTGTGCCTCCATTTCTTCATCTCTAAAATGGAGATGATTTATAACAACAAGAATAAGTAATAGTACTAGTCAAGATTATTGAGTGTTCATGCCTTATTGTGGTTAATTCTCATATTTCTGTGAGGTGGGGAATATTATCTTGGTTTAGAGATGAAGGCACTGGAGACGTGTTAGTTATTTGCCCTAGGCCTCTCAGTTCCAAGTGCAGGGCTAGGATCCAGCCTGGATCTGCTTTACACCAAAGCCCAGGAACTTTATCCGACCACTCCGCTGCCTTATTTTTTTCATCCAGAAACACAAGTGGAACATTACATGGCCTGAGCACCCCAGAGATCATAAAACGTAATAAGATTTTGGATAGAGGACATCTTAATTTAAAAAAATGATTTCATACAAGTCTTAGTAAAGAGGAATTTCACTGCAGTTTATATGAATAATCTTCTCTTTATGACAAGGGCTGGTTGTCTCTTTGTCTTTCATTTTCTTCCCAGAGTTATCTGCAGTGTGATTTTCCGTCGCTTTATATTTTTAGTTTTATTTAGGGAACTCTATAAATCTTTGTTGAATGAATGACTTAGACGAGACTTCATTACTTCATTGCCTTAAATCACAAGCTAATTATGTCTTATACCTTACCAGTGAATGATGATGGATTCAGATTCCCATTTTCTAAATGATGCACTGTGGCTGTAAACTAGCCCAAGGTCACCAGCATTTTTTTTTGGTGGGGAATATTGGCCCTGAGCTAACATCTTTTATCCTCTTTTTGCTTGAGGAAGATTGTTGCTGAGCTAATGTCTGTGCCAATCTTCCTGTATTTTGTATGTGGGTCACCACCACTGCATGGCTTGATGAGTGATGTGTAGGTCTGCACTTGGGATCCAAACCCACAAACCCCAGGCTGCCGAAGCAGAGTGCGTGAACTTAACCGCTATGCCACCAGGCCAGCCCCCAGCATATTTTTAAGGGAAGGAAAGCAAGCTACAACTTTCTGACTCTTTCCTCTGAGTGCACATCTGAAACCAAGTGCTGTTCACCCATCCTCAACTTTGTTTTAATATCCAAATCACTTGGGTCTTGCAACAAAGTATTTGGCTAGTTGCATAATTGAATAATCTGTGGGATTTAAGTAAGGGGAGGGCTAATGAGTTCTCAGATCTAGTCCTTTTTTGGTTTGTTTTTTATTTTGGGGGAGAAGCCGGTGGACAAGTTAAGAGAAGATACAGTGACTCAAATAAGGCTGTACAGAATCACTTGGGGAGCTTAAATATACCAGTGCTTGGAATCTACCCCAAACCAATGAAATCAGAATCTCTGGGGGTGGGGCTCAGGCAGTGGGGAGCAGTGAGTCCTGGATATAAGAGACTGGGAGGAAGGAGGTCATTTTGATTCAAGAATTTGAGAGAGAGCAGAGATAGCAAGATGGCTCCAAATGATGCCTTTGGGGTCGATTCCAAGGTTTTATACATTTTAATGTATGGCTTCCTTTCAGTTTTTACAGGCACAGGGTTGGAAGTTGGAAATATTCTCTTAGCACTTAGCTCCATGAACTTGCTTTCTGCCTATGATTTCTGGCCTTTGTAATAGGTGAGAGATTTCTAGTTGTGAAAGGCCATCATTGGCAAGACTTCATCACAGAGAGTGGATGACCTTTTGAGGGCCCAGGAGCTCTGACATCTTTTTGACCATTTTGATCTGGTGGCCATTTCCAAGAAGACAATAATGTTTTTCAGATTAAAAAACAACAATAAAAATAACCCAAACAAAAACAGAATCAGCAGCTGTTTTGTGAGAAAGCACTTTGATGTTGCTAGTTGCTTTTGTCTTTTTTTCCTAGAATCCCAGACACAAGTGCTTCTGCCAACCTTCCCCTGGAAAGGGAGCACTGGGAAGTCTAGAGAAGGCATGTAGGGAAAACAGAGAATGAATTGTGAAAAAATAGGTATCTCTACCCAGAAATGTTACAAAGCAGAAGAGTAGGTTGGGATTGTGCTATATTTTAGGAAGTTTGGATGCTGAATGCCAGTGCCCCTTCTGCCTGGCTGGTTTTAGTCAATGCTATCAGTCACTCACTTCCATATATAGGAAGATTCATTAAATAAACATGTTTGACATTGGTGGATGGTCCAGTATGTTGGGTTGCACCTGAGTGCATATGTGCTCAATGTGCCCAATGGTTCCGGAGGTTTCGTTTAGCTCAGTGGGATGGGCACCAAAACAGACCATGTTAGGGAACACAGATGTTTGTGTGCACTTATGGTGAAGGAGAATGGCTTTCTGGAAAGACAGAATTAAGCCAGTAAAACAGCGTGAATGTGTGTTTATAAAATGTATGCTTGTGTATATCTTTGGACACTTGCGAGATCCTCCTTCAGTTTTTGTTTAAATTGTATGTTTCAAAATTATTAACCGTGTTGCACAAATCCTCTGAGGAATTTCATTTGGATTCTGCAGCTTATTTCAGCGATGACTAATCTAATTGCCCCTTTATTTTTTCTTTCAAAACCATCACTCGCATTTTATAATTTTTAGAATTTTCTTTAAACCAAGTGGAAAGGGATAAGGTGGTTCAGTCATTTAAAGGAGAGATTAAAGCCATGTTTTCATAAGAGCTTTTGAATGTTTATTTTGATTATAATGCTAGTGTAAGATAAATATAAAATATAAAAATGCCAGGAACCAAGAGCGTACTTTTCTAGCCTCAGGAGTGGGGCTATGGAATCTCACATACTTGAGATAATCTGTGTATTTTAAGAGCATTACAGGCTGCAGTGCAAGAGGAGTTTCACAGCAAGCTATATGGTCAACTAGAGAAAATAGAATGATTCTATTCTGCAGCTGAGGCTTGAAATAAGGAAGATGAGGGTAATTTTTCCAGGCCACCCATAGGAGAGGGGTGGAACTGGGAAGAGATTTCTTAGCTACTAGGCTGCACGTATCCATTGCCATCAGAGGAAGTTTTGTGATTTATTTTATGGGAGTGGACCATCTCTAGTAGAGGGGCATCTTTTTCACTATGCAGAAATTATTCGTTTCATCCTCACTGTGGTAAATATTGTTTTTGCTATAGACCTCTCGAAATGCTGTTGAGATAAAATAGGAAGCTGTGTTCTAAAAGATAAGCCCAATACTCAGAACCTCTTGGAGATGAAGGAACAAGGCCAGGCCAGAGTTGTCGTGGTGCCCTCAGTTAATGTTTATGAAGCTTCCATTTGGTGAATAATTTCGTATGAAGGATTTTTAAAAATAATTTTACACGTGACCTATTTCTCCCTTAGGCAGCTTCTGTTTTGAGAGTAAGCAGAAGGAAATGGTAGTAATAACAAAATTGGTTTTTGCTCATTCACACTTTTCTGCCATTCAGATTATGGGAGGAGTAGGATGGGAGACAGGATGGCAGAAACAAGGATGTGGAAGAAAAACATAGGTGTGTGGGAGAGAGAGGATGTGCAAGGTGGAACAAACCAGGTGTGCTTATAAGAGGGTTTGTTTGGAAAACACAGTGCTAATCGTTCAATATTTAAAGACTCATATTTGGGGATTCACACATCTCTATTAATAGTTCTGTGAAAAGGAAGTTTAGCAAAATCAGATTGATGACTGATGTAATTTAATTAGACTCTGGCTTCATAAATATGTGAAAGGATTTGAATGGGAACTTGAATCCTTAGATTTCTAGAGAAAAATGGCAATTTGGTTGGCTTCAGTGTTGGTTGCAGACATTTCCATCCTGGTATATAAGTGGATAAAATAATTGGGTAATTTAGAAATTAGAAGAAAGGCTAAATTTGCTTGACCATTTACAGGAACCATTTGTAGATATTTCCTGCCCTCCTTTACAGCTGTGACTCTCCTTTCCAGTTTTTCGATTGTAGACATTTCTTTCTTGAATTGTGCCTTCTGTAATAGCTTTGAGAGATGCTATTAGGTTTATGGCCCCCCGGAAAATTTTACCCTCCCCTAAATCTTTTGCATGGTGCCTTTACCAGCACATCCAGAACAAACTATTAAGACTTTATAACAATATTAAAATCAGTCAGTTGACCAAAGAGACTTACAATTTTTTGATAGGTCAGCAGGATGAGGAAGGGGAAGGGAGTATGAGACAACATTTATTTTTTAACCTTTGTTTTGAATAAAACTCTGGCCAGGGAAAATACCTGAGATGGGGTGAATTGACAGGCCCCCTCTCTGAGGTAATTTGGCGACTTGGCGCACGTTGGAGCCCCCTCCATAACCATGGAGACTCTTCCAGCAGTCGGCCCTTTTCTCTTTTGTCTTCTCTGAACTGCTCTTTCCTTCTGGCCAAGATTCTTTCCTTTTCACTTTCTTTGTTGTTAGTTGGCTCAAGAACATACCTTCCAGTTTTGATGAATTTGCAGTTTTAACATTTCGTCAGTTATTCGACTATTTTTAAATCTCATTTGCAAATATTTTCTTTCTTCCTTGTCTTCCCTTCACGTTTGAAATGGCTAAAGCAGAAGTTTGATTTTTCGTGTTCACCTTCCTGGTCCCCATCTGCACCATCCCTGTATTCTCTTTAAGCCATTCCGTTAGCTTCTTTGCTGAAATGAAATATATGATTAATAAATGGGAAGGCCCTTACTCGTGATTGATAACTACACTTAGAAACACTGTCATTTGCAATTCATTAAATGCCTTATTTGCCATTTATATTTACTGAAAATTGATACTCTATATATTAGTTCTTTCTCAATGACAGATCACTGGTAAATGTATAATTAAAAGAGAGCTTAATTCCAATTTGTCTTCATTTCTCCTTGAAATAACTTTACAGCTGTCATATGGACCTTCTTCTCCAGTCCAATGCATTCCTCTTTGCTACTTCCCACAATTGTCTCTCGTTTTGGAATTTTTTACCTCAGAACAATGTCATATTGTCAGAAGACGCAAATTCAAATTCTGACTCTGCTGCTTGCTGTGAGACTTTGGACAGAATGGTTAACAGCCCCCACCCTCAGTTTTCTCGCCTATAAAATGGGAGTGAGAAAACTTATTTTGCAAAATTGGCGTGAGGGTCAAGTGAGATAATATAATGGAAAGTGCTTTGTTAGCTGAAAAATGGCCGACACATTGGTATTGAATTAGCCAACATGGTCCTCTAGCTCCTCTGAAATAAAACACCCATGATGATGCCTCGTGATTGCAGGTTATAGATATATCACATGGAATAATTTGCGGGGGAAATGAAAGACTGGCAGCAGACATGTAGTGAAATCTCCGGGGACCAGGGCCAGATCTCCTCACTGCACAGGAGCACAGAAGGCGCAGCCTTATCAGTAAGGAGTTGTCTTGATGGGGTTAAAGTCACGCAGAAGTGCTGACTCACCCAGATCTGTGCCCTATGCAAATAGAGAGCAGGCGGTACACTAATTAATTTTCTTTCAGTCGACCATGCCCTGAGATAACTCTAAGTGCTTTCCTGCTTCTTGTCACTATTATGACTCCAGTTCACCCCTTTAGACCTCAGCAACTGGCCTGTTAGCTCCTTAATCTTGCTCTGGTCTGAGGTTTTCACCAAATAAGGCTTTCTTAATCATTGATCAGATTTCCTCTCATTTCTCCTCCCTTTCATTTTCCTCAACTCCCGTCTCAGGGTGGCTTTTAGTGTTACAAATGGCAAGGCTCGTATGTGGGAAGACTCCTGCTCACCCAGTGCAGCTTCTTCCTGCTCATGGAGGCCTGGGATGTCACCATTAGGGCTTCAGGTGGTGGGTCAAAAGCTTCGTGGTCTCTGTAGGAGAATGCGCTGAGCTTTATTCCCCAGGGAATGTCGGAGCTCTTCCTTAGGGTTTGCATTCATTGGGAGAGGGAAAATGATGCTTGGAATCACCTCCTCACAATTTGAGGTCGGGTCCTGTCTCTTGTCTAGCAAACCTTCACTTACAGGAGGTATAGATTTTGGGATTTTGTCATAGCTCTGCAACCTTGGACATCGACTTCCCTTCCGTAAGAGAGAGATGAAACTATCTACCTTGTAGGGGTGTTGTGCTATCGCAATGAGATCATACTATGCCTGGCACTTTGAAGTCCTCAGTAAAATCCTCCTCTTCAGTCCTATGCCCTCTGTAAGGCTGTAAAGGGTACTGTCACCACCTCCCCTTATAGAGGAGAGGCCCCAATAGTAAAACCAAATATTAGAATAGTGCAGACAGATAGACATATTCCTGTTGATAGGTTTCTCCTCAATTCCATTAAGGCATAGGTATTTTTTCTGGTTCTGCCTTCTACTGACCAGCACCTCAGTAGTAATCATCCAAATTTTAGAATACTAAAAGACAGTGTTTTGGAGAAGAAATTTCAGTAACTTTTTATTGATGGCCTGATTTCTTTCAATCTTGGATGAAATTATTTTCAGATTCTGATCTGTGGGCCAATGAATGGTAAGGTTGGGTCCTGATTATTCTTTGGGGTCTTAATTGTTCTTTTAATAGGTAGTGGTTTATCAACTTTAGGTACTGTGGCAGACTTTTATTGTTCAAATAAAATATTTGACTAATTTTTTGAATTAAAAATTTGAATAAAATATTTGACTGTTCAAAGTACATATTCACTGCCTCTTCTTGAGGGAGAATTTTACTTCCCTGTCTTGTGACCTCAGGCTAGCTCTGACCAATATACGTGAAAAGACAGAAGTTTTTAAGATTCAGTATGTGGCTCACTGTGTTTTGTCTTTTTTCTCTGTCATGAGAGCAGGAATGTTCCAGATAGAGGCTATTTAACAACCTAGGGCCTGGAAGAAAGATGGAATTGAGGCATAGTTGACCCAGAATGAGATACATAGCATAACATTAGCAAGAAATAAACTTCCGTTATATGCCACTGAGATTTTGGAGTTATTTGTTACTTCAGCATAACCCAGCCTATTCTGACTGATATAGGTATAAATGTTTGTGAATTTTGATTAATGTTTTATTGATGTACCAATTACATCTCCTATATGTACTGTATGTGCATATCCTATATACACTTGGGATTTTGTGAACTCTGAATTATATTCAATATTGTAATTGGTTTTCATTTATTTCTTTCCTACACTGATTACGGGAGTTTTGTGTATCATGAATTATGCCTGAAAGATATTAGTTGTTAATAAAGAAAAACAAATTTAAACTAGCTTAAAAAATAAAAGAAATTTATTAGCTTATGAAACTAAAAAATCTATTTGTATATTATGCATCAGGCATAGTTTAACTGGCTGTCTGTTTCCATTTTTTCAATTTGCTCTTCTTTCCTCTGTATGTTGGCTTTACTCTCAGACTGTTGCAAAATGCTTTACTACATGCTTTCTTATTCATATTCAAGAGGAGACCGAAGGCTCCTTTTCTTCTTTGAAAAACAAGCTTTCCTTTAATTGGACTGACTTAGGCAATATGTCAGCCTCTGAAGAAATTTCCGCGGCTGGAGGAACACTAGGCACTGATTGACTCAGACCTGGGATACATGCCCATCCCTGAACCAAATCAGAACCCATCCCTGGAGCTTGGAGGGATATTGTATTAATATGGGAAAGCTAGCTGCTATAGCAGATAAATTCCAAATTCTCTCTGGCTTAATACAATGAACATTTATTTCTCAGTCATGTCATAAACTAATGTAAATGTTCCTAATCCTGGTGAATGCTTCACCTCCAAGAGGTTCTTCAGGAATCTTAGTATCTTACAGTTCCTCCATCTTCAACGTAGAGCTCCCAAAGTTGCTGCAAAGGGAAAGAGACCTTGGGGGAGACACATCCACTTCTTAACTACTTTAGCCCAAAGTGACACACAACACTTCTGCTCACATTCCATTGGTGAGGACTAGTCAAATGGCCCCTCTTAGGTCAAGAGGAGTGTGACATATGGTCCTGGGCTGGGCAGCTGCTTCCCAGCATGCACTCCACACTTGGGAAGGGAGCGTGAATCTTTGGTGGTCCGCCAGCTGACTCTGCCACAGATGTTAATCCCACCCATGTGGCACAACGGGAGAGGAATGGAGTGAATGTTGGGGAGGCAACTAACCATGTCAACCACACCAGGGACCCTGGTCTTGATGTCAGGCAGGCGTTGATTTGTGCTGAAGCAGATGTGTAAGCCTTCCGTTGTCTATTGGACTATGTGATCAAAAGTCCACATATTACTTAAAAATAACTTCAGAAAACCTTTTAAGTTAGTAAATAAGTGGTTTCTTGTAAGATGTCAACTTCCTTTCTCTTGAGGAGCAGGTGAAGGCCACGGCTCAGGTGGGGTGTGAGGTAGGGTGCTCTTTCTTGGGACCATGGTGCATAGTTGCAGGGAACGGACGCTGTCAGTCACGTGTGGGAGGGTTGCTGGAGAGGAAATCAGGAGAATGTGTGCATGAGGGTCACATAAAAGGACTGCATGCAGAGGGAGAACTAATCTATGAAGTCTGCATTGAAGGAGTCTTGAGGAATAAGACGAGTGAGAGGAAGGTGAGGCTTTAAGACATTCCAGAAAGGAGTCCAAATGCCAGTAGAAGACTTTTAAGTGCTCTGAGAGCATAGGCAAGCCAATGAAAGAAATATAATTATCTATTACATAATTTATCTATCAAGTCCTTTAACCTATGTGAAGTACTTTGGGGCCTTTTCATATCCTTCACGTATCAGATGAAATATTTCTTCTCCAGAGACCTTCTTTGATCAGAATTTCCTCTATGGCTGCCATTGCTTCTTTATTACTGTGCTCCATGTCGAAGTCATAATCATTTGTTTACTTGTTTAGAGTCTATCCTTCATGCTGGATTGCAAGCTCCGTGGGAGCAGAGGCTATGTCTCCTTTGACCCCAATTGCATACCCATTACCTTGTACTGTGTGTGGAATAATTTCAAATGAATGGCATTTTTAACATTTTATGAGCCCATGGTTGTAAACATCTATTGATCTTTTTATTTGAAGAGTAGCTCCTCCAATCCAGTTAAGATTTTAAAAGTTAGGGAAAGAAATTATTTCAAACTTTTAAAATTTGAAGATCACATATAATGAATTCATGATTTATTGACATGCCAACTGAGTATATTTGAAGTTAAAATTTTGCTGTTGTATGATATTCTCCAACAGTCTAGGACACATTGCCAGATAATTCAATTCTTCTGGTTGATCTTTATTTCAGAGTCTGGAGTCAATCATAGCCCTCCAATATCTGAGGCCCAAGGCAACTTGGCTATAAGTCCTCGGGACCCAGGGTCATCTTTGACATTTCTAGGCCTTGAATAAAGTAGATTCTGGTGTCCACAATCTCCATCTTGGGTCTGATTCCAGTTATCTATTTCTGTGTAACAAACCAACCCAAAACTTAGTGGCTTAAAACAAGGTCATTATTATTTCTTGCTGGGTGTTGATTGAGTTCTTCTGGCTGGTTCTCACTTGGGGTTTCATGTGATTGTGGTCAGATGTTGGCTGGGGCTGCAGTCATTAGAAAACTACTGACCTGGACATTCAAGATGGCTCAGTCAAATGGCTGCTGCTAGTGGCTGCCAGAATTCAGCTGTGGCTCTTGACTGGAGTGTTTGTGTATGGCTTCTCCATGTGGCTTGGACTTCTCACAGCACAGTGGCTGGATTGCTGGAGGAGCATCCCAAGATGTAAGGCTTTTTATGACCTAGCATTAAAGTCATGCTGTGTCACTTCTGCTGTTTCCTGTTGGTCAAATACAAGTTGCAGGGCTAGCCCAGATTCCAGGGGAGGGGACTACACAAGGGTGTGAATATCGAGGCTCATGGTTCATGAGGGAACATTTTTGGAGACTAGCTACTAGAGTCTATTTATTTATTTATTTACTTATTTTTTTGCTGAGGAAGATTCACCCTGAGCTAATATCTGCTGCCAATCCTCCTCTTTTTTTGTATGTGAGCCAATACCACAGCAAGGCCAAAGACACAGGAGTGGTGTAGTTCTGTGCCTGGGAACTGAACCCAGGCCGCCAAAGCGGAGTGTGCTGAATTTAACCACTAGGCCACCAGGGCTGGCACTACTAGAGACTATTTAGAAATGAATAGATCACAGTCTAGGATGCTGGGCCAAGTTGGGTCACACAAGGCAGTTGGCTCTATTCAGAAGTTGTCCATGTTTGTTCTGGATCACGGTGGGAAAGGGGAAATGCCTTGCTCAGTGGATGGAAATCCTGAGGGAGGAATCTGGAATTGTTGTGACCGAAGGTTTTTTGAAATATCAGGAGACTGCACCCAGGAGATCTTAACTCTTCCTAGTCTGCTGCATGGCTCACCTGATATAATCTGGGAGGCCATCCAGGAGTAGGGTTAAGAACCTTTGAAAGTCTAAAGGTTCAGAAAGTGTACTCTCCTAGTTGGCAGTTATAAACCACTGAGGAGTGGCTGCATTGTATTCAGAAGTTTGTCTGACCCTGAGATTCAGTAGAATAAATATCCCAGACTGGTTGGGATTTCTGGGCTTCTTCCTATCGCTGAATTGTTAGCCTTCTCTATTGGTCTCCTATTTCTTTTTTATATTCCATGAAAAACGTATCCTGGCATTGTTTTGGGGCATTAGAAAAGATGGGAGTTGCTGGGAGTCAACATATGTTTGTCACAGCAAAATAACCCCTTACTCTTAAAAAAGATTCTTGCTAGGGGAATGGTATAAGCATTAAAAACCTTGGTTTCAGACAGCAGTTTATAAGGTTTCATTATGTCTTTGTGGATAAGGTCCTGAACGTGGGCTGGGTGAGCTAGGCAGCTGATGAAATAACCATATCTCAAGGTCTGTGGATCTGTCAAGCTGGGGAGAGTCTTTAGTTGATGGCTGCAATAATCTGTCCTTGTTCCTATATTATTTCACACTGGTATCCATGACGCAGATAGAATGCTTTTCAGATGACTTCACTGGAAGATATAGCCAATGCAAAAGATAACAAAGTATGTTCCAAATTATTTTGTCAAATTGGAACTCTGCCCTGGGACCTGCAAGGTGCCACTCAGTAGACACAAATGTAAAACTGTTTATTTAGGTTTAAAAAATCAGTGGCATAATAATGGGAAGTCTTGATAGCAGATTCAGGTGAAGAATATCTAGTTGAACGGAAGCTGTGTATCAGTTAGGGATATAATGTGGCTTCTAAAAAGCTGACATTATATTAGGGTACAATAAAGAAATAAATTAATTATGAAAATCATCTGCCCCTTTATACTCTGGATTAGTCAGAACGTATCTGGAGTATTGCACACAATGTTGGCTGATACTTTTGAAGAAGGATAATGACAACTGAAGTATATGAAGAAGAGGGTGAAAAAGATTATAAAGGATTTTAAAATCATGTCATATAAGATATAATAGAACTAACTAGAGACAATGAATTTTACACATTCCATGACTATTTGGACATTCAAGCTAAGAGAATGTGCAGTATTTGAGAATGGTCTTGAAAGATGGATCCACTTTTTTTTGTGTGTGTCTGTGTGTGAGGAAGATTAGCCCTGAGCTAACATCTGTTGCCAATCCGCCTCTTTTTTGCTGCGGAAGGTTGGCTCTGGGCTAACACCTGTGCCCATCTTCCTCTACTTTATGTGGAATTCCGCCACAGCATGGCTTGATGAGTGGTGTGTCTGTCTACACCCGGGATCCGAACCCGCAAACCCCGGGGCTGGGCCACCGAAGCGAAGCGCACGAACTTAACTGCTGCGCCACCAGCTGGCACCTAGATGGATCCACTTTTGATAGTTAGAAATGTGGAGGGGGGTGATGCAGAGAAAATTGTCTGAGCTGAGTTGAGGAATTGTGAGCTATGTCCAGGCAATGATGAATCATCTCTTTTGTTTTAAGCATATGGCACGTGGCAGGTAGTAGTGGGAGATGAGGCTGAAATAGTAGGTTGGGGGCAGATGGTTTGAACTTTGAATGCCACATCAGGGGGTGTGTATTTACTGTGGTAGGCAAGGAGGAGTAATCTCTGATTTATAAACTAAGAATAGTTATGGTAATAATAACAACAGCAATGGTAATAATCTAAGCTAATAGGCGCTATTTCAAGCTCTTACATGTATTAACTCACTTAATTCTCACAATAGCCCTGTGAGTTACACATTGCTATTATCCTCATTTTATAGATGAGAAAACAGAGGCACAGATGTTAAGTGACTTTCCCAAAGTCACACCATTTGTAAATGGCAGAGCAGCAGCCTGGCCCCGATGCTGTGCTCTTACCCATTCCTTGGGCCATGGCCTGTGGGCCCACGCAGGCTGATTTGCCTGCTCTGCTACTTCTGTGTCCTCCTCAGTGCCTGCTGCAGCCCCAAGAACACTGTGGTCCTCCACACAGCCCATCCTGGACTAGCCTTTCACTTCTGACTTCTACTTGGAACTAGTCAACAGAAAAACAAGGTGCTGGAGATAGAGGAAGCAGATGATTTCAAAAAGTGATTAAGAAGCTGTGTTTATCTTTTGGATTTTGAGGCCTTTCAAGTTTCAGGTTTGAACAGTGGGTCCTGGGCGGTGCATCCTGACTCTGGTTCACTGCCAAGAGTTGGGTGTGTCTAGCAGAGAGGAGTGATTTAAGAGTAATTGAAGCTTAAGTACTCCCAAGGGAACATTACCCCAGTAGCATAAGGTTAAATTCTGGGTTTGCAAGGCCCCAAGCAGGCATTTAAAAAAGAGACCCTTTGGCCCTTTGTTCAAAGCCCACTGATGTCTGGCTGCCTTGCAGTTCTGTTGCTACTTGGGTGGCATTGATGTCTCGGAGAGAGAAAAAGGTTGACTGGAACATGGGCCGGTCTACCTTCCACTGTTTGCCCTCCTTCCCCCTTACCAGCAAGGCTTGGTTAACATCATCAAGTTAGAGAGTTTAGCTATTTAAATGAAGATCTGAGTTAGTAAGACAGGGGGTGTAGGCTTAATAGTGACTTTGATAAACTTATTTGCTATGCTCTTATATGAACACATTAGCTTAAAAAAATATTGGAACATGACTTCAAAAACTGTAAATAAGGGATAAAAACTGCCCTATTAACACTGACTAATAAACTTGTTTATCTTGTTGCCAGCAAAGGGGTGTGTGTGTGTGTGTGTGTGTGTGGTGTCTATGTGTTGTGGAGACTTGGGACTATTTAGCTTAATGACTAAGGCCTATTTATTTTGGGAGGACCAAAAGTTAGTTCAGTCAGTAATGCAATTTTCTCTCCTACAATGATGCTTAAAGAGGGTCTCAGTGTTCTTGCTCCTACTGTCTCTGCCCTTGTGGCTGGCGGTGCTTCAGGCCTATATATGGTCCCCTTCTGTGTGGTGGCTTCTCTCACTGGCAGCAGCACTGTGGTGTGGACGCCTAGCCACATCTTCTCTCAACCCTTTTTTGCCCAGGGTCACAACGATTTACCGCCATCTTTCCTTTTCCTTTTTCAGTTTTCCCTTATCTCTTCTCTGCCTATTCACCTTCCCCTTGTCTTATTCTGTTTCTTCATTTTCCTCTTGTCCCTTCTTCTTGAGCCCCAACCTTAAGCTCTCTTCCTGAGTTGGCTGACCTGAAACACAGTCCCTTGACCCCAGGCACAATGAGACCAGATCACAGGAAAAGGCAGATGAAGGCCCCGACATTGGATGTCGGGCTACAGTGGAGACTGTCTGCCCAGGGGTTGATGTACACAGGGTGAGTGTAGGGCTGATTTGTTCTATGCTTGCTGGGGGGAACAGGCAACGCCAAACCCTCGGCAGGAATATAATCCATGTATGACGATGCCCCCACCCTTCATGCACCTTTTGTCCCTGAATCCCACTCCTGTGGGTGACATTTTAGTGAGAGTAGTGAGTAGCCCAACCTATGGTATTTTTCTTCTTTCTAATTCATTTAACACACACACACATCTATCTTCTGCTAAGATGTACAAGTACGAGATAAATGGGAACATAAGGATCATATTGTACTTGAGTTATATCATTACTGACTTCCTGAGAAGCCTGTTCAAATGACCAGAGCATGTTAACTAAATTGACAATGTGTTTCTCTGAGGTGGAAGTGAGCAAAACATCTGCTTTTATAATAGTCTGCTCGCCTGGATAGGCATGCACTGTTTTGTTGTTCCAGAAGACTTTCAAGCAAATATATTGGTGAGTTTCAATGACTTGGAACTTCCTGTTTTGTGATTTTTAAAAAAAAATTCCTTTGGAGAATGGGAAATGTTCACAGAAATCTGTGTTGCTTTAAACGTATGCTCAGTCCCCAGGTTATCACAGGAGAAGATTGATTAGGAAGCTCCATGGGACAGAACACAGATGATAGGTCCACTGCTTTTCCCCTTTAGTGCATAGCATTTGTTGACACTATTGTGTAATACAATGAACCTAGTGTTAGAGACTCCAGGGCCAAGAAATACAGAACATCGGACAGACAAGCATCCCACAAAATGTGCAGAAAGCACATTTGAGCTTTTTCCTTTTGATTTACAACCTTTGTTCAGTTAGGGCCTCAGAAAACCAAACCAAATGAAAATAAAGAGCTTTGGGATGAGCTCACTGAGATAGGTTGCCATGAATTTCATGAAGCGTTTGAGGGACATATTAGTTAATGGCGATATTGGCAGATACAACAGCTTCTCTGATGTTTGCACGTGAGAGCTGTGACTCTGGCCAACCCACTGTTGGACTCAAAAGCAGAAGCTTGAAGGGTCTGGAGTTTTAAATTCGTCACCCCTTGTATGTGATCTTGGCCAACTGCCTTCACCCTTTTGGACTTTGAGTTAGCCCATCTGTAAAACGGAGCTATAAATATAATCTGTTCTCCGAAGGATCGATCGCCCGATTGGTGGATGCTAGCTGGCTGGTGAGAGAATGGAATGTTTTGCATAGAGCATAGTGTCATTGAACTAAATGACGGAATGAATCTCATGTCATCTCTAAGAGGTTTCACATAGCTTTATTTTGAATATTCCCTCACCAGAATTCTTCTAGGGAAGGAGTAAGTGAGAAAAGATGACAACTGGTGGCATTGACTTGCTCTCAGTTCAAGCTGTGTCTGAGCACTCCCCTCCATGCAAGCCCAGGGCTGGTGTAGACAAGGTCCCTAAACTCAAGCAACTTGCGGAATTTGTGCTGAGTACTTGATAGAGAAAGTCTCTCCCTGAGATGGAAAAAAGGAAAAGAAAACAACAACAAAACCAGACAAACTCAGCCTTGTATTTCTGCATCCTTAGGGGTTTTCTGAAGTGTGGGGTGTAGACTAGAACAGAGAATAGGGTGATTTTGGTCATTCACAGGCTGAGTACTCAACAGCCTTGAACCAAGAGGTGAGTCTTTTCCTTTTGAGCTCTCTTAGTCCTTCTAACAACTGTGGAAAAAAAATGCAGGTTAATATGTGCTAATTTCTCTGTTCAACGAAAAGACAGAAGCTTAGTTGGGTAACAGAATTTAGCTAGAATTTAATAACATTGTTTTGTTTTCATTCTTCATACTATTCCCTCTATTATAGCAGATGATACTGGTTTTCCATTTGAAATAGTTTTTTTTAAAATGAAGTTAAGGGCCAAGAGTGAGTGCTTGAAGAAAATCATTAAGTAACTATTGTCCAGGTGACATACAGGTGACTGTGAAGGAGGTACCTGGATTAGCAAAGTTTGGGAAGCACTTTAAAATCTGTAAGAGGCAAGGCTGGGATTTGAAGCCAGGGCACTGAGTCCAAGCCTAGGGTCCCTCTGTGGCATGCGTGTGTGACCCTGCAGAGCTGAGCACAGCCTGCCTAGACAGCTGATGAAGGAGGACGTCATTGTGCTTCACAAGGATGAATTTTGGGGCAAAATTTTCAGAATAGTTGGTTTTCATTCCCCATAACTTGTGGGGATTAAGAGAAAAGTGCCTCAAACTGCATCTCCCCCATGAATCACTTGACAAACTCAGGTGACTTTCTAGGGTAGCCACTCACTGAGTCCTAGCAGACCCTGATCCTGTTTATCCAGAATTCTCTGCACCTGTGTAATATGCAAAGCGTTTTGTGTTTTTAGCAGAGATCATGTTGTCCCAGCATTTGGCTGTCCTGCACCCTCAGGGGCACAGTAGTTGCCGATGACTTTGAAATGGCATGGGGGTCATGACAGAAAGTTCCTGTGTGTTTTCCCTGCTGCAGAGAGAAGGCAGGTTGCTTTCTTCATTGTGTGGAGGGTGTCACAAGCCACTCGCTCCATCTGCCAGTTGTGTTGGGACCTGTTCTGATGGCCAGTGGAGGAGCGGGCAGGGACCTTCCCTTGGCAGGGCTCTGAGGAAGGGCTGGTGGAGGTGGGCTGGCAGTAGGAGCTGGCACTCTGCTGTTCTCGGGAGGCCCTACTTTGATGGATGGCCGGGCAGCCTGCGCCGCACAGACCACCCAGCAGTGGCCTAGGCGGTGAAGCGTGTCCCCGTTAACTCCACTCTGGGCAGTGAACTGAAGAGGGAGCAAAGCCCAGGAAATGGGCCTTAGTGGTGGTGGAGTGACTGGCAGCAAAGCTCTCTGCTTATCCCCAAATATTCAGTAGTTCCAGAGGCAACGTGCTCCGAATCTTAGCAAAAGAGGCCTGGGAGGGGAGATGGGCTTTTCGGAAAGCCGCTACCTACATGTGCGTTCGTGTGCACACATGGACTTAAGAACTCTTATTTGGCTAAAATACGCCTGTTCCAACAGTAGAATCTCTTGGCTGGGGAGAGGAGCTGTTAGTTATTGGTTTACTATTCATTGCTAACTGAATAAACACTTAGAAAGAACTGGGTGGGAGCAGGGGCTTGGGGCTGAGGTGCATTTTGCTCTGGCTTTCGATTCATGAAGGGCTGCAAGTTTAATCTTGTAAGATTTTCTCCATATGAGGGTATATATACTAAAACAGAGACACATGGAGGCTTGAACAAAGCCGATGACAAAACCTTAAACTTGTGTTCCGTTACAAAACCATACAGTCTACATGATATGATTCTAGCAAATATACAAATCTTGTATTTTATACACATTTTTAAAATGCAAAAAGCATATATTTGTTTGTAAATATTTTAAATATAAATATGTAAGTATTTTAAATATACCACAGTTTTTGTAAAGGCATCTTGTCCTTCTTTTTCTCCTCTAATTATCTGGAGAAACTTCCAAAAAAAAGGAGAGAAGTTCCAAGCAGGAGCAAGAGAATGAGGGGGAGGGGATGGTGTTCTTTATGGATTAGGTGCTTTGAGTTCTTTGGCAAATAAAACACCATGGAAATCCACTCTGCTTCTCCATAACACTTGAGATGTGCACTAAAAAGCCGAACTTTGCCTACCAGTAGGATGTTCGTCAAAGCACAGCGGCCAACAATGAATGCCGTGCATTTCTCCACTCCACATTCTGCTCCGCAGGGCCCAACGGCCAACTTTCTGGTCGGCAAGGGCACCTGTGCTTTCCAATCTCCGGGCCTTTGCACATGCTGTATCTCTAGCATGGCCCAGGAATGCTCCTCCCCCTGAGCTCCTTCTGGAGAACTTTGAATCATCCTTGAAGGCCCAGAACACTTGCCACCTCTTCTTTGAAACCTTGCTGGATCACCTTTTCAGCATAAACCCTGCACTCTTGCTGCCCCATGGAATGAACAGTTCCTCCCCTGAGATGCCTTACAGCCTGGTATGTACCTTGACAACGTATACAGATAGCTGTTGGTGTCCCACCTCACCGTAAGCTTCCTATACTGGGCCACGTGTTATTCATCCTTGAATCCTTAGCCAAGTAGCTTGCAAGGAAAGGTGCTCCATAAATGTTAAATCTAATTGAGTCTTTTAATAAAATGATGAGTGTAACCTCTAACACTATAAAAATTAAACAAAAACCCTCAGAAGCAACAATGTGCACTAAAAATTAATTTGAAAATTTGCTTCCATATACTGTTAGCAAAGTACTTTACTTTTATAGGCCTCTCCTGTGCTATAAAACTCCTGAGTGTTCTAAAAACATTTAAAAAATAGGCATTTAGAACCTCTTGAATGAACTACTTCCAAATGTGGCTAAGACGTTGGAGGCTTTGCCCACAGCAGGTGTAAAACCAGCCGTTGGAGCTGAAGCCCAGGAAGCTGGGAATTCCTGGCCCAGAGATGGAGAGGTGGCATATCGAGGTTCCACAGGTGTCGGGGGACAGAGCGCTTGGTGGAGGCCTCAGTTAAAGGGTTGAAAGTTGTCTCTGGGGGTGCTCTTCAGTATGGAGAGCTGCTCCCTGAGCTCCTGCAAAATAGTTGATGCATCCCCAATTGTCTTCTGACTCTGGCTTTGTGTACTTGGGGGCGGTCTGGAGGCCTGCCACTTGACCACTGTGCTGCTCAAGTCTCAAGTGTAAATCATGGCTTTCTCCACCACCTCATAGAACTGTACATTCATTCTTGTCCTCTCTCCTGATTTCCTAATGGCCCTTGTTTATAAGTGCTTTATGGTAAAGGGTGTTTGAGAAAGCCATTAGACTATCTCACAAGTTAATGTTCAAAAGGACAAAGGCTGGTCTAAAATAGAGCAGGAGGGAGAGGGTGGGGACGAAAAAAGAAATATTAATTATTTCGTTTGCTTCTAAGAGTTTAGCTTAAAATGGTGCCATTAGAATCTGTTATTATTAGGATTCCATTATTACATTCCAACTTTAAGATTGCAATGCTTAATTTTTTTCTCTTGTGTGAGGAACAATTTTATATTTTATTTAAAAAACATTTTCATTCTTGATTAAACTACAACTTATGGACGAATCCATCTAAGTATTTTTCCTCTGCCTGGCTCATGCCAATGTGTATTTAATGCATTGTGGAAAAGCATTAATTAAGCTGTTAGGTAACGTCACTCCGTATCAGTTTCAGGTGTGGCCACGTGAATAGTGAGAAGGCTAATAGCTGTGCTTGTATCTTGGCAGCAGGTGGCTTTTCACTCTTGCCTCATTTCTCAGAGGTTCTGCAAAAGCCAACCACATAAAATGACTTTTGCATCTCCTTTCAAACCTCACGACGCAGTGCCATTTTTGTTGGGCCGTGTACACCTGCTTTCACTAGACTTCAGTCTCATAAAACTGTCAATGCATCCTTTCACGAGAACACATTAGCATTGTTTAAGGGGCTGTGCATCACTTTTTTGACTGCTGTAACTCGTTATAAGTGGAACTTAAAAGGGGTAATTGATTGGTCCTCTTTTAAGGTGATACAAATACAGACCGACATCGGCAATTTTAGTGACACGTTGAACATTCATATAACCCTCCTATAGCATTGTGATGGGTGCGTGCGAGTGTGTGTGTGTCTGTGTACTCACAAGTACAAGATGTCTATGGAGACGTATTAAGACCTGAGAAAGGGAAAAATCCAACTTATTTGAGAGATTGGGAGTGGGAGAAGTAGGGATAAGATGGAAGAGAGAAAAGAGGAAAGAGACCTTAACATTCACACAGGATCATTAAGGGGCAGAGAATAGACATCCAGAATCGTCGTGGCCCCCAACATTTCTGAGATAATCAGGTAGAAGATGAAATTCTGAATCCTATTCCTGGAGACCAGGTATGTTTTACGTGTAAGGGAAAGAGAAGACCGCTTAACCCTTTGAAACTTGAAATTGCTGCTCTTGGAAGGGAGGAGAAGTCTGGCGCGGAGGGCTGGCACTAGGTGAACCTCTGAGCTCTCGCTGCAGAGAAGTTCAGCTCAGGGATCGAACAGGAGCAGTCGAGGCCTTTTTGTTGAGTGAGAGGGAGAGGTTAGTTATAGATGTGACATTTTCTAAGACTTTGTGACTTGCCAAACTCTATTAGCTACTTCTAGGGCAAATATATGTTAAAGCAATAGGATTTTCACTTACCACCTGCTCCCAATTATTGTTAACTTTTTAATTGGGCAAAGTCAGCTTATGCTAGGCAGACATAAACAAATTCATACTGAGTATATATGGTACCGTGGAAATTTTTCTAATATAATATAATCAACGAGAATAGAGATGGGTCTTCAGCTTTGTGGGTTGAGCATAAGCCGTACAACATATGTAAGAAGATATAGCTAATGTTATAAACATATCAAATCTGTATCTTGCTTATCTGAATTCTTTCTGATACTCAATTTTGATCCAAGGAAAAAAATCTTAGAAAACCTTAGGAGTATTTTTGCTCTTCACAACCATCGCTTAACGCGCATAAACTTATGAATAAAATGAGCTTTTAGAAATAGAGTTGATAAGTGGCTGTTACATACCAAATGATAGCTTATACTATTTTTTCCAATATGTTAGTTTTGGGATGGGTACATAATTTCTTTGATAATCAGTTTGAATTGTCTGAGATGGGAAGTTTGTGTTTATCTTGTGCTCCGTGCTCCTCTCAAAATGGGAATAACCTCTGATTGCTTGTCGATTGCCTTGAGATTTTCGGATGGAAATGAAGCTCACATTGCCAAATATTTTTACTGGGTCTAATGATAGATTACCTGAGCGTATCCTTCCTTCACAATTAACTTCAATTGGGAAGACATTTAGAGTCTTTCGGAAGACATTTAATAGCAGGTGAAGTGATTTGCGGAAAGACTGAATTTCAGTCTTTCAGATGAAAGATGGTAATGGGATCGACGTCTTTCCTTCTGATTTATTATTTGTTCCCATTTCTCACACTGAAACTTCGCATTTTCCAGGGAACTGAGCCTGCTTCAGCCCCGTACCTGAGATGATTATTAGAGAGTTGGGTTGCTTTACGGACCCTAGGGTAAGACTTTCAAGTACATTTTGTATGTAACAGGTAAGGCTTAAGAGCCTGGAAAAAGGAGAAAACTATTGTGAAAATAGCTTTAATTAGGCAAAGAATAAGAGTGAGAAGAAGGAGCTAAATAGATATATTTTGTCATCTTGGATTGGTATCTTTTTGGAGGAGGTGTGAGAAGAAAAATAAGGGAAGGAGCAGTCAAATCCAGAAATTGGAAGACGTATCTAAGCGAAAACATTGCTTTTCTGATAAATAACTCCAATATTAATTTGTTACTTGCCAAATGTTTGTAATGTAACAAATGTAGTTGCCTTTTGGCGACTATGTGTGGGCTTTCATTCATCACAGCCGTGAGGAAACCATAATACTGCTTCCTAAAGCCAGGTTTCTTTCAAGGACGAGCCTCCTCATCCCTGAGCTCTGAAACTCAGAAGGGTTGGGAGCTCTGGGGATGGTCGGAGATTTCAATCTTGATGAGAAATTCCTTGTCAGCGTCAGGTTTCCATAAAGCAGGGCAGTTTTCCCAGAGGGGTTGATAAAAATACACACACATTAGTAAAGTAAAGCAAGGGGAAGACACTGCCAGGTTGAGCTGTCCAGTCAGAAGTCGAAATGTTTGTGCACACCAGACAGTATGTCTGGCTACCTCGAGGGAGGGTCCGTGTTTGGTCTGGGAAAACAGTGCCATGTTTACCAGCAGGGAAGGCCTATGGGTGAATAACAATGACCAGGCCCCAACAGCCGTAAGAGGCTCCTTTATAAATGGCTGTCTCATTAGGTTGAGCGGGAGTGCTTTTCAGCATGCAGCTTTGAGGTAGAGCAGTCAAACAGCTGCTCCTGTTGGAAGGTAGTGCACAAGTCTGTGAACCCAGACACTTCCACGGGTTTACTTTGCACTGGAAGGCGGGCCACCCACTTGGTGGTGTTGCTGTGGCGATACCCCAGTGGTCTTGCAGTTTCCTTTCTCTGGGTATCTTGAGGGGACTCGCAGCCAGTGTGGAGTGCTTGGCATATTCTAGACGGCTGCCCCATCAGTTCTTACTTTCCAACCAAAGACTTTGTTCGACGCAAACATCAAAGGGGGCACTGTGTCATAGTAGAGGAGAGGCACCAATTATATAAAAGCCAGTGCTGGTCAGCGTGTGTGTCATTATTTATTTCAGCTTTCTGTAAAAGGAGGGGCATTTTATTCAAGCCAGGCAGAAATCTGGCAGTTTCCCGGTTGTGAAATTCTACTGACAAAGGTGTTACTCAACGGGCAGGGTAATGTGGTCTGCTAGGCTCCTGCGCCTTCATCTCTGTGACCTGGGCATGTGTCAGGCCCAGACTGAACTGACCAGAATGACTTTGATTTGATGACCATTGAAGGTCAGGCACATAATGGGATCAGATGTGTCAGTGGAGGTGAAGTACATAGCATAATAGATTGATGGTAATTAAGTAGTCGTGTTTAATAAGAGTCATCACAGTTAAAGGCAGTGTTGGAATGAGCAGCTTGGGAAAGGAACAAGAAGGCATGTAGAAAGGAGGTGGGAAATATGTCAAGGAATAATCTTTTTGTTACACTAAAGGAAAGACCAGAGGAATTGTGTGTGTGTGTGTGTGTGTGTGTGCGTGCATGCACATTTGCATTTTAGGACACTCAGCACTTTTTCTGTCTAAAAATTGGCATTTTGTTTTGTCTTGTTTCTAGATGATTTTTTAAAGGGCAAAGAGGGTAGGTAGAAGAGAATAATTTTATGAACTTATAAATGGCCCCAAATCATCTTAATTCAACGTATGTGTGTCTAGAAAATGCAAACCACAAACTCGACAATAAAAATAGTTCAACAAATATTTCAAACATTAATCTATACTATAGGATGAAAATCTGGGTTGTTGCTGGTGTTTGATTTTTATGTACATCGTCAGACTCCTAGGATTGATGAATTGCTTATTCAATGAAAATTGTGCAGTTTTAGAAAGTTATCATTCTTCAGTAATACATAATCATATTATTGTGAAGCATTATCAATTAGTAAGAGAGCACACTGAACTAGAATATATGAACAAGGGCAGTTTTTGAGTGTTGTAACTATCACATAATTTCAATATTATTTTTGTCAGTTTGCACAAACCATCAATGGTCATCTAGATTTATATGTGGATTATCTAGGTTCAATCTAGAATGAGTAGGTGTTGAGAACGCAAACAGCCAAGCGGGACTGCGTTGACCACACCACCTAGTAATGAAGATACCAGGTGAGGACTTCGAGTCTACACTGCACTGTGACTTGACAAGTCTCAATCTTCTATGTAGTTTCCTTCCTAGTTCTCTGTGCCACAAATATATGTGAAAGATATGTTCTGGATTTTAGGAGTTCCGATTTGCTCTTTTCATCTGGTCTTGGGCTCAGTAAATAATCTCCATCTGGAAGTAGAGCTGAATTGGGAAAAGACTGTGGAGTGAAAAAGTTTTTTATGAATTACCTGCCATTCCTCCTCCAAGCGACCATGACCCGGGCAGGCTGACCCGGGAGCCTGGGCTCTTAACCACTCCGTTATTCTGTCTGAGAGTCCTCAAGAGTATGGCTTGGTTTTATGAGAGTCTGATCTTATCTTTGAAACTCTGGAGCCAGCGCAGTGCCAGGCACACAATAGGAGCTCCATAAATGAGAGGTAATAGTCATTTAATCAGATTAACTAATTCCCACTGATATTTAGGTAACTTATTCATTCTGACAAAAATGTCTCAAGAATATGGTGAAAGAATCTTTGCACAGAGGTGGAAGTTGATATGTTTTATGAGACGCATTGGGTAGGTGCCACAAGAATATCAGGCATAGAGCTGTCTACTTTCGCTCAGTCTGAAAATATTCTCTTTGTAGCATATGGCCCACAAGTAAGCAGGGTCTTAGATACATACAGTCTTGTGGCTGGAAGTGAGGTTAGTCCAGCCCCTTTCTTTTAAGAATGAACTGATTATTGGCAGAAGCTGTGCAGGCCCCCTTTGTGGGGGAGATCTGTTGTCATCTGTGTGACAGCTCAAATTATTTAGTATGGAGAAAGAGGGTTTGCAGTGCTTGGAACACAAATTGTCAGCTTTTAAACTTGATGGCCAATGTCCCATCTCTTGTAAGTCTTAAGAAGGTTTCTTCTTCTTTGTGCTGGTTTTGCTTTACCTCTTATGTCAATGCCAGCAGGTAATGGTTGAAGGCGACAGTGACAGTGCAGAGAGCACTGCAGATGGTCAAGGCACCTATTTCTAAGCAATCTGAGAAGGACACAGCAAATAACTCCTATCTGAACTTGTTTGCTTTGCAAAAACATTGATAAACAATCAAATGAATCAAACAGCTATTCTACAACAACCACTACTGATGGCTCACATTTATGGAGTACTTACTACATGCCAAGCATTGTTCTAAAGACTTCCATGTAGTAATACACTTAATTCTCATGACAGCTCAGTAAAGTGGATGCTATTGATACACCCATTCTATAGATCACGAAACTGAAGTACTGAGAACTTAAGTAAATTCTCAATTAAGAGATTAAGAAATATCAAATGGAGTGAAGTTTCAATTTAACAGGAAAACTCCTCAATACTATCTGATACACTGGACTCTTTTATCTATTTTAATTCCTTTACAAGGTTGGATCTTTGGCTAGAGTAGATATCCTAGGCTTTTTAGCCTAAAAGGAATTTAGAATTTAGATTTAGGCCCACAGCATCAGTTCATCGATTTGGAGCTTGAGGCTCAGAGAGGTGAAGTGACTTTCCCAAGATCACATAGCTTTTTTTTTGGTGAGGAAGATTAGCCCTGAGCTAATATTTGTTGCCAATCCTCTTTTTGCTGAGGAAGATTGGCCCCGGCCTAACGTCCTTGCCTATCTCCCTCTACTTTATATGTGGGACACGTGCCACAGCTTGGCTTGATGAGTGGTGCATAGGTCCACGCCTGGGATCCGAACCTGCGAACCCCGGGCCGCCGAAGCAGAGCATGTGAGCTTAACCACTATGCCACCAGGCCAGCCCCAGTTCACGTAGCTTTTTGAGTGCAGACTTTAAGCCCTGCACCTTTTCTCCTGTATCAGGCTGTGTTTTTCATGTTACTTTTTCATTTTCAAAATAGCATAACATCATAGTGTTTAGTCTTCTATCTCCTTCCATTTTACAGAAGAGAAAACCAAGACTTTTTTTTTTTTACTAGATCCCATGTCCTCGTTAAGTACTTATCGCTAGCAGTGGCTGCGTTAGACTGTATGGTGTTGGAGGCCTGGACCTTTGCTTGCTCCCATGAGCCTGCTGTCTGGCTGCACCTTGATAAAGATAATAATAGGTGTTATCAGCCTTTCATATTCTCCCTCACTAGCGTATTTTGGCTGTGGTTATTTCTTGAGCCCATGGAGACAACCTTGGCCGAATCACTTAAAACACTTTTTAATCACAACCAAGCACCTTATTCTACCCAAATAACTCCTTTTAAAAGTGTCCCAACTCGATCAACAGACAAGCATCAAATGGTGATAGAAAAGCTGGAAGTAGCCATCATAATTAGACTGCTAAATTGAAAGAGTGGAATGATTTAGCAACGACTGAACATTTGGCAAAGATTTTTTCATCAGGCTTCATCCCAACTCTTTCAAGAGAGGAGGGAGGAACCTTCTGAGAACTGTTTGAAATGGTGGAGCAGCAATTAAAGTCCTTCATCGTGCACAGATGGGAAGCAGCAATGAGCGTATTTGCCAAATATGGCACTGTGGGTGTTGGAAGCCAGAGCTGCAATGGAAACAAATCTGTTGAAACCAAATAAGATGAACACTGGGGAGTACAAAAGAAGGAAGGAAGATGACCATCACTCGGGCCCTCTGAGCCTTATGGTAAAATGAGAATTCTGCCCCCTTCTAAGAATAAGTCTTTCAGTGTTCACTTCAGGAAGTCCCATTGCTTCAGCTTGGATGGGCCAATATGAAAAACAAAGCAATTGTTTGTTGACACGTTATTCTAGCAGGTGCAGTTCCATTTTAAACAAGAAGCTGCTATTGTTTTCAGGAATCGTGTTGATGACTGTCTTAGAACACGAAGGGCTGGTTCCGCAGCGGGTGACACCAGGGTGCTGTTTTCCACTTTAGCCTTTGGGTCCAAGAGTGCTCATCCTCTGTACATTTATGATTAGCAGCCCCTAGAGGTTTATGCAGGTTTTAAAAAGGAAAGCGAGTGTGTTTTTATAAATAATTTTTAAAATCCTGATTTTCTTATCTTGAAAATTCTTGGACAGGAAGGGGTGAGTAGGGCTGTCCAGATGTTTGTTTGGGAGCCACTATTTGCCTGGGGGTGGAGGGGACACTTGATTTATGCCTTTGGTTCCAGGAAAGTCAATCAACAAGGGTGAGGCTGTGTTGGTTAAGTAACAAGTGAGAAGTGACTTGGGCGTTAGGGGCAGATGGTGAGCTGCCTTTGTTAAAATCACTAGCTACCTGCCCAGTCTTCCCCCCAGGTCAGGTGAGGGCAGAGGATGTGAAGGAAGGAGAGTGAGAGCAAACCTTGGGGTGCGCCCATGTTGTACGAGCACACAGCAGCGGAAGGACCAGGTGGCCGTAGGCATCCAGTCTCTCCTTTCTTTTGTGTAGCGGTGACACATTGCCAGCCCAGCCTTATTTGTGAGATGTGGAACTGTGTGAAGTGCTCCGGCTGATTTATGGGCAGCATGGAGCAGTAATCCCTCCCCTGGCTCTCCCCGGCCTTCTCGGCACAGAGGCACTAAATATCCAGCCCGGCTGGGGATGCGCTGCCGCTGGTGGACTCCTGAGTGGGGGCTGTGTTAGCCCCGCAATTTACTTTTTCTAAACCACGATAAATTCAGGCACAAATGGCAGCAAAATTAACTATGAAAATGCCACCATATTTTGCAGGCTAGGAGCTCTTGTTGGCTCGGATCTGGTTTGGCTTTTATAGCTGATTCTCTTAACTAGAGAAAGAGTAGACCTCTTTTTTCTCTTTTTTTTAACTTTTAGGTGAGAGATGACTGGCTTTAACAAAATGCTGCTACTAAGTAGAAAGAACACGCCTCCTTCCTTGGAGGACAGTGGCTTTAACTAAAATACTTGAGCCCACTGTATGGTTTGTGTTAGATTTCATTATCTTCTGTGACAAATGCTAATTTGTTTTTCACTATTAATATTCACTGAACAAATATTTAATTGATTTATGCTATGTCTCACATGCAGTGGGGAAGCAAGTGTAAATTAATATCTTAAGCCAGAGTGATTCTGATGTTTTTAGGTCAAGTACAGTTCAGCGGGTGTAAGCCTTGCCACAGTTTACTTATTAGTTGTTGTTGAACAACCTAGTGCTATCAGCTGTATTTTATCCTTTCTGTTTTTGATAAAGTGAACTGAAGCAGTGACTGGTTAAAGTTGACAAATTATATAAGAAGCTATGACATATCACCTGGTCTCCTTGCTCTCTCTGTCTCACCTTCTAGCTCCTCTCACTCCCGCTCCACAATCGTCTTTGTCCACGTTGGTGCCCGGGTGTCTTCAGACTCCCTTTTCCCGTTAGATGATGATGCAATGCACTGTCAGTGTGGTACTCAAGACCACACCACACACTGAGGAGGTCTCCACATTCCCACTTCAGGCTCCTTTCTTGCCCTTGTTTTCCTTCAAGTTCTCTGTTAAGGTCATACAGACTCACCTGCAGTTCCCCAACTCACCAACTGTGTCCACACAGCCATACCCGAGGAATGGTTGCTTTAGCAGAGACCTGAAGGGCTAGTGGGAGTAATGGGAAGGTAAAGGGAGTGTGTGTCTGTGTGTGTGGTTCAGACTGGTCTCGTCACCTGTATGTTGGGCCTTCTTAGACAAGTCA